>NC_141873.1:377895814-378198845 GCF_056163025.1 Triticum urartu
ACAGGAAGCCCCCAAGTGATCAACGGCTAGATTCAGATATGATCATAAGCCGGACCAAAGGAAAGCCGGATTCAGATATGATCCGCTTCTCCTTTGTTATCTCCACCACCTGACAAGGAAAAACACATAAACCTTTTTGGGAGTGGAAAAAAGGACAGATGTCCTGCTTTATTGCTTTATATAATATACATAGTATAAGTATATACACATTAGAGCCGACGGCTCAAGTATAATAAGGCCGAAGATGAGCGATATTCCACGGCCGACGGGTCTCCTCCTCCGACTTACGTGAGTCTTTGTGCTCTCCAACGTCGATAAGGTAGTATGATCCATTGTTCAGATTCTTGCTGACCACAAAGGGTCCTTCCCAAGGAGGGGATAGCTTGTGCATGTTAGATTGATCCTGGATGAGTCGGAGCACTAAGTCGCCTTCCTGAAAGGTTCTGGACTTAACCCGGCGGCTGTGGTAGCGACACAGGTCTTGCTGGTAAATCGCCGAGCGGGCTATTGCCAAGTCTCGCTCTTCATCCAACAGGTCAAGTGCATCTTGCCGAGCTTTTTCATTGTCTTCCTCAACATAAGCCGCCACACGGGGTGAATCGTGACGGATGTCACTTGGCAGGACCGCCTCTGCTCCATACAACATAAAGAAAAGTGTGTAACCCGTAGATCTGTTAGGTGTAGTATTGATGCTCCAGAGTACAGAAGGTAACTCCTCCACCCAACAACCCGGCGTCCGCTGTAAAGGGACCAAGAGCCAGGGCTTGATACCCTTCAAGATTTCTTGATTGGCTCGTTCTGCTTGACCTTTTGATTGAGGGTGAGCTACAGCTGAAACGTCAAGACGGATATGCTCTCGTTGACAGAACTCTTCCATAGCTCCTTTGGAAAGGTTAGTACCATTATCAGTTATGATGTTGTGTGGAAAACCAAAGCGAAAAATCACCTTTTTCATAAACTGGACTGCCGTGGCTGCATCACACTTACTGACTTGCTCCGCCTCCACCCACTTTGTGAACTTGTCAACCGCCACCAAGAGGTGAGTCTTTTTATCCTTAGATCTCTTGAAAGGCCCGACCATATCAAGCCCCCAGACTGCAAACGGCCAGGTAATTGGAATCATCCTCAATTCTTGAGCCGGCACATGGGCTCGTCGTGAGAATTTCTGACATCCATCACATTTACTGACCAGGTCTTCCACATCAGCATGAGCCGTCAGCCAATAAAACCCATGACGGAAGGCTTTGGCCACAAGAGATTTGGAGCCAGCGTGATGACCACAATCACCTTCATGAATTTCACGAAGGATCTCCAGACCCTCTGCAGGTGACATGCAACGTTGAATCACTCCAGTGACGCTGTAATGATGTAACTCGCCATTGACAATTGTCATGGACTTGGACCGCCGGACGATTTGCCTTGCCAAGGTCTCGTCCTCCGGCAACTCCCCCCGGGTCATGTAAGACAAATAAGGCACTGTCCAATCTGGGGTAACGTGGAGAGCCGCCACCAGCTGTGCCTCCGGGTCTGGTATTGCCAGATCTTCTTCTGTAGGTAACTTAACAGAAGGATTATGCAAAACATCAAGAAAGGTATTAGGCGGCACCGGCTTACGCTGAGACCCCAGCCGGCTTAAGGCATCCGCCGCCTCATTCTTCCTTCGATCAATGTGTTCCACTACGTAACCCTTGAAATATCCAGCCACAACATCGACTTCACGACGGTAAGCCGCCATGAGGGGATCTTTAGAGTCCCACTTGCCTGACACCTGTTGAGCCACAAGGTCTGAGTCTCCTAAGCATCTTACCCGGCTCAAGTTCATCTCTTTGGCCATCCGGAGACCATGGAGCAGGGCCTCATACTCAGCTGCATTGTTAGTGCAAGGAAACATAAGCCGGAGCACATAACAAAATTTGTCACCTCGAGGGGAAGTTAATACAACTCCAGCCCCCGAGCCTTCCAACTGTCTGGACCCATCAAAGTGAATAATCCAATAAGTGTTATCGGGCTTCTCCTCAGGTGCCTGTAGCTCTGTCCAGTCGTTGATGAAATCCACCAAAGCTTGAGACTTAATGGCAGTGCGCGGCGCGTACTTCAGACCATGAGGCCTGAGCTCGATGGCCCATTTGGCGACTCGTCTTGTAGCCTCTCTGTTCTGAATAATGTCTCCCAAGGGGGCAGAACTTACCACAGTGATAGGGTGACCTTGGAAGTATTGCTTCAGCTTCCGGCTTGCCATGAACACCCCGTAAACAAGTTTCTGCCAATGAGGATATCTTTGCTTTGACTCGATGAGTACCTCACTGACATAATAAACCGGCCGTTGAACCGGATGTTCCTTACCAGCCTCCTTGCGCTCTACCACAACCGCCACACTGACGGCTCGTGAATTAGCAGCCACGTATAACAGCAAAGGCTCTTTGTCAATGGGAGCCGCGAGAACCGGTGGCTCAGATAACCGCCTCTTCAAATCCTCAAAAGCAGCATTAGCGGCATCACTCCAGACAAAGGTGTTTGCCTTCTTCATTAATTGGTACAGCGGTAGGGCCTTCTCACCTAACCGGCTTATGAACCGGCTCAAAGCGGCAACACGACCCGCCAATCGCTGAACATCATTAATACATGCCGGTTTAGCCAAAGAAGTGATTGCCTTAATCTTCTCCGGATTAGCCTCGATGCCCCTGTTTGAGACCAAGAATCCCAAAAGCTTGCCTGCAGGCACACCAAATACACACTTCTCCGGGTTAAGCATCATTTTGCAAACCCGGAGATTGTCAAAGGTTTCTCTGAGATCAGATATCAAGGTTTCCGCCTCTCTGGATTTCACTACTGTGTCATCCACATAAGCATGAACATTGCGCCCAATCTGATCGTGAAGACAATTCTGTACACACCGTTGATAAGTTGCCTGGGCACTCTTGAGCCCAAACGGCATAGACACATAGCAGAAGGCTCCAAACGGGGTGATGAAAGCCGTTTTCTCCTGGTCCTTAACTACCATCTTGATCTGATGATAGCCAAAATAAGCATCCAAAAAACTCAAACGTGCACAACCTGCCGTAGCATCAATGATTTGATCAATACGGGGGAGAGCAAAAGGATCAGCCGGACAAGCCTTATTTAGGTCCGTGTAATCCACACACATCCGCCAGGTGCCGTTTTTCTTGAGTACGAGCACCGGGTTAGCCAACCATTCTGGGTGAAAAACTTCAACAATAAACCCAGCCGCCAAGAGCCGGGCGACCTCTTCTCCTATAGGTTTTCGTCGCTCTTCATTGAATCGCCGCAGAAATTGCCTGACCGGCTTATACTTCGGATCAATATTAAGAGTGTGCTCAGCGAGTTCTCTCGGTACACCCGGCATGTCAGAAGGTTTCCATGCAAAGATTTCCCGGTTCTCACGGATGAAACTGATGAGCGCGCTTTCCTATTTAGGATCCAAGTTGGCACTGATGCTGAATTGCTTAGATGAATCGCCTGGAGTGAAATCAACAAGCTTAGTCTCTGCAGCCGATTTAAATTTCATGGCCGGGTCATGCTCCGTAGTCGGCTTCTTGAGAGAAGTCATATCTGCCGGGTCAACATTATCTTGATAAAACTTGAGCTCCTCTGCTGCACAGACAGACTCGGTGTAAGCCGCATCGCCCTCTTCACACTCTAGGACCACCTTTTGGCTTCCATGCACAGTGATGGTACCCTTGTAACCCGGCATCTTGAGCTGTAGATACACATAACACGGCCGTGCCATGAATTTGGCATAGGCCGGCCGCCCGAACAAAGCGTGATATGGACTCTTGATTTTGACCACCTCAAAAGTTAACTTTTCCGCCCTAGAATCATGCTCGTCTCCGAAGGCCACCTCTAGCTCAATCTTCCCCACAGGATACGCCGACTTACCGGGCACCACTCCATGGAAGACGGAGTTGGAAGTCTTTAAATTCTTGTTAGTTAAGCCCATGCGCCGAAAGGTCTCGTAATAGAGGATGTTGATGCTGCTACCTCCATCCATGAGCACTTTAGTAAACTTATAACCACCAACTTGCGGTGCCACCACTAGGGCCAGTTGACCCGGATTATCAACCCGGGGAGGGTGATCCTCCCTGCTCCAGACAATAGGCTGTTCCGACCACCTCAAGTAACGAGGGACTGCTGGTTCAACAGAATTCACAGCCCTCTTATGAACTTACTGATCACGTTTACACAAACTTGTGGTGAACACGTGATACTGACCACTATTTAACTGTTTTGGATGGCTCTGATAACCCGACTGCTGCTGCTGCTGACCTCCTTGACCAGACTGCTGTTGATTATAACCACCCTGGTTTCCCTGAAAACGGGATCCTGAACCACCGCCCGGGCCATGAAAGCCGCCGGCTCCTGAACCGCCGCCTGGCCCTTGATTGCCATCAAATGTGTTAGAATTCTTGAAGGCTTTCATGATTGCGGAATCCTTCCATAAATGAGTCGCTGGTCGTTCCCGGGTGCCGTGGGTGCATTGAGTAGTTGCTCGAGAGACGGACCTGACCCACCCAACCGGGGTGGCTTTCCTTTGCGCTTCTGATTGTTACCATGTGGATTGGCTAAAAATTCCGGGTTACTGTCCGCCTTACGCTTATTGCCTCCTTGACTCGCCGGGTTATGCTGCTGACCCTTTCCATTGTCGTTCTTCTTTCCCTTGCCTGTCTTTTCCTCATCAGACGCGGGATCCTTGGTACTATCAGAATCGGCATACTTGACTAAAGCCTCCATCAGCGTCCCCATATCATTGCAATCACGCTTAAGACGCCCCAGCTTCTGTCTCAGAGGCTCAAAGCAGCAATTCTTCTCCAGCATGAGAACTGCTGAGCCGGCATCCATCTTGTCAGACGAATGTATTATATCCTTGACCCGGCGCACCCAATGAGTCGTAGATTCACCTTCTCCCTTCTTACAATTTGTCAGATCCACAATTGACATAGACTGCCTGCAAGTATCTTTGAAGTTCTGGATGAAACGGGCTTTTAGCTTCGCCCATGAACTAATGGAGTTGGGTGGCAAACCCTTTAACCAAGAACGGGCCGTTCCGTCTAGCATCATGGTGAAATATTTAGCCATCGCCTCATCACTAACATCTAGCAGCTCCATAGCCATCTCATAACTTTCAATCCATGCCCCAGGCTGTTAATCGGCCGTATAATTCGGCACCTTCTGAGGCCCCTTGAAATCCTTGGGCAGACGTACATTACGTAGAGCCGGTACCAGACAAGGAACTCCTCTGGTTCTAGTAGCAACTCCCGCTTCAACAGAAGTCGCCGGGTAAGCCGGTGAGTTCTGTTGGGCTACAAGGCCTCATTAGATGCGTTTAGGCTCAACGTGAGCTACAAGGCCTCTGCCTGAAGTTGATGCGCCCATACGTCCAAAGCCGCCCACTCTGCTGCTAATCTAGCGTCCTCAGCTGCTAAGGTTTCCTTAACCCGGGCGATCTTGTCGCGAACCTGTGCCACCTCAGCCTCATGCTCAGATTGGTTCGCAGGGATGACTGTAACAGTTAACAAAGCCGTAAGCTTATCCATGAGATCCATTAGCACCTGAGCCGGTGAGCTTGGGGCCTCCTGCCCCGGCTGCCCCTAACCCGGACGTTATCGCCGCTGAAGCCATAGAATTTTGGCCGGGTTGAGTAGCAGCCATGAAGACTCCTGCCCGGTTCGGCGACTCTGAGAGGCTGGAATAGTGCTGCCATCGGAACAGCCCCCAAGCACACCCTCTTGAACTTGATACAGTGAATCTGTTGAGCCGGCGGATGAATCATCGTCAGAGAGGACGGCCGGCTCACCATCACCTTCAGATCCTTCAGGAAGTTCACCTCCATGGATGCAACCCACAAAGGCACGCTTCACGACGGGTTGAGCTCGGGCGGGTTTCGCACGCTGAGCCGTCTCGACGAGGTCGGTGCAGCTATCCGGCTCAGGGCCCGGCTCACCAATCCGGCCGATGAAGACGTGAATTCCGCCAAAGGGGACTCGGTAGCCGTACTCAATTGAACCAGCGTCGGGGCCCCAGCCTTCGTCGTCGATGTAGATCTTGCCGCGACGACTCTTGGTCATCCGGCCAACTGCGTATCCCTTGAGCCCTTCAAAGCTGCCCTTCAAGAACTCGAATCCACCATGCGCTGGCCCCACGGTGGGCGCCAACTGTCGTGGAATTGTCACGACAGATTTCCTCTTGCAAGGACTTGATCGTGGAGCCATCGCAACTAGGAAGCTTAAAGGGGTTAATCGGGACAAAGGACACGCGAGGTTTATACTAGTTCAGCCCCTTACGGTGAAGGAAGGCCTACGTCTAGTTGGGTTGGAATTGCTTGAGGTTTCGATGACCAGGGAGCGAGATACGCTATGCCCGGTTCTCGATCTCTTGTTTCTTGTCCCTAAGCCGCCAGCGGGTCGTCCCCTTATATACACGGGTTGGCGCCCTATGGCTTACAGAGTCCCGGCCGGCTCATAAACAGTGTCCGGCTCGGTGACTAGTTATTTCTACCTTACAATACAAGTTGCGCCCTCATGGTGGCTTATCACCATGGGCCCTAAATCGTCTGTGGGCCTTTAGACCCTTTACTGACCGCCATCTTCACATCTTGGTCTTGGGCTTCAGATGGGCTTCTCTTTGCGTAACCCGGCCCCTCCTGGCCGTCTTACGTACATAATTATATCCCCAACAGGATGTGATGTGTATATGTGTTTGGTTACTTGTCGCTTCTATGGTTTAAGTAATTAGTCGATTAGTATTTGATTATCCCGTCCTTCCGCGATTGGAAAGACTAATACAGGCGTTCGTGGGCAGGCAAACCATTTTTGGTGCGTACAGGCCACAGCGGAATTTGGACCAACCAACGCGAACCCTATAGCACTACAAAAATACTAGTAGCACTCTGGATGCATAGGTTCCATATTAAAGCCATATGATACTACAGGATTCATGTTAAAACTTCCGAAAATGCATCTTAACTATGCAGAAGCCGGGTATGTGCTCATTGCGTTTGTATCCTTGATGCTACATTTTGAGTTAATATAAAAACCACTCTTTGTCAAAAAATAACTTTCAAAAATGGCGAAAGAGGTCTCTTTTTTTCCGAAGAGTGGATAACCATGGCATCCGTATCATCATGATACACACAACTATTTCTTTAACGAGCTAAATACCTATGTGTTGCAGCAAGGACAATTTTATTCTGGTGGTTAAGCGTTAATTTTTTATTTGAGTGGAGTGCATTGAGATTGAGATATGTTATGAGGGAATCCATATGTAAAGGTAAGAAAATATTTTTTTGGAGTGGATTGAGATTGAGATTGTGTACGTACAACTATATGAGTTGATTTGGTTGTTTTCCTTGCAAGGAATTTTTTGCTATTGGTGGTATATTTCATTTCTGTTCATTGCTTGCAAGGGATTTCTTTTCTAATAAATGAGAAGGTGGGGGTTGGTTTGGGAAAAAATAGTGAGAGTTATCGCATGGTTTGGAGAATCGATGGGAGGAGTCATGCGTCGATGAGAGGGCTGGATGCGACAAACCAACAATCTCCCTTTAGTAGTAGAGATAAAGTATCAAACACATGCTCTCAATCATGAAAAAAGTTTAAAAATGGGAAAATATTATACCACAATCCATAACGGCCAACATGGTAAGGTTTAGGACTCTGTGATTATCATGCCAACCCCTGGATTGATTTTCTAGAATACACGATACTGATGTGATACCAAACATAAATGCATCATTAACTATTACATATTAGGATTCAGAATAATATAGTTTAATACAAACCACTAGGTAGAGCTAGTCCAATTAGAGTACCATTACAACAGATAGCAAATAACTCCAATGAGCCCCATATACACCAAATGTGAACCCGTCTACACCAAATGTGAACCATGTCGAGTGGAGACTTGCGACCCTACATGCTTTCATTCATCATTAGAATCACCTGCAACATAATACGATGGAGCCATGATATACCAAACTTATCTCACCCACATGCATTTGGGATACATGGAGGTTTGAATTTTGTTCTACAGAAAGCAACAATAATTCCGTCCTAACTTTGTAATAGGTGGATGTAATTTAGTATACAAGGACTTACTAGTAAAAACCTAATAGTTGTCCTAGACAAAGTGGTAAAACTCGACTACTAGTCATATTCCCTTGTTCAAACTCATCAAGTTTTAGTTGAGAAAAAATGGGTGACGAGACATTCAAAATCGTTTGAGGCCAAGTTTCTCAAAGTTGTCCACATGGTTAATCCCGCATGACCCAGTCAACCCCATTTCCCACTAGACTCAGTTGCAAAGTAGCCAGAGAAGACCAAGATGGAACCGTCCAGAGGTAGTAACCTAGTACGTAGTTGCAGTTTATTCTACCTTGACTTACTTTGTGCAAGCTTATATTGTTGTGCTTATATGCTAGTTTATGGTTACCATGTTGATCTTTGCATATAGGTTGTCCATCTGGTTGCATATCTAGATAACCTATATTCTTGTTGTAAGCCTAAAATAAGAGAAGATGTTAGAAATGGTTAGTTGCCTAATCAACCCCTCCCCCCCAAGTCGACCATATCGATTCTTTCACTAGTCATCACTATTTTATCATGTTTTTCTATCCTTCTTTGCAATACCCAAGGTATATGGAAACTGGTGGAATTCAACCACTCCAGATTCTTCTAGTAGGGCGATGAGCACAAATGCAGCTAAGTGGGGTATTTGGTTTAGGCAAAAGGATGAGTGTGGACATGGCATTGAGGATCTTGCTACTTAGTAAATGGCCATACAACTTACTTACCGAGGATAAAGGTGTCTGACAAGAGTTCCTATGAAACAAATACCTTTAGTTTAAGACTAATCGTAGGTTTTAGTGAAGCCGTTGACTCCCCTTTCAGAAGGTTTTGATGCGAGTTAATGCTGAATTTTTCGTCGAGGATCCTTTGTGGTAGGTAATGAGCATATCACGATATTTTGGGAGGATGCCTAGCTCGGAGATGTTCTACTTGGCCTTCAATACCTGCATTTGTGTAATATCATGCAACAAAAAGATGTTTTTGTTTCTTCATACTAGAAGAAGGTCCTATGAGTATGCAGTTTCAAGCTCTAACTCATGAAAAGTGGGCCGCGTGGCTACATCTTTCACATATGTCGATGTTGGTCAATTTAACACATGAGACTAGCGTAGTCCACAAGGTGTTGCACATTTACTGTGTTTATTGGGTCAAATCTAGTATGTCGATCTCGTTAACGTTGAGCTAGTTTTTACAAAGAAGAAAACTATTTCAAAGATCAAAGTACCTTTAATGATAAATATTTTCTTGTAGAATTCGGACAAAAATGTGATTTTTATGTAGGATGATCTCATGAAATGCGGATAGCAAGGCTGTAAAAATGTAACTTTTGTGACAAGGAGGAAACAATCCATCGTAATTTTTCTATCATGCCCGCTCGCCACACTTTTTATGATGTACAATCCATGCACGTTTAGCCTGCCTCCACCAATTAGCACAACGAACTTGTTCGAGAACTGATTAGTTGAGTGCATTTGAAATGAAGCTACAAATATGTGTGGAAGCATATGGGAAATTTGAAATTGCCAAAATGATCGTGTTTTTACTAGAACTTCATGATAGATCCATATGTGATACCCTATGTAACCTGTGGAGGATCATGCATATATGACATTGGATGCAACTGTTGGAAGATGGAAGGATGGGTTACGTTCAGTCGGTATGGATGGCAATGTACTAGTAGGTTATGGTTTGGATCATGTAACCCTATTATTAGTCTATTGGCTCGACATTTCTTCTTTTGCTTTGTATTTGTTTGGGTGTTTAATGTGGTATTTTAATAAATATAATTGTGTGCACTATTTCCTTTTTGAATATTTTGGATTGCTTACCACATGTGTCACGTGGTTATAATTGTGCCATTTATAAAATGGAGAAAGAATGGCTTCATAATCTCATTAACTATCTAGATTTAAAAACCGAGGTCAGTATGCTCGACATGATTGAATGTATTGCTAAGTGAGAGGCGAAGAGAAGCTAGGAAAGCTTCTAAGAGAAGAAGAGATAAATTGGGAACTCAGAGCCAAAATTCGGTAGGTGGTTCAGGGGGGATAATAATACCCAATTTTGCCATATCACTACGCATTTAAAACATAGGAAAAAGAAAATTATCCAACTATAATAGGATAATGGTACAATTGTAGGGCATGATGACATAAAATTATCCAACTAAAAGCTCTTTGAGGCACCGGAGGATACATTTCACTCCACAATAAAATGGTTGGTGATCTACCTCAACTAGGTGCCGATGATAATGAGATTCTGTCGGCATCCTTCTCAGAAAAGGAGGTGTTTGAGGCAATAGGAAAAATGAAAAATAACAAGGCACTGGGCCGAATGGTTTTCCCATCTACATTTTACAAAAGGTGTTGGGATATCAAGGGGATCCTATGCCCATGTTCCATGATCTGTTTAATGGCCTATTACAGTTGTTTAAACTCAACTTTGGGACTATTACGTTGTTGCCAAAGAAGGAGGAGGCGGTTCACATTGAGCTGTTCAGACCAATATGCATGCTTAATGTCAGCTTTAAGATCTTTACCAAAGTTGGTACTAATTTCCTCACGCAGATTGCGCACACTATGGTGCATTGACTCATCCGCTTTCATGTCAGGATGAGATATTCTGGAGGGTGTGGTCATTCTACATGAAACCTTACAAGAAGTTCACTCGAAGAAACTAGATGGACTTGTTGTCAAAGTGGACATTTGAGAAGGCCTCTGACAAAGTTAAGTGGCCATTTTTGCAGTAGGCCTTGCATACAAAGAGTTTTCATGTGGCTTGAAGGTAGCAGGTCGAATCCTTTGTTCAAGCAGGCAACAAAGGGATAAAGGTCAATGATGACATGGGTCATTATTTCCAGACGCAAAAGGGACTGAGCTAGGGGGATCCGATGTATCCTATCCTGTTTAATGTCGTCGCTGACATGTTGGCAGCTCTCATTGGTCGAGCAAAAGAGGATGGAGAGGTAGGTGGACTCATTCCACATCTCGTTGAGGGTTCGCTAATTCTAATAAACTATGTGCTTACAAGTATTCCGATGTTCCCTTTGTCCTTCTTTAAAGTACTTGCGGTGGCACAAAAAAGGTTGGACTTCTATCGATCACGATTTTTCTGGCAAAGTGATGAAAATAAATCAGACTATAGACTAGCCAAGTGAGATATAATTTGTAGGCCGAAGGACGAAGGGGGTTTAGGTATTGAAAACCTCGAAGTAAAAAATAGGTGCCTGCTCAGTAAATGGCTATATAGGCTATGTGTGGAGATGGAGGGTGTGCATATATAGTTATTGCATAACAAGTATTTGCACAGTCCAAAACCCTTGCACAAGTCACGGTACAACTGAATCATTCTCCTTTTTCAAAGGGGATGATGAGGACAAAGATTGTCTTCTTCAATAGGAACAAGCTCATAGTTGGGAATGGTAATACTACTAGATTCTGGGAGGATACATGGCTAGGGGAGACGCAATATTTATCCCTTTATAATATTGTTCAACCTAAAGACACTTCCATTAGTACAATACTAGGATCAGTTCTCTTAAATATTCATTTCAGGAGATCCCTCATGGGGGAGCGATGGGATACGTGGCTACATCTTCTGCGTAGGTTGATGGAGGTTAACCTTTCTGATGAGTCAGATACACTGCACTAGAAATTTTCGATGTCATGTATGTCGATTTGATTAACACTGGGACAATCCTAAAGTCACTTAATATTTGGAAAATTAAGGTACCTTTAAAAATAAAGGTATTTATGTGGTTTGTACACAAGCAAGTGATCATGACTAAGGACAACTTGACAAAGCGTAGCTAGGAGGACAGTAAAAGGTATTGCTTCTGTGATCTGGATGAAACCATACACCATCTTTTTCTCCAATGTCCACTAGGCAAGTAATGGTGGCGTACAATACATGTGCCCTTTAATGTCAGTCCTCCAAATAGCATTGCCACTTTATTTCGGACATGGCAAAATGGGGTAGAGCCTAAGACAGCGGTGCATATTTAGTCGGAGTGTGAGCATTAGTTTGGGATATTTAGAATTGTCTGAATAATGTTATTTTTAACAGACAAAACATCACAAATGTTTTGCAGGTTATCTTTCCGGCGACTAGCTGAATCCATACGTGGTCGTTACTCAATCGTGCGGAAGTCACAGAGCATATGGCTTTGGATGATGGTCCAACAATAGAATAAGTGTCTAGTCATCTTGTCTTATTTTTACTGGTTGTGACAGGTTACTATTTTATTTTTGGTTTTGCTTGCCAACTTGCATCGGATTACGTACTTTGTGAAGAGTTTATAGCATCTACAACTGGACCCCTCAAACCCATCTCAAATGCCCGGGTAGGCCTCCCGGTCACTACCCAGACACAATTTTTTGACCTAGACGGGCCTCTCAAACGGCCCTCAAACGGCCGGGCTGACCGCACCCCCCATACCCAGCCCAAATATGGGGCGGATATGGGGGCGCCCGTGCGCGCCCGCCACGTCGGACCCGACAAACCGACCCCACTCCAAATTGCACCAAATCCACCAAACCCTTCCTCCTCCTCCCGCCGCCCTCCAACCATTCCTGCGCCTGGTCCCTTGTCAGCCTCCACCCTTGCTCCCAATCCTCACCTCTGGTCCCGATCCACCGCTAGAGATCTCGTCTAGCCTGAGCCACACGTCTGCGACAGAGATGCAGTCCGCCTCGTCTGTGGGAGGCGCGGTGTCGTCGGTGACGACTTGCAAGGTGGAGAACGTCGCCCGCAAGTTGCGGTGACGCCGGCAGCGAGAGAGGGAGGCGGCGGCGGCGTAGGGAGGTTCGAATGTGGTGGAGCAGCTGTCTCTGATTTCTACTACGCAACTTTATTCTTGTAGACTCGTGTTGGGCCTCCAAGCGTAGAGTTCTGTAGGACAAAAGCAATTTTCCCTTAAGTGGATGACCTAAGGTCTATCAATCCGTGGGAGGCATAGGATGAAGATGGTTTCTCTCAAACAACCCTGCAACCAAATAACAAAGAGTCTCTTGTGTCCCCAACACACCAAATACAATGGTAAAGTGTATAGGTGCACTAGTTCGACAAAGAGATGGTAATAAAAGTGTATACTGATAGTAGATATTGATTTTTGTAATAGGAACAATAAAAAACAGCAAGGTAGCAAGTAACAAAAGTGATCACAAACGGGATTGCAATGCTTGAAAATGAGGCCTAGGGTCTGTACTTTCACTAGTGCAATCTCTCAACAATGCTAATATAATTGGATCATATAACCATCCCTCAACGTGCGATGAAGAATCACTCCAAAGTTCTAATCTAGCGGAGAACATAAGAAGAAATTGTTTGTAGGGTACGAAACCACCTCAAAGATATTCTTTCCGATCAATCTATCCTAGAGTTCGTACTAAAATAACACCAAGCTATTCTTTCCGATTGATCTATCCAAGAGTTCGTACTAAAATAACACCATATGATACACATCAACCAACTCTAATGTCACCTAGATACTCCAATGTCACCGCGAGTATCCATGAGTTAATTATACGATATGCATCAAACAATTTCAGATTCATAATACTCAATCCAACACAAAGAACCTCAAAGAGTTCCCCAAGATTTCTACCGGAGAAACAAAGACGAGAACGTGCATCAACCCCTATGCATAGATTACCCCAATGTCACCTCGGGAATCTGCGAGTTGAGTGTCAAAACACATATCAAGTGAATCAATATGATACCCCATTGTCACCACGGGTATTCATATCAAGATATACATCAAGTACTCTCAAATCCATCAAAGTATTCATTCCGATAAAACAAAATCTCAAAGGGAAAACTCAATTCATCAGAACAAGATAGAGAGGGGAAAACACCATACGATCCAACTATATTAACAAAGCCCGCGATACATCAAGATCGTGCCATCTCAAGAACACAAGAGAGAGAGAGAGATTAAACACATAGCTACTGGTACAGACCCTCAGCCCGAGGATGGACTACTCCCTCCTCATCATGGTGGCCATATGGATGATGAAGATGGCCTCCGGTGATGAATTCCCCCTCTGGCGAAGTACCGGAACAGGGTCCAGATTGGTTTTTTCGTGGCTACAGAGGCTTGCGGTGGCGGAACTTCTGATCTAGGGTTATTTCTGGAGGTTTCTGTATATATAGAATTTTTGGCGTTGTTTTCATGTGAAGATGCACTACAAAAAATACACTTCCATGATGATACATGTTTGTCACAGTAGGTCACATTTTTTGTCATGCATTTATATCCATGACGATTTTATGATGGAATCAAGATAGTCATATATGTGCTGTCATATAAGTGTTCCATGACATTACCAAAATTATCATCACGGAAGTGTCCACTTCCATGAAGATAAATGGCGTGTCATGGAAGTGTTTTCGTCAAGGGTAACCGACACATGGCATCCACCGTAACGGGTCGTCGTTAAGCTATTGGGTCCGGTTTTGGATCTGATAACCCGTTAATAGCCCGGACCAATGGGGATTTTCCACGTGTAAAATTCTCATTGGTCGGAGGAAACATGTGTTGGCTCACCATTGGGACAGTCATCCACCCATTGGACAGGAGGCGCCTATGATACGTCGACACGTGGCACGACCCAACAGAGGCTCATTCCGGTGAAAAGGCCGGCCCATTTGACTTGGTCAAAAGGTAACGGTCCGGCCCACGGAAAGCCTGTTAACGACATGTTCGTATATAGCCCATTTACGACCCGCTAACTCACGGCCCGTTAGGGCCTATCGGAATTAAGCCTAGTAGCTTCATCTGGGCCATCCAATATGATTCTAGCCCATGTATGGCTCATGATGTCTTTCGGCCCATATGAGGCCCTTTGTAACTCTTGACCCATTAATAGCCCGTGGTGAAACTGGCCCGTAATGAACAGTGCATTGCTTTATACCCATTAATGACCCATTATTCCATTGGTCCGTTTCCAACCCGTGTTATCTTTCGGCCTTCTCAGGGCCATTTATTCTTGGGCTCATTTCCAACATTCATTACTTGCGGCCCGTTACTGGCCTTTTCTGCTTGTGGGCCAAATTCAGCCTGTGGTTACAATCGGCCCGTTTGCGGATCGTTAATCCATTGGGCCGTTTTTGTAGCATCATCAAATACGACAATTAACGACGACTCGTTATGGTCGGCCCATGGACGGACGATTCTAACTCTAGCCCGTTTACGGCCCATAATGCGGTCTGTTATTAGCCCATGTTTGGCCAATCGATCATACGGCCCATAGAAGGCCCATTGATGCTACGGCCCATAGAAGGCCCATTGTTTCTATGGCTCGTAGAAGGCCCATTGTTTCTGTGGCCCGTAGGAGGCCCATGGTCACTGCAGTAAATATGTAGCCCATGGTTATTGTGGCCTAGTTTTAAAAAATAGGTTATTGCGGCCACTAGCAAACCGCGAAAAAAGAATTGCACTGACTACAAGCAAACGAATAAAGAAGACAACAGGGAAATAAATAAGAAAGCAACATATGCTAGGCTATCATGACTATTACACATATTACATCCACTGGGCATCAAAGTTTGCCACCAGTGCAAATATAGGGAACAAAGCAGCATATCACATACACTTGTTGTCAAAGTTGGCGATCAGTGCAAATAAACACCGCAGCAAAACAAGTCCAGAACTGAAACCACTTTAGAAGAGCTCAAGAAACAATATCCTGGGTACCCATAATGCTGGCAAGATGCTTAGCAAGCTTATTAACTTTATCTTGTTTGGCGCTTAAATCCTCCAGCACTTGCTATTGCACCAGAAAGTATGCATCTGAATTCTACAGGGACTTCCTCAGTCCTTTGGCTTCCTATCGCATAACATCTGATCGATGTCTTTCAACTTGAAGTTGAGACTCAAGAAGCCAAACTGATTTAGGCAGCGAGTTCAAAGAGCTGGTGCCAGCAGTAGTAGCTAGTAACTCGAACACTACATCAAGACAGGACTTTGGGGGTTGTCTCAGTGTCTTCAATATAGTTTTTATCAGCTTTCTTGGAGACCAACAGGGATGTCTCACTATCTTGAACCTTATCTGCATTACTTCCTTTACCATTGCATAACGGGGTACTCTTCTCCAATATTTTATCCGCGTTCTAAAAGAGAAACAAACAAACACATCACAGGTTTACCATGAAACTCATTTTGCTAAACCAGTTCAGTAGTAAGGTGGACAGGTAATTGAATGTACAGACATTGTAAGATAGACAGGTGCAATGGATAGTAGGGAAGAAAACAGGGCATGAAATAATTCACATTTATGTTGTCTAACCAAATAGAATAGCCGGACATATTTTCACATATATGATGGCTAATTAAACAAGATAACATGACACAATTTCACATGTATGATGGCTAACTAAACAAGATAGAATGACATACTTCAAAATATGATGACTATGTAAACAGGATGACATGATATAAATATATGATGTGTCTATTAAAGTGGTTGGCATGCCATAAATAACAAATATGCCGTCGATGGAAACATGATGGCATGATATAATTCACGGATAGAATGACATAATTCAAAAAATGATGACTATGTAAACAGGATGAGATGATATAACTATATTATGTCTTTAGAAAATGGGTTGTCATGCCATAATTTAGATACATGCTGTCTATGTAAACATCATGGCATGGCATAATTCAAATATATGATTTATATACTGAGCAAGTGAGCAGAGGGCAATCATATATATGATGTGTCAACTAAGGAGATGGCATTCAATATTGTGTATATGATGTAAAAATTAAGCATTGCAATACAACATATGCATGATATGAGTAATATAACCCTACCAAGTTTGAGCATACACCTCAGGGGGATAATAGGACTGGTCATCTGCCTCTGAATCCTCCTCTGAGAAGCTATCTGTAACCAGCAAGATATCTGCTTCAGCAGGTAGCATTGTCTGCTCTGAAGACCTTGTTTTCACTCCAGATTTCTCCATCACCAATTCAAATGGCTGATGCACAGGAAGAGCAGTTGAATATACAAATATTATCGACAAATGCAATGAGAAATACAAAAAAGGATGACATGATATAATTCACATATATAACGCTTGGCTAAACAACACAACATTGCATAATTTACATATATAATGCCTTGCAACAAGATAACATTGCATAATTCACATATATAATGTCTTGCAACAAGATGACATTGCATAATTCACATATATGGTAATTAGACACTAAACATGTGGCATTCACACAAAGCATGTCTAAACTAAGCAAATGACATAGCAATGCAAGACACCATACACACGATATGAGCAACATAACCCTTCCAAGTTAGAGCATGCACCTCGGCGGGGGGGGGGGGGAATAGGATAGGCCATTTGTCTCTGAATCCTCCTCTGAGGAGCTATTCGTAACCAGCAAGACATGTGCTTCGTCAGATAGCATTATCTGCTCTGAAGACCTTGTTTCCACTCCAGATTTTTCCATGACCATGTCGAATGGCTGATGCACAGGAAGAGTAATTGAATGTACTAAAATTGTTGACAAATTTAATACGTAATAAAAAATGATGGCATGATATAATTCACATATGAGATGACTGGCTAACCAGGGTGGCATTGCAAAATTCACATATATCATGCCTGGCTAAACAAGATAGCATTGCATGATTCACATATACGATAAAGAAACTAAACAAATGGCATTTAAACAAAGCATGTCTAAACTAAGCAGATGACATATTTGATGTATAAAGTAAGCAATGCAAGGCACCCTATGCATGATATTGCCAACATCAGCATGTCAAGTTAGAGTGAAGACCCTGGAGGGTAATTGGGAGTGGTTTTCTCCTTCTGAATCCCCCTCAGAACAGTTATCTTCCTCTTGATTACAATACGAAATGGGTGGAGGGGGCGCTGCCTTTGTGTCCACCGTGTAGCGACGTCTGCTTGAAATTTTATTGGCACGCAAGGCTCGTCTCTTTTGCTCTACATGTTCAGTTCCATTGTGTACAATAACTGACATGCATAGGAATAAAACATAGTGAGATTATGTAAGGAGTTCATGCACAAATCCAGAGTGATGGTACCAAACTGTGGATAGACCCAAAACCAATGATAGCAGGCAGATAATAGCTTTAGTTAAAAATAGAGATAATGGCTCCTTTAATGTTTGTTTGCACCCAACATGAAAATCATAGTAGACACCCGAGATTAACCAGATAGTAGACAGATAGTACTGATTGCTGCCCCAATATGTACCCCACAACCATTTAAAAACTCAAGTTTCAGAATTAGTTTGGACCTGACTCGGAGTCTAATAGGTGAACACGACGATAAAGTAGCATGTCATCATATTAAGCGATGCATAACGTAAGTAGACACGGAAGAGTCCGACCTCTCTTGCGAACCCGTGTAGTCCTCAAGGTCATCTGGTCAGTTGATGATGGCAATGTAATTGTCGTGGCTGCCGGCGGCGGGGAAGAAGATCTGAGGCGGTGAAAGACAGTCTGGAGAGCGGATCCCTGCTATGGTGAACCCTTCCGTCGTTGGAGCAGCTGAGCTGGGGTGGAACACATCGCAGCAGGAGCAGGACAAACCACACAAGGTTTTCTTTAACACATATCTGTAACAGAAGTGATTGTGTAAGGGCTCGTTTGAATTTGAGGATTCTAACAATGCATGGATAGGAAATACACATGAGTAGGATAGGAATGCACATGCAAAACAGAGAATTTAAAAACACAGGATTTCTATCAATCTGGGTGTTTGGTTCACAAGAATTGGAAGATCACATGATGCAAAGAAGCATGATGAGATTAAGTCGAACCACAAGAAAATGTACAGTTATAATGCTATTATGCTACTATCTCTTAGTCTTGTGCTTCATGAATAGGAATTTGAAAAGGAGGACAGGTGGATATTAAATTTCCTACGGTTTTTCTTTCAAGGAGACACTAAAGGAACAAATCCTACATTTTTTCCTTTGCTCCATTCCTTTGAACCTAATGCATGAATAGTAGTACCATAGGAAACTTTCCAATTTCTATGTTTTTCCTTCACTTTTCCTTTCAAGCACTGGCGATTCTAGTAGGCAGGCTTGAGCAGGGAAAAGCCTACACTCAAAAAATGTTTTTGTGCTACTTCTACTACTTTGGACCCAGGCCACTGCCCTACTAGCTCAACTCCCAGGCCCATCGACAAATGCACAGCTCAAACCCGCAGAGATAAATAATGATGGCGTTCAAGAGAGCCCATCATGGATAGCTAAGTTTCCTGGTACCTCACTACTTGTCATAGATTAGGAAAAACTAATCGTATTTCATGTTAGTACATGTGCTCAGTGGACAATATATATAACATATAGAGTAAAAAAGAGATGCAACAAGTGTACAACCTCTTTGGCGAAGCCATGTCGATCTCAGCGTGATTGGGTTGGTCGGTGAGGATGCTCCGGCTGACTTGGTTGTTGGAGGAGGGGAAGAAGATCTTAGTTGTCTGGAGATCTAGCCCGGAGTACTGCACCGCTGTGACGGAGGATTTCATCGTTGGAGCAGCTCTGGTGAGTTGTACGACAGCGAGGCTGAAGTAGGACAAGAGAGACAACATTAACCTGAGTGGAATTCTAATAGCATCTCCAATAGATGATGTAAAATACATAACCACAAAGTGTTAGATGTGAAATACATTAGCCGCTCATCTCTGAACTTAACTTTTGAAACTGAATTTAATTGTCGAAATTGAACTTTACTGTCAAAACTGAATTTTGCTGTCGAAATTGAATTTTACTGTCGAAACTGAAGGCACTAGTAGCAGAAAAGCAGTAGCTGCAGTCGCAGTGCCCGGAGCAGCAGCGCATGCGAGAGCCGGGGCAGCTGGTGAGTCGATTTTCTAGCCGTTGGATACGAAATCAAGGGTCTCTAGTTCATCTTCAACCTCCACCCCCCTGAGCCGCCAGCCACCACCGGCCAAACCGCTGGCCCCCGCCGCCCGCGGCCGGCGGCGCGTCACCCCGCCCGCCCCTAAACCACTCCCCACCGCCGGTCCGCTGCCGCCTCGGCCATCCCTCTAGCCCCCCTCGCGCTGAGCTTTTTCTCCGGCGATCCCCACGCCACCGCCCCACCACCGCCGGCAACCACTGCCCCACCCTGAACCCTAAGATAGATAGTGGGGCACCTCTTCGACGAGCCCCCTCCCAGCTGTGGCTAGTTCTTCCTTAACTCCAGCGAGCCCCCCACCCCCTGAAAATCGACTGACCCAAAAGTCGATTCAGTCGACTGAAGTGTAGCTAAATCAGGGCAGCATCATAAGCAAGAGCAAGAGCAGCAGCGCAAGAAAGAGCAAGAGCGAGAGCAGCAGCGCAAGAAAGAGCAAGAGCTAGAGCAGCAGCGTGAGCAAGAGCAGACCAGGCAGGGGACTGAGAGCAAGAGCAGAGCAGCAGGTCCTACTGATGTGGACGTCGCCGCCGAGGGAGTGACACAATGGAGGAAGTGGCCGGCGACGTTGCCGTGGATGGAGCCGCGCCATGTCGGCTCGGGACTGACCGCCGGCAGCAGCGTGTGATACGTCTCCAATGTATCTATAATTTTTGTTTGTTCCATGCTATTATATATTCTGTTTTGGATGTTTAATGGGATTATTTATGCACTTTTATATTATTTTTGGGACTAACCTATTAACTGAAGGCCCAGCCCAAATTGCTGTTTTTTTTGCCTATTTCAGTGTTTCATAGAAAAAGAATATCAAACGGAGTCCAAATGGAATGAAACCTTCGGGAGCATGATTTTTGGAACAAACGTGATCCAGAGGACTTGGAGTGGACGTCAAGCAACCAACGAGGAAGCCACGAGGCAGGGGGTGTGCCTACCCCCTGGCGCCCTCCACTCTCGTGGGCCCCTCGTGGCTCCACCGACCTACTTCTTCCTCCTATATATACCTACATACCCAGAAAACATAGGAGAGCACCATGAAAACCTAATTCCACCACCGCAACCTTCTGTACCCGTGAGATCCCATCTTGGGGCCTTTTCCAGCGCTCCGCCGGAGGGGGCATTAATCACTGAGGGCTTCTACATCAACACCATAGCCCCTTCGATGATGTGTGACTAGTTTACCTCAGACCTTCGGGTCCATAGTTATTAGCAAGATGGCTTCATCTGTCTCTTTGGATCTCAATACAAAGTTGTCCTCGATTCCATTGGAGATCTATTCGATGTAATCTTCTTTTGTGGTGTGTTTGTCGGGATCTGATGAATTGTGGGTTTATGATCAAGATTATCTATGAACGATATTTGAATCTTCTCTGAATGCTTTTATGTATGATTGGTTATCTTTGCAAGTCTCTTCGAATTTTCAGTTTGGTTTGGCCTACTAGATTGATCTTTCTTGCAATGGGAGAAGTGCTTAGCTTTGGGTTCAGTCTTGCGGTGCTCGATCCCAATGACAGTAGGGGAAACAACGCGTATTGTATTGTTTCCATCGAGGATAAAAAGATGGGGTTTATACCATATTGCATGATATTATCCCTCTACATCATGTCATCTTGCTTAAGGCGTTACTCCGTTCTTATGAACTTAATACTCTAGATGCATGCTAGATAGCGGTCGATGTGTGGAGTAATAGTAGTAGATGCAGGCAGGAGTCGGTCTACTTGTCACGGACGTGATGCCTATATACATGATCATACCTAGATATTCTCATAACTATGCTCAATTCTATCAATTGCTCGACAATAATTTATTCACCCACCGTAATACTTATGCTATCATGAGAGAAGCCACTAGTGAAACCTATGGCCCCCGGGTCTATCTTCCATCATATTAATGTCCCGTCAACTAGCTATTTCTGGCACCCTTTATTTTGCAATCTTTACTTTCAATCTACATCATAAAAATACCAAAAATACCAAAAATATTTATCTTATTATTATTATCTCTATCAGATCTCACTCTTGCAAGTGGCCGTGAAGGGATTGACAACCCATTTTTGGTTGTGAGGTTCTTATTTGTTTGTGTAGGTACGAGGTGACTCGCGTGTTGTCTCCTACTGGATTGATACCTTGGTTCTCAAAAACTGAGGGAAATACTTACACTGCTTTGCTGCATCATCCTTTCCTCTTCAAGGGAAAACCAACGCATGCTCAAGAGGTAGCAAGAAGGATTTCTGGCACCGTTGCCGGGGAAATCTACGCCAAGTCGCGACATACCAAGTACCCATCACAACTCTTACCCTTCGCATTACATTATTTTCCATTCGCCTCTCGTTTTCCTCTCCCCCACTTCACCCTTGCCGTTTTCTTCGCCCTCTTTTCCTTTCGTCCTCTCCTTCCATTCGCTTTTTCTTTTCTTTTTCGCTTGTGTGTTGGATTGCTTGCTTGTCATGATGGCTCAAGATAATACTAAATTGTGTGACTTTGCCAATACCAACAATAATTATTTTATTAGCACTCCAATTACTCCTCTTACCGATGCTGAATCTTGTGAAATTAATACTGCTTTGTTGAATCTTGTCATGAAAGATCCGTTTTCTGGCCTTCCTAGTGAAGATGCCGCTACCCATCTAAACAACTTTGTTGATTTGTGTGATATGCAAAAGAAGAAAGATGTGGATAATGATATGGTTAAACTTAAGCTATTTCCGTTTTTGCTTAGAGATCGTGCTAAAGCTTGGTTTTCATCTTTGCCTAAAAATAATATTGATTCATGGAATAAGTGCAAAGATGCTTTTATCTCTAAGTATTTTCCTCCCGCTAAGATCATCTCTCTTAGAAATGATATTATGAATTTTAAGCAACTTGATCATGAACATGTTGCACAATCTTGGGAGAGGATGAAATTAATGATACGTAATTGCCCTACACATGAATTGAATTTATGGATGATTATACAAAAAAATTATGCCGGATTGAATTTTGCTTCTAGAAATCTTTTAGATTCGGCCGCGGGAGGCACTTTTATGGAAATCACTTTAGGATAAGCTAATAAACTCCTAGATAATATTATGGTTAATTATTCTCAATGGCACACCGAAAGATCTACCAGTAAAAAAGTTCATGTGATTGAAGAGATTAATGTTTTGAGTGGAAAGATGGATGAACTTATGAAATTGTTTGCTAATAAGAGTGCTCCTACTGATCCTAATGATATGCATTTGTCTACTTTGATTGATAATAATAATGAATCTATGGATGTGAATTTTGTTGGTAGGAACAATTTTAGTAACAACGCCTATAGAGGTAATTTTAATTCTAGGCCGTTTCCTAATAATTCCTCTAATAATTATGGTAATTCCTACAAAAATTCTTATGAAAATTATAATAATATGCCCTCTGATTTTGAATCTAGTATTAAAGAATTTATTAGTTCGCAAAAGAGTTTCAATGCTTTGATTGAAGAAAAATTGCTTAAGATTGATGAGTTGGCTAGAAACGTGGATAGAATTTCTCTTGATGTTGATTCTTTGAAACTTAGATCTATTCCACCTAAGCATGATATCAATGAGTCTCTCAAAGCCATGAGAATTTCCATTGATGAGTGCAAAGAAAGAACCGCTAGGATGCGTGCTAAAAAAGATTGCTTTGTGAAGGCGCGTTCTTCAAGTTTTTATGAGAATAAAGATGAAGATCTAAAATTAATTGATGTGTCCCCTATTAAATCCTTGTTTTGCAATATGAATATTGATAATGATGGGACGGGAGATGAGTCAACTTTAGTTAGAAGGCATCCCAAAAATTCGGAGTTTTTAGATCTTGATGCAAAAATTGGTAAAAGTAGGATTGAAGAGGTTAAAACTTTAGAGAGCAACGAACCCACTATCTTGGATTTGAAGTAATTTAATTATGATAATTTCTCTTTGATAGATCGTATTTCCTTGTTGCAATCCTTGCTAAATTCTCCTCATGCTTATAGTCAAAATAAAGCTTTTACTAAACATATCGTTGATGCTCTGATGCAATATTATGAAGAGAAACTTGAGTTGGAAGTTTCTATGCCTAGAAAACTTTATGATGAGTGGGAACCTACAATTAAAATAAAAATTAAAGATCATGAATGCTATTCTTTGTGTGATTTTGGTGCTAGTGTTTCCACGATCCCAAAAACTTTGTGTGATTTGCTAGGTTTTCATGAATTTGATGATTGCTCTTTAAACTTGCACCTTGCGGATTCCACTATTAAAAAACCTATGGGAAGAATTAATGATGTTCTAATTGTTGCAAATAGGAATTATGTGCCCGTAGATTCCATTGTTCTTGATATAGATTGCAATCCTTCATGTCCTATTATTCTTGGTAGACCTTTCCTTAGAACGATTGGTGCAATTATTGATATGAAGGAAGGGAATATTAGATTCCAATTTCTATTAAGGAAAGGCATGGAACACTTCGCTAGAAATAAAATTAAATTACCATATGAATCTATTATGAGAGCCACTTATGGACTGCCTACCAAAGATGGCAATACCTAGATCTATCTTCGCTTTTATGCCTAGCTAGGGGCGTTAAACGATAGCGCTTGTTGGGAGGCAACCCAATTTTATTTTTGTTCGTTGCTTTTTGTTCCTGTTTAGTAATAAATAATTTATCTATCCTCTGTTTTGGTTGTGTTTTTTTGTGTTTAATTAGTGTTTGTGCCAGGTAGAACCTTTGGGAAGACTTGGGGAAAGTCTTGGCGATCTTGCTGTAAAAAACAGAAACTTTAGCGCTCGCGAGAATTGCTGCCATTTTTTATTGGAGAGTGATATTTAGTTAATTCTTTTTCATATGATTAATATATAAATTTCTCACGTCAAAAATTTATTTTAGAATTTTTGGGGTTCCAGAAGTTTGCGTTAGTTACAGATTACTACAGACTATTCTGTTTTTGACAGATTCTGTTTTTCGTGTGTTGTTTGCTTATTTTGATGAATCTATGGCTAGTAATGGAGTTTATAAACCATAGAGAAGTTGGAATACAGTAGGTTTAACACCAATATAAATAAAGAATGAGTTCATTACAGTACCTTGAAGTGGTGTTTTGTTTTCTTTCGCTAACGGAGCTCACGAGATTTTCTGTTAAGTTTTGTGTTGTGAAGTTTTCAAGTTTTGGGTAAGGATTTGATGGATTATGGAACAAGGAGTGGCAAGATAATAAGCTTGGGGATGCCCAAGGCACCCCAAGTTAAAATCCAAGGACACTGTCGGTGTCAAAACCGGCGGATCTCGGGTAGGGGGTCCCGAACTGTGCGTCTAAGGCGGATGGTAACAGGAGGCAGGGGACACAGTGTTTTACCTAGGTTCGGGCCCTCTTGATGGAGGTAAAACCCTACGTCCTGCTTGATTTATTCTTGATGATATGGGTGGTACAAGAGTTGATCTACCACGAGATCGGAGAGGCTAAACCCTAGAAGCTAGCCTATGGTATGATTGTATGTTGTCCTACGGACTAAAACCCTCCGGTTTATATAGACACCGGAAAGGGCTAGGGTTACACAAGGTCGGTTACAAAGGAGGAGATATACATATCTGTATTGCCTAGCTTGCCTTCCACGCCAAGTAGAGTCCCATCCGGACACGAGACGAAGTCTTCAATCTTGTATCTTCATAGTCCAAAAGTCCGGCCAAAGGATATAGTCCGGCTGTCCAGAGACCCCCTAATCCAGGACTCCCTCAGTAGCCCCTGAACCAGGCTTCAATGACGATGAGTCCGGCGCGCAGTATTGTCTTCGGCATTGCAAGGCGGGTTCCTCCTCCGAATACACCACGGAAGAATTTGAATACAAGGATAGTGTCCGACCTGCAAAATAAGTTCCACATTCCACCGTAGAGAGAATAATATTTCCACAAATCTAGTCTGCTGACTTGTTTTGGCAACATGACGTTATGCCATGGCCCGGTGATTATTCGAACCGTTTCCCTTAACTAGCCCCGCACATAACGCGAGGCAGTTTTTTGACACGTCTTGTCAAAGCAGAGATCGTGTTCCCCTTATTACGGGATTCTCATCAATACGGGCATGGGTAACCCAACCGCGCCATCGATTACGGCGCTTGGGGATAAGCGAGTTTTACCAGGCTAGTGGGGGCGCATAGTTTCGGCCGCCCATATAAAGGGATAAGGATTCACCTTTTCATCCACGCCTTCTTCCTCCTTTTCTCATCCATTTTCGCACACTCGAGCTCCAGCGCCCAAGTCCGCATTTCCCACCTCGACCCTCTCCAACCATGTCCGGAGGGGGAGGCAGGTGGATGGTCTCCTCCGTTACGGAGGGACACAACAAGAATCTGAGGAGAGCCGGATACCTTCCCGACGACATTGCGCACCGGCTCCCAGATGAGGGGCAGCTCATCCCCACCCCCAGGCCCCATGAGAGGGTAGTGTTCCTTACCCATTTCCTCCGCGGACTGGGATTCCCTCTCCACCCATTCGTCCGGGGGCTCATGTTCTACTACGGCCTGGATTTCCATGATCTGGCCCCGAACTTCATCCTCAGCATCTCGGCGTTTATCGTCGTGTGCGAGGCCTTCTTCCGCATCAAGCCCCACTTCGGCTTATGGTTGAAGACCTTCAATGTCAAGCCGAAGGTAGTGAGCGGCCGCCAGGCGGAGTGCGGAGGCGCCATGGTGGGCAAGATGCCCAACGTCACATGGCTCGAGGGCTCCTTCGTGGAGACCATAAAGGGGTGGCAATCGGGGTGGTTCTACATCACCGAGCCGCATGACCCTAAATGGGCAGCGGCCCCCGAGTTCCGATCTGGCATACCCACGCGGCTCACCTCCTCGCAAGAGAAGGGCCTGTCCTGGGGTAGTTCGGGAGAGCTGACCGGACTCCATGTATTCAAAACATGGTGAACAAGAAGCTCAAACTTGTCAACGTAGTCCAGGTCATGCTCATCCGCCGGATCCTCCCGTGCCAACAACGGGCTTTCAACTTGTGGGAGTTTGACCCGGCCCAGCACCAAACTCTGAACAGGCTCTTCGACACAACTCAGAGGATGCCTGGAAGGTGCTATTCAAGGGTGCCGAGGCTCCCCCTCCCACTACCGAGGATCGCGGATTTTGCGCGAAGCGCCAAGCCAGCGCGGTAAGCTGTTTTACCTCTCATAGGATACATGTTTTTCATAGTTTGACTCTATGCGGGATCTAAGCCCCCGTACCTTTGACAGGACTGGCAGGAGACGGCCGAACAGATCGACTGTCCGACTCCTTTGCCCGAAGGCCCAGCAGACGCTCTCCTAACGAAGATGCTGACTCCGGCTCCTTACAAGGTGCCGGAGAAGACCAAGAAGGCCAAGGGAACCAGAAAGAGTTCCCGACGCCAGGCGTCATCGGACTCATCGTCCGATAACTCTGCGACACACTCCTCCCCCGAAGACGAGGAGGGAGAAGAAGATGCTCCCCCTTCAGTTGGGGAGACAAGAAAAGGAAGGCCGCCCCAACTGGGGAGGCCGAAGGGTCCAAGAAGGGAAGGACTATCCTTCCGGACAGTTCCACCATGATACGTCTCCAACATATCTATAATTTTTGATCGCTCCATGCTATATTATCTACTGTTTTGGGCAATATTGGGCTTTATTTTCCACTTTTATATTATTTTTGGGACTAACCTATTAATCGAAGGCCCAGCCCAGATTTGCTGTTTTATGCCTATTTCAGTGTTTCGAAGAAAAGGAATATCAAACGGAGTCGAAACGGAACGAAATCAACTGGAGAAGTTATTTTTGGAAGGAAACACACCTGATGGACTTGGACCCCACGTCAAGGAAGAAACGAGGTGCTCATGAGGGTGGGGGGCGCGCCCCGCCCTAGGGCGTGCCCCCTGTCTCGTGGGGCCCTCGTGGCTCCCCTGACGTACCTCCTACACCCATATATACCTACGTGACCTAAAACTTCCAAAACACAAGATAGATCGGGAGCTTCGCCGCCAGAAGCCTCCGTAGCCACCGAAAACCAATCTAGACCCATTCCGGCACCCTGCCGGAGGGGGGAACCCTCACCGGTGGCCATCTTCATCATCCCGGTGCTCTCCATGACGAGGAAGGAGTAGTTTTCCCTCGGGGCTGAGGGTATGTACCAGTAGCTATGTGTTTGCTCTCTCTCTCTCTCTTGTGTTCTTGAGATGATACGACCTTGATGTATCACGAGCTTTGCTATTATAGTTGGATCTTATGTTTCTCCTCCCCCTCTTATCTCTTGTAATGAATTGAGTTTCCCCTTTGAAGTAATCTTATCGGATTGAGTCTTTAAAGACTTGAGAACACTTGATGTATGTCTTGCCGTGGATATCTGTGGTGACAATGGGATACCACGTGCCACTTGATGTATGTTAAGGTGATCAACTTGCGGGTTTCATGACATTGGGAACCTATGCATACGGGTTGGCACATGTTTTCGTCGTGATTCTCCGATAGGAACTTTGGGGCACTCTTTGAGGTCCTTTGTGTTGGTTGAATAGATGAATTGAGATTGTGTGATGCATATCGTATAATCATGCCCACGGATACTTGAGGTGACAATGGAGTATCTAGGTGACATTAGGGTTTTGGTTGATTTGTATCTTAAGGTGTTATTCTAGTACGAACTCTAGGGCTGTTTGTGACACTTATAGGAATAGCCCAATGGATTGATTGGAAAGAATAACTTTGAGGTGGTCTCGTACCCTACCATAATCTCTTCGTTCGTTCTCCGCTATTAGTGACTTTGGAGTGACTCTTTGTTGCATGTTGAGGGATAGTTATGTGATCCAATTATGTTAGTATTGTTGAGGGAACTTACACTAGAGAAAGTATGAACCCTAGGCCTTATTTCCACATATTGCAATACCGTTTACACGCACTTTTATCATTAGTTACCTTGCTGTTTTTATATTTTCAGATTACAAATACCTTTATCTACTATCCATATTGCACTTGTATCACCATCTCTTCGCCGAACTAGTGCACCTATACAATTTACCATTGTATTGGGTGTGTTGGGGACACAAGAGACTCTTTGCTATTTGGTTGCAGGGTTGCTTGAGAGAGACCATCTTCATCCTACGCCTCCTACGGATTGATAAACCTTAGGTCATCCACTTGAGGGAAATTTGCTACTGTCCTACAAACCTCTGCACTTGGAGGCCCAACAACGTCTACAAGAAGAAGGTTGTGTAGTAGACATCAAGCTCTTTTTTGGCGCCGTTGCCGGGGAGGTTAGTGCTTGAAGGTATATCTTTAGATCTTGCAATCGAGTCTTTTAGTTTCTTGTTTTATCACTAGTTTAGTTTATAAAAGAAAACTATAAAAAAAATGGAATTGAGTTTGTCTCATACGCTTCATCTTTTTAGTATCTTTCGTGAGTATGATGGAAAGGATAATTGTGCTCAAGTGCGAGAAGAAGAAATCTATAAAAATTTTGGCACTAAATCTTTGAATGAGGAGCATGATTGTAGTGTTGTTAGTACGAATTCTTTGAATATCCATGATGCTAATGATGATTGCACTAGTTATGATGAAAATGCCTCCTATAAACATGTCAATTTTTGTGGAGTAGACTGGGTTTGCAAGTACACACCAAATAGGGAAGATAGATATTGCAAGAGGCATAAGTACTTAGAAACCAAATTGTTGCAAGAAGAGCTAGATGAATGTGCTGAAAATTTAAGATATCTTACCCATACTTGCGAACTTTGCAATGAACATGGTCATTTAAATATCAAATGCAAATTGTTCCATGACCATATCATGTCCAAAAATTGTGATGACTTGATTTCCCTTGCACATCATAATGAACTTAGTTTGCTCTTGGGTTATGAAGAAATGAAACGTATAACTGAGGGTATTCCAAAATTTAATCTCGATAAACTTCTTGGTTTTGATCTAGAGAAGATTTATATGTATTGTGCGGTGAATTGCATTGAAAATCCTTATATTACCAATTACATAAAGAAAAGAAAACAAATAGAGGATGAAGAGAATACTAATGGAAGGGAAGAGACTTCCCAATATCCTCCTATTATTTCTTATGATGAATCAGGTAACGAGGAGGAGCTTCCTATCCAACCAATCTCATTAATAAGGAGCTGCAAAAAGAGGATTGAACCCACACATGAGGTGAAGAAGAAGAAAAGAAAAAGGAAGAGAGGTAAAAAGGTATCTCTCCCAAATAAAGTTGCTCCTATTATTGTTGTGCCTCATGAAAATGAAGATGATACACTTGATGATGATCTCGTTGTGCCTATTGCTTGTTGTGATGATTATGATTGGGAAGATAATGATACTCCTTATGATCTTGAAAATCTTTTTGGCACTTGCTTGGAAGAATATTATAATTGCTATACCATTGGTGCTATCCATACTATTAACGATGAGAGTGATTATGATTATGATATGAAAAGGCCCAAGCTTGGGGAAGCTATGTTTGATGAGGATGACATATTTGAGAATATATTTGCTGCAATTAATGTTTTTCCCAAGCTTGGGGAAACTATGATTAATGAAGATGATATTTTTAGTCTCCCAAGTTTTGATATGCAAATTTATAATGATGATAGCATGCCTCCTACTTATGATAATTATTGTGATGATACATATGCTATGAAAAGTAGTGATTATATTTATAAAACTTGTCATGGTTATGATTACCCTTCTCTGAACATTACTCTTTTAATGTGGAAACAATTTATAGTATTCGAGTTCCCTATGATGCTCCCACTATTATTCGTGAGAAGAATTTTGCTTATGTGGAGAGTAGTAAAATTTCTATGCTTGTAGATCATGAAAAGAATGCTTTAGGTGCTGGTTATATTGTTGAATTCATTCATGATGCTACTGAAAATTATTATGAGGGAGGAACATATGCTTGTAGGAATTGCAATAGTATCAAGTTTCCTCTCTATGTGCTTAAAATTTTGCTTGCTTTACCTTCCTATGCTAGTTGATTATTGCTCCTATAAGTTGTTTGCTCACAAAATCCATATGCATAGTAAGCATGTTAGACTTAACTTTGCTAGTCATATTCTTCATGATGCTCTCTTTATATTTCAATTCTTATCTTTTATGTGAGCATCGTTGAAATCGTCATGCCTAGCTAGGGGCGTTAAACGATAGCGCTTGTTGGGAGGAAACCCAATTTTATTTTTGTTCCTTGCTTTTTGTTCCTGTTTAGTAATAAATAATTCATCTATCCTCTGTTTAGATGTGGTTTTATGCTTTTAATTAGTGTTTGTGCCAAGTAGAACCTTTGGGAAGACTTGGGGAAAGTCTTGTTGATCATGCTGTCAAAAACAGATACTTTAGCGCTCACGAGAATTGCTGCCATTTTTATTTGGAGAGTGCTATTTAGTTAATTATTTTTGAAGATGATTAATAGATAAATTCCTCAGGTCCATCAATTTATTTTAAAATTTTAGGAGTTCCAGAAGTATACGTTTGATCCAGATTACTACAGACTGTTCTGTTTTTGACAGATTCTGTTTTTCGTGTGTTGTTTACTTATTTTGATGAATCTATGGCTAGTAAAATAGTTTATAAACCATAGAGAAGTTGGAATACAGTAGGTTTAACACCAATATAAATAAATAATGAGTTCATTACAGTACGTTGAAGTGGTGATTTATTTTCTTATACTAACGGAGCTCACGAGTTTTCTACTTTAAGTTTTGTGTTGTGAAGTTTTCAAGTTTTGGGTAAAGATTCGATGGATTATGGAATGAGGAGTGGAAAGAGCCTAAGCTTGGGGATTACCTAGGCACCCCAAGGTAATATTCAAGGACAACAAAGAGCCTAAGCTTGAGGATGCCCCGGAAGGCATCCCCTCTTTCGTCTTCGTTCATCGGTAACTTTACTTGGAGCTATATTTTTATTCGCCACATGATATGTGTTTTGCTTGGAGCGTCAATTTATTTTGTTAGGATTTGCTTTCTGTTATTTAGAACAATGTTTTGCAACTTTTATTTCAATAAAAGTGGCATTGATAGCCTTTACTATGCCTATGTTACAAGTATACATGTTGCTCTTTGAAAACAGAAAGTTTACCGCTGTTGCAATAATTCCCTAGAAAAGTCAGAATGTGATAAAATGTTGAAACCTTTTGCATATTAATCTCTGATAAATTTACTGCAGTGGGAATTTTCTTTCATAATTTTTGGAGCTATGGAAGTATGTGTGTTGCAGCATTCTTTACAGACTATCCACTTTAGGCAGATTGCTGTTATGTTTGCATTGTTTGCATATGATTTCTTCTTTAATGATTCTATTTGAGGATATGACTATTAAATATGCCGAGGCATTTAGTATGAAATGTTGAATAATAATTTTAGTGATTTTCTACAGTAGAGTATGATAAGGTTTTGGCAATGGTTTATACTAACTTATCTCACGAGTCCTTGTTGAGTTTTGTGTGGATGAAGCTTTTGAGATTTAGGGAGACCGTGATATGAGAGGAATTAAGGAGACACAAAAGCTCAAGCTTGGGGATGCCCAAGGCACCCCAAGATAATATTTCAAGAAGTCTCAAGCGTCTAAGCTTGGGGATGCCCTGGTTGGCATCCCACCTTTCTTCTTCAACAATTATCGGTTAGTATCGGTTGATCCTATGTTTTTGCTTCTTCACATGATGTTTGCTATTCTTAGAATGTCATTTATTTTGCTTTGCTTGCTGTTTGAATATAATACCAAGATCTGAAATTATTAAATGTTAGAGAGTCTTCACATAGTTGCATAATTATTCGACTACTCATTGATCTTCACTTATATCTTTCGGAGTAGTTTGTCATTTGCTCTAGTGCTTCACTTATACCTTTTAGAGCATGGTGGTGGTTTTATTTTTTAAGAAATAGATGAACTCTCATGCTTCACTTAGATTATTTTGAGAGTCTTAAATAGCATGGTAATTTTCTTAAAATCCTAATATGCTAGGTATACAAGATTAATAATAAAATTCTCTTATGAGTGTGTTGAATACTATGAGAAGTTTGATACTTGATAATTGTTTTGAGATATGGAGATGGTGATATTAGAGTCATGATAGTTGAGTAGTTGTGAATTTGAGAAATACTTGTGTTGAAGTTTGTGATTCCCGTAGCATGCACGTATGGTGAACCGTTATGTAACAAAGTCGGAGCATGACTTATTTATTGATTGCCTTCCTTATGAGTGGCGGTCGGGGACGAGCGATGGTCTTCCTACCAATCTACCCCCCTAGGAGCATGCACGTAGTACTTTATTTCGATAACTAATAGATTTTTGCAATAAGTATGTGAGTTCTTTATGACTAATGTTGAGACCATGGATTATACGCACTCTCACCCTTCCACCTTTGCTAGCCTCTCTAGTACCGCGCAACTTTCGCCGGTACCATAAACCCACCATATACCTTCCTCAAAACAGCCACCATACCTACCTATTATGGCATTTCCATAGCCATTCCGAAATATATTGTCATGCAACTTTCCACCATTCCGTTCATCATGACAAATTCATCATTGTCATATTGCTTAGCATGATCATGTAGTTGACATAGTATTTGTGGCAAAGCCACTGTTCATAATTCTTTCATACTTGTCACTCATGCATCATTGCATATCCTGGTACACCGCCGGAGGCATCCATATAGAGTCATACTTTGTTCTAAGTATCGAGTTGTATCATTGAGTTGTAAATAAATAGAAGTGTGATGATCATCATTCAATAGAGCATTGTACCCAAAAAAAGGCCAAATAAAAGAGAGGCCAAAAAAAGGCCAAATAAAAAGAAATGCCAAATAAAAAAAGGGGCAATGCTACTATCCTTTTTTCCACACTTGTGCTTCAAAGTAGCACCATGATATAGCGAGTCTCATATATTGTGCTTCAAAGTAGCACCATGTTCTTCATATAGAGAGTCTCGTATGTTGTCACTTTCATATACTAGTGGGAATTTTTCATTATAGAACTTGGCTTGTATATTACAATGATGGGCTTCCTCAAAATTCCCTAGGTCTTCGTGAGCAAGCAAGTTGGATGCACACCCACTAGTTTCTTTTGTTGAGCTTTCATATACTTATAGCTCTAGTGCATCCGTTGCATGGCAATCCCTACTCACTCACATTGATATCTATTGATGGGCATCTCCATAGCCCGTTGATACGCCTATTCGATGTGAGACTATCTTCTCCCTTCTTGTCCTCCCCACAACCACCATTCTATTCCACCTATAGTGCTATGTCCATGGCTCACGCTCATATATTGCGTGAAGATTGAAAAAGTTTGAGAACATCAAAAGTATGAAACAATTGCTTGGCTTGTCATCGGGGTTGTGCATGATTTAAATACTTTGTGTGGTGAAGATGGAGCATAGCCAGACTATATGATTTTGTAGGGATAGCTCTCTTTGGCCATGTTATTTTGAGAAGACATGATTGCTTTATTAGTATGCTTGAAGTATTATTATTTTTATGTCAATATGAACTTTTGTCTCGAATCTTATGGATCTGAATATTCATATCACAATTAAGAAGAATTACATTGAAATTATGCCAACTAGCATTCCACATAAAAAATTATCTTTTTTATCATTTACCTACTCGAGGACGAGCAGGAATTAAGCTTGGGAATGCTTGATACGTCTCCAACGTATCTATAATTTTTGATTGCTCCATGCTATATTATCTACTGTTTTGGGCAATATTGGGCTTTATTTTCCACTTCTATATTATTTTCAGGACTAACCTATTAACCGGAGGCCCAGCCCAAATTTGTTGTTTTATGCATATTTCAGTGTTTCGAAGAAAAGGAATATCAAACGGAGTCGAAACGGAACGAAATCAACTGGAGAAGTTACTTTTGGAAGGAAACGCACTTGATGGACTTGGACCCCACGTCAAGGAAGAAACGAGGTGCTCACGAGGGTGGGGGCGCCCCCCTAGGGCGCGCCCCCTGTCTCGTGGGGCCCTCGTGGCTCCCCTGACGTACCTCCTGCACCCATATATACCTACGTGACCTACAACTTCCAGAACGCAAGATAGATCGGGAGCTCCGCCGCCAGAAGCCTCCGTAGCCACCGAAAACCAATATAGACCCATTCCGGCACCCTGCCGGAGGGGGGAACCCTCACCGGCGGCCATCTTCATCATCCCGGTGCTCTCCATGACGAGGAGGGAGTAGTTCTCCCTCGGGGATGAGGGTATGTACCAGTAGCTATGTGTTTGATCTCTCTCTCTCTCTCTCTCTCTCGTGTTCTTGAGATGATACGATCTTGATGTATCGCGAGCTTTGCTATTACAGTTGGATCTTATGTTTCTCCTCCCCCTCTTCTCTCTTGTAATGAATTGAGTTTCCCCTTTGAAGTAATCTTATCGGATTGAGTCTTTAAAGACTTGAGAACACTTGATGTATGTCTTGCCATGGATATCTGTGGTGACAATGGGATACCACGTGCCACTTGATGTATGTTAAGGTGATCAACTTGCGGGTTTCGTGACATTGGGAACCTATGCATAGGGGTTGGCACACGTTTTCATCATGATTCTCCGGTAGGAACTTTGGGGCACTCTTTGAGGTCCTTTGTGTTGGTTGAATAGATGAATTGAGATTGTGTGATGCATATCGTATAATCATGCCCACGGATACTTGAGGTGACAATGGAGTATCTAGGTGACATTAGGGTTTTGGTTGATTTGTATCTTAAGGTGTTATTCTAGTACGAACTCTAGGGCTGTTTGTGACACTTATAGGAATAGCCCAATGGATTGATTGGAAAGAATAACTTTGAGATGGTTTCGTACCCTACCATAATCTCTTCGTTCGTTCTCCGCTATTAGTGACTTTGGAGTGACCCTTTGTTGCATGTTGAGGGATAGTTATGTGATCCAATTATGTTAGTATTGTTGAGGGAACTTACACTAGCGAAAGTATGAACCCTAGGCCTTATTTCCACACATTGCAATACCGTTTACGCTCACTTTTATCATTAGTTACCTTGCTCTTTTTATATTTTCAGATTACAAATACCTTTATCTACTATCCATATTGCACTTGTATCACCATCTCTTCGCCGAACTAGTACACCTATACAATTTACCATTGTATTGGGTGTGTTGGGGACACAAGAGACTCTTTGTTATTTGGTTGCAGGGTTGCTTGAGAGAGACCATCTTCATCCTACGCCTCCTATGGATTGATAAACCTTAGGTCATCCACTTGAGGGAAATTTGCTACTGTCCTACAAACCTCTGCACTTGGAGGCCCAACAACGTCTACAAGAAGAAGGTTATGTAGTAGACATCACACCACCGCCGCCGAAGGCGAGGACGAGTGGCTGCTCAGGGCCAAGCCCCTGGCGAAGTCGTAAGTATTCGGATACCAGAGTAACTCATAGCATTCCTTTGTCGCACTGCTTCTCCTAACACCGAATATGATTATGCAGGACGCCACGAGCCAGTATCGATGTATCGTCGGACAGCTCCCTGGGTTCGTCGGATATGGATAGCGATCCACTTCCGACCGCCACCTCCCCTTGCCCTGCGGACAACGCCGAGGTATTGTCTCAAGAGTCACCGGGTCAAGGGGAGACAGTCTCGAAAGCGCCTCAAGGCGACCTTCCGGACTCTGGGAGTAGAGGGAACAAGGCCCCTGAGGGCTCCGAGTTCGGCCCTCAGCCGAACACCGCGCCAGAACCTCCAGTGGTTCCGGACTCGGGCAGGCGGCCTCCTTCCAAGAGGGGCAAGACGCCTGTGCCAGTGACCTCTGTCCATCCAGAGGCGCCGGACAATCTGCTGGGAGCGCTTCGCAGCGCTTCCATCGACGAGGAGCACCGTACTATTATGAGTGCGGTGGTCCAGAAGGTTCAGTCCGCCAAGAGCGGATTGACTGAAGCTTGTGCCAGCCTTCTAACAGGCTTTGAGGTAAGTGTTTAAAATATAGGAAAAATATTACCGCATAGACAGTAGCCCCTGATGCTCTGTTCGGTGTTCAAAAAGAAAAGCCGAATAGAGGATCAAACAATACCGCAGGAGTCTAACATAATTATGTTTATATGCGTATGCAGGCTTCGCTGCTGGCCTCAGCCGCACTGACTGCGGAGGTCGCCACACTGAAGTAGGACCTCGAGGGGTCCAAGAAAGAGCTCGGCCTTGCCAAGAGGGAGCTCAAGGAGAACAAGGGTAAGTAATACCCTGTCTATAGATATGTATATATAAAAGAAGACGTGATTGCAAAATGACAGGATCATCGTATATTTGCCAGGGGCCACGACCGAGGTGGAGACCCTGAAGCAAGCGCTATCCAAGGCCGAAGACAAAGCGGCCAAGGAGTGCACCGAGCGGGAAAGGCAAGAGGCACGGGTGGGCGAGGTGCAGCAAGAGCTCGAAGCTCTCGTGTTGAAGCATGAGGCGTTGGAGCGTGACTCGAAGACGCGAGAGTCCGAGCTTGCCGCCGCCCGTGAAAGTGCAAAGAGTGCCAAGGCCGAAGCCCAAAAGGCCCTCCAGGAGATAGACGCGATGAAGAAAATAGCGGCGGGTAAGGCATTCTATATGCAAAGCAGCATGTGAAAGTAAATTACCTATTACTTACCCAAATCCGGAGCTCTCCAGGAGCATTCACAGATTTTCCCCACAGCGTGTCAGATGCCACACAGTTTTACCAGGCCGAGGAGGGAAGCTCAACGGAGAAGATGTTCTGGTCTTAGTATACTGGGACCAAACACCCGGTGCCTATGAGCGACCAGCTGAAGTAGCTGGTCGAGCTACACAAGGAGGCCGAACAGGCCATGAAGGGCTTTATAGTCCGGCTGTGGCCTGGTGACGCCCTTCTGAACAGCTACTTCGGCCTGGTGAGGCGGCTTGTGGATGCCTGCCCATGGCTGGAAGTCGTCAAGCGGTCCGTCTGCATCGAAGGTGCACGCCGGGCTTTCGCCCGTGTGAAGGTGCAATGGGCCAAGCTAGACGTTGTGAAGCTGATCAAGGAAGGACCGCTGCAGGGCAAGGAGCAGCGCACCCCTGAAATTTATTATGAGGGTGTCCTGAAGGGTGCCCGTCTTGAAGCGGACAAATGTCCAAAGGATGTAATATTTGAGTAAACTTGCTCGTGTGATCCTGTATGATGAAAACTTGTTTCATATGCGATATGCAACGCTTGTTTGAATTTAAAATATTACCTTCTGTTTGGCTGTTTATCCAATCTGAGAGACGGCTAGTCCTCGGCTTCTGCCCCCATGCTGCGAGTGCTGGGGTGTTCGGGATAAACCTGAGCACTCTTGTTCCCATTTTTGGGTCCTTCGAGGGAGGTGCTCAGCACAGTGAACAAGGCAACCGGACTAATAATGCTTTATCACTCTCACTTAGCCATAGAATTCTATAATTTTAAATTTCAGCGAAGCCCCTGGTATTCGGAAGGCCGAATTCGGGGTGTGATACACGCCTTTAAGCCGGACAGGACCGGCTCCTCACTTTAAGCGGCATAAGTCTTTAGGGACTCGAAACCTCGTCGAACAACGACCAGTCTCTTGCCTTATCATGACAGTCAGTTTTAGCTTTCTCTACTGAGGTGCTTAGCCCAGCAGAACCGGGGCACAATCGCAGTAGTTCTCCTAGTGCTACCTTAGCCGACAGAGCGGAACGTAAGGTACCAAAACATAGGAGCCGGGCAAACCCAACATTTGACCAAAGACATGATTCGGAGCTGATGCATATAATGCTATAAGTTCGGGGTGCCGCACTTGTGAAAGTGTTCGGACTTCTCACACCAAAATGTGGGGTACTTAAGCCCCTGGTGTATTAGCCGTACCAAAGTGTACGGTTGCAAGGCATCATTAATGAACACATATATATATAACCAGAATGCAATAATAGTCGTAATGTTATGCATTGTTTATTCAAAAAGGTGCGTTAAAGCAGAATGATACAGATAGTGCGATAAGCAAAAAGCAGGACTATGTCCCTTCCAAGGGCAAGCTGAGGAATGGTATTAAAGCAAATATTTCACTCGTTGTCGTAATCCACCTGGGAGTTCTGTGGTGTGACGTAGCTTTCTGCCTCCTTGGTTGCTGCATCATGTGTTCGACAATCATGCTGCCGGACAGGGTTTCCAGAGATTAAAGTCCTGAAAGAGAAAAATAACAAAGCGGGAAGCCCCTAGTGCGGTTTAAGCCGTGTATTGTGGCGTGCCGTAGTTGTGCCCCCTCCCCGCCTGTGCCCATGGTATTTTTAATGCGTAATTATGTGCGCGTGGCACAAATTTCGCTGTTTCGCTTGGGCCGGGGTGGGGACCGCATTGCTACACGAGCTTAGATCCTGCCAGGCGGTCTAGTTGCCGATTACTCCGAGCGCGCTTGAAGGTGTCCGGGTCTTGAAACGCCGAACTGGTGGATTGCCTTGAGAGGCTGTTTTGCACTTCTGCTGCGAGGGCCGCAGTGTGCTCCTCCGTGCGGAGAGAGCGCTCTGTGTTTCCATTAACTGTGATGACCCCCCGAGGTCCTGGCATCTTGAGCTTGAGGTATGCATAATGCGGTACCGCATTGAATCTCGCAAATGCGGTTCACCCGAGCAGTGCATGATAGCCACTGCGGAACGAGACTATATCGAAGATTAATTCTTCGCTTCGGAAGTTATCCGGGGATCCGAAGACCACTTCCAGTGTAATTGAGCCTGTGCAATGGGCCTCTACACCTGGAATGACGCCTTTAAAGGTCATTTTTGTGGGTTTGATCCTTGATGGGTTTATACCCATTTTGCGCATTGTGTCCTGATAAAGCAGGTTCAGGCTACTGCCGCCATCCATAAGGACTCGAGTGAGGTGAAATCCGTCAATGATTGGGTCTAGGACCAGTGCGGCGAATCCGCCATGACGGATACTAGTGGGGTGATCCCTGCGATCGAAGGTGATCGGACAGGAGGACCATGGGTTGAACTTTGGGGCGACTGGCTCCAACGAATATACGTCCCTGAGCGTACGCTTCCGCTCCCTCTTGGGGATGTGGGTTGCGTATATCATGTTCACCGTCCGCACTTGTGGGGGGAACCTCTTCTGTCCTCCGGTGTTCAGCTGCTGGGGCTCCTCTTCATCATCGCTGTGTGACCCCTTATCTTTGTCTTCGACAATTAACTTGCTGGCCTGTTTGAACACCCAACAATCCCTGTTGGTGTGGTTGGCTGGCTTGTCGGGGGTACCGTGTATTTGACACGAGCGGTCGAGTATACGGTCCAAACTGGACGGGCCCGGAGTGCTTCTTTTGAATAGCTTTTTCCGTTGATCGGATTTAGAGCCTTTGAATCCGGCATTGACTGCAGTATCCTCGGTATTGTCGCTGTTAATGCGGCGCTTATGTTTGTTGTGACGTGACCTGCTATTGCCATCCTTGGTATCCAAAGTACCATGGTTCTTTGATATGTTATTACTGCGAGCCAGCCAGCTGTCTTCTCCCGCACAAAAGCGGGTCATGAGTGTCGTCTTTTCCTGACCAAGGTGCCGGGCTAGCCACTCGTCACGGATGTTGTGTTTGAAAGCTGCTAGGGCCTCTGCATCCGGACAGTCGACGATTTGATTTTTCTTTGTTAGGAACCGAGTCCAGAATTGCCTGGCCGATTCTTCTGGCTGCTGAGTTATGTGGCTCAAGTCATCGGCATCTGGTGGTCGCACATAAGTGCCCTGAAAGTTGTCAAGGAATGCGGCCTCCAGATCTTCCCAACAGCTAATGGACTCTGCCGGCAAGCTGTTAAGCCAATGCCGTGCTGGTCCTTTGAGTTTTAGTGCGAGGTATTTGATGGCGTGCATCAGCGCGGGCCATGTGGATGTGGAGGAGGAAATCCTCGATCCATACCGCAGGATCTGTTGTGCCGTCGTATGATTCAATATTTACGGGTTTGAAACCCTCTGGGATTTGATGATCCACGACTTCGTCTGTGCAGCATAAGGGGTGTGCGGAGCCTCTGTATTGGGCTATATCGCGACGCAACTCGAATGGGTCTTTCCCGCTGTGTTCGGCCCGGCCAGATTTACTTTTACTGTATCCGGCATGACGTTTATCGTCTTGCATAGTGGCGCGCCCTCGTGATCCGTAGATCGATCTGGCATGTTTTGCTTTGTCCTCCAATACGTCTCGAAGGTCTGGCGTATTTCCCCATGCCTTTTTATTTGAATGGCGTCGGGGTGCAGGCTGAGTTTTTGGCTGGAATGCCTCTCTATCGCGGCCACGAGGTGGCCGATCAGCCGCGTCATACGCTTCTTCCTCCAGTCGGGGTAGCAACCTGCATTTTGGGTAACTCTTGGAGGGGCGCTCGAGTTTATATTCCTCGGCTGCGAGGACTTCAGTCCATCTGTCAGCTAGAAGATCTTGATCAGCTTGAAGCTGCTGCTGCTTTTTTAAGGCTATTTGCCGTGGCTATAAGCCGGCGCTTGAAGCGCTCTTGGTCGACGGGATCCTCTGGCACGACGAATTCATCGTCGTCGAGGCTTGCCTCGTCTTCGGAGGGGGGCATGTAATTATTATCCTCCGCCTCTCCATCTGCCGCTCTCTCTAGAGGGCTGGCTCCTCCATCCTCTTGCTCTAAATCTTGTTGGAGGGGATTGTTGCCATCTTCGGCACTATCCGGAGTGTTATTGTCTCCTATGCCGGTATCAACACTTTTGCTTTGGCAGGACTTAGAGCGGCGCCGCTGACGTCAGCGCTTGGGTTGCTTCTTGGAGGGGTCATCCTCTGCTGTCTCGTCACCATTACCTTCTTTGGGTGTATCCACCATGTATATATCGTATGATGAGGTGGCTGTCCAATGCCCTGTGGGCAGTGGTTCCTCTTCGTCTCCCACATCGTCGTCCATACCGTCGATGTCTTCGGAGTCGAAGTCGAGCATGTCGGTTAAGTCGTCGACGGTGGCTACTAAGTGGGTGGTGGGTGGGCAGCGAATTTCTTCGTCGTCCGCATCCCAATCCTGCCGGACATAGTTCGGCCAGGATCCTCCTGACAAGGAGAGAGACCTTAATGGGTTCAGTATGTCGCCAAAGGGCGAGTGCTGAAAAATATCCGCGGAGGTAAACTCCATGATCGGCGCCCAATTGGATTCGCTAGGAACGGGTGCAAGTGGCTCGGAGTCCGTGGCTGGAGAAGGATCCGACAGTCTGACAACACGGCTCTTGTACAGGGTAAGGTCGATGTTCGTCTCGATCGCCGCTGAGGGTAAGGCCTCCGTGGCGGGGTCCATCCACCCGTCCATGGAAGGCGCAACTGGCTCTGAGTTGAGGGTCGGAGCGGCTGCCGGTGCAATCTCTTGAACACTGTCTGATGGTAGAGCTAAATCGTACTCAACGTGACCGCGTGGCGCACAAGGCAGAGGCTCGAATCCGTCGAAGATCAAGTCTCCGCGGATATCGGCCGTGTAGTTTAAGCTTCCAAATCTGACCTGGTGGCCAGGGGCGTAACTTTCGATCTGCTCCAGATGGCCAAGCGAGTTGGCCCATAGTGCGAAGCCGCCAAACACAAAGATCTGTCCGGGGAGAAATGTCTCACCCTGGACTGCATCGCTATCGATGATTGTAGGAGCCATCAAGCCTAATGGCGACGACACAGAGGAACTCTCAATGAAAGCACCAATGTCAGTGTCAAAACCGGCGGATCTCGGGTAGGGGGTCTCGAACTGTGCGTCTAAGGCGGATGGTAACAGGAGGCAGGGGACACGATGTTTTACCCAGGTTCGGGCCCTCTTGATGGAGGTAAAACCCTACGTCCTACTTGATTTATTCTTGATGATATGGGTGGTACAAGAGTTGATCTACCACGAGATCGGAGAGGCTAAACCCTAGAAGCTAGCCTATGGTATGATTGTATGTTGTCCTACGGACTAAAACCCTCTGGTTTATATAGACACCGGAAAGGGCTAGGGTTACACAAGGTCGGTTACAAAGGAGGATATATACATATCCGTATTGCCTAGCTTGCCTTCCACGCTAAGTAGAGTCCCATACGGACACGAGACGAAGTCTTCAATCTTGTATCTTGATAGTCCAACAGTCCGACCAAAGGATATAGTCTGGCTCTCCGGAGACCCCCTAATCCAGGACTCCCTCAGACACCAAAAAGTCCTAGCTTGGGGATGTCCCGGAAGGCATCCCCTCTTTTGTCTTCGTCTATCGGTAACTTTACTTGGAGCTATATTTTTATTCACCACATGATATGTGTTTTGCTTGGAGTGTCTTGTATGATTTGAGTCTTTGCTTTTTAGTTTACCACAATCATCCTTGCTGTACACACCTTTTGATAGAGACACACATGAATCGGAATTTATTAGAATACTCTATGTGCTTCACTTATATCTTTTGAGCTATATAGTTTTTGCTCTCATGCTTCACTTATATTATTTTGAGAGTCCTTTAGAACAACATGGTAATTTGCTTTTGATATTATAAAAACTTTCATATCAGTGCATTGAATACTAAGAGAAGTTTGATACTTGATGATTGTTTTGAGATATGGAGATAGTGATATTAAAGTTATGCTTGTTGAGTAGTTCTGAATTTGAGAAATACTTGTGTTGAAGTTTGCAAGTCCCGTAGCATGCACGTATGGTAAACGTTGTGTAACAAATTTGAAACATGAGGTGTTATTTGATTGTCTTCCTAATGAGTGGCGGTCGGGGACGAGCGATGGTCTTTTCCTACCAATCTACCCCCCTAGGAGCATGCGTGTAATACTTGGTTTTTGATGACTTGTAGTTTTTGCAATAAGTATGTGAGTTCTTTATGACTAATGTTGAGTCCATGGATTATACGCACTCTCACCCTTCCATCATTGCTAGCCTCTTCGGTACCGTGCATTGCCCTTTCTCACCTTGAGAGTTGGTGCAAACTTTGCCGGTGCATCCAAACCCCGTGATACGATACGCTCTATCACACATAAACCTCCTTATATCTTCCTCAAAACAGCCACCATACCTACCTATTATGGTATTTCCATAGCCATTCCGAGATATATTGCCATGCAACTTTCCATCGTTCCGTGTATTATGACATGCATCATCATTGTCATATTTCCTTGCATGATCATGTAGTTGACATCATATTTGTGGCAAAGCCACCGTTCATAATTCTTCCATACATGTCACTCATGAGTCATTGCACATCCCGGTACACCACCGGAGGCATTCATATAGAGTCATATCTTGTTCTAGTATCGAGTTGTAATCATTGAGTTGTAAATAAATAAATAGAAGTGTGATGATCATCATTAATAGAGCATTGTCCCAAAAAAAGGCCAAAAAAATAGAGAAGGCCCAAAAAAGGGGCAATGCTACTATCCTTTTTTCCACACTTGTGCTTCAAAGTAGCACCATGATCTTTATGATAGAGAGTCTCTTGTTTTGTCATTTTCATATACTAGTGGGAATTTTTCATTATAGAACTTGGCTTGTATATTCCAACAATGGGCCTCCTCAAGTGCCCTAGGTCTTCGTGAGCATGCAAGTTGGATGCACACCCACTTAGTTTCTTTTGTTGAGCTTTCATACATTTATAGCTCTAGTGCATCCGTTGCATGACAATCCCTACTCCTTGCATTGACATCAATTGATGGGCATCTCCCTAGCCCATTGATTAGCCGTGTTAATGTGAGACTTTCTCGTTTTTGTCTTCTCCACACAACCCCCTTCATTATATTCTATTCCACCCATAGTGCTATATCCATGGCTCACACTCATGTATTGCTTGAAAGTTGAAAAAAGTTTGAGATTACTAAATTATGAAACAATTGCTTGGCTTGTCATCGGGGTTGTGCATGATGAGAGCATTCTTGTGTGACGAAAATGGAGCATGACCAAACTATATGATTTTGTAGGGATGACCTTTCTTTGGCCATGTTATTTTGAGAAGACATGATTGCTTAGTTAGTATGCTTGAAGTATTATTATTTTTATGTCAATATTAAACTTTTATCTTGAATCTTTCGGATCTGAACATTCATGCCACAATAAAGAAAATTACATTGAGAAATATGTTAGGAAGCATTCCACATAAAAAATTCTGTTTTTATCATTTACCTACTCGAGGACGAGCAGGAATTAAGCTTGGGGATGCTTGATACGTCTCCAACGTATCTATAATTTTTTATTGTTCCATGCTGTAATATATTCTGTTTTGGATGTTTAATGGGACTATTTATACACGTCTATATTATTTTTGGGACTAACCTATCACTACACCACGACACTGCATTCCCTACAGACGTGTGTTGAGAAAAGTCACTTTTGCCGACCGACTGTTGGTTGGAAAAATTTGTAACAGACTATTGGTCGGGAAAACATGTGAACAGTAACAAATGATCGGTCGGGAATGCTAACATATTTATTGTCAAATGATGGGTCGGGAAAGCTCTAATGCCCATCCATACATCGGTCGGGAAATAATCCCGACCAACAGTCCATGGCGAATGCGCCAGCCCGCGTACAGAAAATTTTAGCGCCACCTTTTGGCCCAAGCCCGCGAAACGTTTCCCCCCAACACATATAAGTCACCACGCACGGAGAGGAAAAAACCCTAGTCCCTTTCTCATTCCCCACGCGCGCCGCCATGGGCACCTGCCGGCGGCATCCTCCCTGCCTGCCGCGCCATACTGCCTCCCGCACGACCCTGTTGGCCCGCCGCTTCGCACGCTCGAACCCTCATCTCCTCCCAGGTGCTCTCTCCTCACCTCATCGTCCTCGCAGCGGGCACCGAGTAGATCTGGGGCTTAATCTGCTGCAGATCTTGGGGTGACGGGTCTTAATCTGCTGCAGAAGGGGGAGACAGGGCGGGCACCATGACCAAGCACTCCCCGGAGGCACTGGGTCTTATCTCCCATGGAAGCTTTCAGGGTCGGGTTCCCGGTGAGCGGCGTCGTCAGCTCCGGCACTAACCTCAGAGTGCCCGAGTTCTTGTTCCTCCCTGCTAAAAGACAGACTTCACTAGAGTATCACCTGTGCATCTTTCACCTTTTTTTTCTCTCATCCTCGTAGTCCTAGATGAGCATGACAGAAGAAAATGACGATATTGCTACCAAGACAAGGCTGCTGTCAATTGAACTGTTGGAGGTTAGTTTACATCATGGAGGTTGCTATATTTGATTTTCTTTGTTTAGATCATATCTGCTGATTCTTTTACCTGCAGGGATTTTTAGACGTGCGCCCGTGCTCATGTGCCTCCATGTGTGGCTCTCTAATCAGATCTAGGAGCTGCCTCCCTATGCAGCAGGGGCCAAACTATGTGCCACCGTATGCATAGTCAGATTTCTAATTAGATGACCTGCCTCCACTATTGTACGCATGTTAATCTCGGACATTTAATTGCATCTGGTAAGTGGTTGACCATCTAATGATTGATTTTGCAGACCACTACATGCATGTCTGTCTGTATGCTCCGATTAGTCTTGTGCATCTGCCAATCTGGGTGGCTAAATATGTTATGGGAAAGTAGTGGCCTCTGTGATTTAGGACATCTTTTTTTGTGGGGGGTGGGCGAATGATTCAGGGTGTCTGAAACATGTGGGAAAACATATATAGCATTAGATAATAATTAATCTAACGGTTGGTCATATTATGATGCTCAGTAAGGTTAAATAAGTTATACTATAAATTTTTATGCCTTTGTCATGCTTGTCAGAAAAGATGATAGTAATAGCAATAATATGCAACTATTTATCAGGAAAATATCTATATGCACTGTATTTGCAGCACTCAATTGCATGGTTGCTTTTAAAAATATACATTAACTTGAGCTAATTAATTAGCACATGTGTCAGTGTAGTCACGAGCCATCCAAAGGATAGAGAGGATGAGATGAACTCAACAATTTCCAAATTCGACCCTTATTTGGTTAGGCAAGGTTAGCTTTTCTATAGCTTGTATTGATGATTTCGAAAATTACATGAGCAAAATTCATGGACGTAACCTTTTCCTTTAACCATGCATATTGATGATTCAAAACTTAGATCTATCTTGTATCCATCGCCATAATGCTATTTGAACATTTGCATTGTGCTTTGTACATCTAGATTTTGACACGTCTAGATTCTGACATAACAAAATAAAGCATGCCTTCTTTCCTTTAAATTTGATAGTCAAGATCTGTTAGAAGATGTTTTTTAGGGATGGGATCTATTTGAAGATGCTGTCTCATTAAAAAAAGTAACACCACGTACATGAAACATCGTAGGTTGTCTCCTTTTTGATGTTTTGTTTCCTTGATTTTTGGTAATACAATTATGAGAAATAACTGGTGATAGACATGTGAATTGTTTTCTTATACAAAATGATAGAAGTATTAGTTATCAAGTGGTTGCATGCATTACTTATATTTTTCAGAAAACCAAGAAACGTACCAGAGGCATTTTCATTGTGACATGCTTTCTTATAGTAAGGCATCTACCGCTTATTGGGATTTTTGAATAGTGTTGGCCGATACAGATTTGAATATGTTTCTGTCAAAAACTATAACTTTCCTGGGCATTTCAAAATAATTGTTTTATACAACAATTATGGTGACTGATGGTGACATTATGCGATCATGAAGTACACATACCATAAAAGGGGGGTCCGACTGAGTTTCTTCCAATAATGAAATTGAAGTGTTGTGGAAGTTGTTTTTTAAGTTCCTGTGATAGGATGCAAAATTTTGTGCTGCAAAAATCTATTCAATATTAGAATTTCACCAAGCATGGCATATATTATTTCAAAACTAAATATATATTAAAAAATTATTTAATCTTCCAACATCCTATTTAGGATGCAGGCACGGTTACAGGAATATCACAAATATTTCTGAATCTCTTGAAAGTATGCTTTTAATCCAGTTACAGGAATAGGCAGCTATTGCCCTCCTTCTAAAAATAAATTTCATTACAAACTGAAAGCACAAATAACTAATGTTTTGAGTTAAAAAAAATCTGAAACAGAGTAGTTCCTAGCCTGTGCAGACGCACGGTTTGATGACTAGCTTACTTAGTTGCTTGTGGTCTGTTGTGTTATCATGGTATTACCGATGTTCACATTCCAAATTAGCAATTAGTTGCTAGTGGGTGCTGTCCATGCTGAATGCTCACTTTATGGATTACAAAACCACTTTGTAATCCATGTCCAGCTTTTAGGTTCTGGCTTTGTAGTGTGGATCATCTACCTCAAATAACAAAATGATGTGAAACTATGTTAGAGCTTGCTGGTGTGCTGCTTGTCAAGCTTGCTATGCTGTTGTCTGCTAAATTCTGGGTGTACATCGATGCAAATGAACATGGAAACAACTTGAGAACTATTTTTCACATTTTTTTACTAAAAGTTCGAACCACTGAACATGACTACTCCCATATCTCTGAAATGAGAATTTACTAAAGTTTCTACTTAGGCTATTGATAGTTTTGTTTTCATGTTCATGTAAGTAAAATGCCGAATACAAATGACCTTCATTATTATTATTATTATTATTATATTAGCAACACAATATGTAGTAGAAAACCACAATACAAATGATATCTTTAGTTCCTAGGACAAATTTTAGATGAATTAGTTCATAGAGCAAGTGATACTGAAAAAATGTAAGCGTTGTGTAATTGTGAAGAAGAAAAAGGTGAATTCTCTCTCTCTTATCTATTTTTCTAGGCTGTCTTGAACATTCACTTATTCCTACATGATTTCTCTCCCCTCTTTAGATATTTTTTTGTGTACGCCAACTTGGTTTTGCTTATATTGCAGTGAGCTCTGTTCTAGGAGTATACTGGTGTACTGATGTTTGTAATGTTTTTTATGTTGTGTGCTGATGTTTGCAATGGTATTTGGTTTCTGTACTCTGCAAGCCTCATGATGCTAATTGAAGTATCCTTTATCATGTTGTAGACGCTTAGCAAATTCTTTCACTGCTACATGTTGTTAATCACCTGCTTTCTTACTCCTTTCATTTATGTAGGAAAGGCCTAAGAGAGTTATCCCCCATGGGAACAGAGACCAGGATACATTGTCTCTCAGGATATATGCAGCAGAATTTTTTTTTTAGAAAAACAAAAAAGGGAGCCACCTAGACGCTGCATCCTTGCAACTCGTCAGTTGCTTTGGTATAAAATGATATTGAAGGCAGCTTAGAGAAAATACCATCTTCTCTAGTTGTGGTCCGTAATATTAACAGGTTATTTTGACTTGCACATGTTCAAGGTAGAGGATGTTATCCAATGAGATGAAGATTCAAGGCTTTGATGTACTGTATGAGAACGAAACAAGCTTCTTAGTGGAAGGCCATGGGGATGGATATCAGGATAGATATGTAGTTGCCCACTACAAGGAGCCAAGGAAGATGATGTGCCTCTGAGATACATTCCAGAAAACAAAGCAAGAAATTTTTGCTCCAGAAATGAACCATAATGTTTCCTCTATTTAATTAGTTACATTAGCTTATAGGAAACTTGAGTGGTCATTTGTTCATAACAGATGAACTATTTATATGTGAAAATTAATGAATGTGTGTTATTGTTTGGTTCTGGTTTAATATTGTTGGACAACATGCATGTTACAGTTATGGATTATGAAACTTGATTCATTTTTTTGTAACTTGAAATCTGGATATGGGAGGGATAACAGATGTTGGTCCGTAAAAGAAATCCTATCAGGCAGTCAGTTGGGAAAGGATAATGCCCTGTCAAATCTGGATATTGGAGGGATAATAGAATGTTTGTTGGGAAAGAGTACCCTGTCTGATAGTTGGTCGGGGAAGCCCATGTCAGCCCCAATAGATTATTGGTTGAGAAAGTTTACCATGTCTGATAGTCGGTCAGGAAAGGCCCATAGCAACCCCAACGGACTATCGGTCGGGAAAGGCCCATGGCTGGCCCAACAGAATGTTGGTCGGGAAAGATGCACCATAGACGACATACGGTCGGTCGGGAAAGGTATGTCGGTCGGGAAAGTGCTTTCCCGTCTGGACTTTCCCCAACAGACAGGGTCGGTCCGCAATAGTCTTTCCGACCGACTGTCTATCAGCGGAACTAGTATTCCCGACCAATTTGGCTGTTGGGAATGTAGTGCTATGGTGTAGTATTAACCGGAGGCCCAACCCAAATTGCTGTTTTTTTTGCCTATTTCAGTGTTTCACAAAAAAAGAATATCAAACGGAGTCCAAACGGAATGAAACCTTCGGGAGCGTGATTTTTTGAACAAACATGATCCAGAGGACTTGGAGTGGACACCAAGCAACCAACGAGGAAGCCACGAGGTAGGGGGTGCGCCTACCCCCCGGGCACGCCCTCCACCCTCGTGGGCCCCTCGTAGCTCCACCGACCTACTTCTTCCTCCTATATATACCTACGTACCCTGAAAACATCAGAGAGCACCATGAAAACGTAATTCCACCGCGCAACCTTTTGTACCCGTGAGATCCCATCTTGGGGCCTTTTCTGGCGCTCCGCCGGAGGGGGTATTGATCCCGGAGGGCTTCTACATCAACACCATAGCCCCTCCGATGATGTGTGAGTAGTTTACCTCAGACCTTCGGGTCCATAGTTATTAGCTAGATGGCTTCTTCTCTCTCTTTGGATCTCTATATAAAGTTTTCCTTGATTCCCTTGGAGATCTATTTGATGTAATCTTCTTTTGCGGTGTGTTTGTCGAGATCTGATGAAATGTGGGTTTATGATCAAGATTATCTATGAACAATATCTCTGAATTCTTTTATGTATGATTGGTTATCTTTGCAAGTCTCTTGGAATTTTCAGTTTGGTTTGACCTACTAGATTGATCTTTCTTGCAATGGGAGAAGTGCTTAACTTTGGGTTCAATCTTGCGGTGCTCGATCCCAGTGACAGTAGGGGAAACGACACGTATTGTATTGTAGCCATCGAGGATAAAAAGATTTGGTTCATATCATATTGCATGAGTTTATCCCTCTACATCATGTCATCTTGCCTAAGGCGTTACTCCGTTCTTATGAACTTAATACTCTAGATGCGTGCTGGATAGCGATCGATGTGTGGAGTAATAGTAGTAGATGCAGGCAGGAGTCGGTCTACTTGTCACGGACGTGATGCCTATATACATGATCATACCTAGATATTCTCATAACTATGCTCAATCCTATCAATTGCTCGACAGTAATTTGTTCACCCACCGTAATACTTATGCTATCTTGAGAGAAGCCACTAGTGAAACCTATGGCCCCTGGGTCTATCTTCCATCATATTAATCTCTCGTCAACTAGCTATTTCTGGCACCGGTTATTTTGCAATCTTTACTTTCAATCTACATCATAAAAATACCAAAAATATTTATCTTATTATTATTATCTCTATCAGATCTCACTCTTGCAAGTGGTCGTGAAGGGATTGACAACCCCTTTATCGTGTTGGTTGCGAGGTTCTTATTTGTTTGTGTATGTACGAGGTGACTCACGCGTGGTCTCCTACCGGATTGATACCTTGGTTCTCAAAACTGAGGGAAATACTTACGCTGCTTTCTGCATCACCCTTTCCTCTTCAAGGGAAAACCAACGCATGCTCAAGAGGTAGCAGCGTGAGATCGAATCAAGAAGAAAATGCGATGATTAGTGTAGAACCTCTTTGGTGGCACCAATTAGGCCTCAGCTTCGTCTGAGGAAACGATGATGATGCCGATCTTCCGATGGTGCAGGTGAAAACGATGGTGTGGGAATGGAGGTGGCACGAAACATGAGGGGAACATCAGGGCAGCTCCTTGGAGGTGGAGGACGGGGTGGCTAAACCGGCGGGATGACGAGATCGACAACGGATCCTCATCCGATGTGGTGGATGAGGGACGTCGAGGAGTTGCTGTGGACGACGTCGTCGGGGAAGAGGCTCCGGCTGGGTGGCGGATAGAGGAGGGTGTGGGGCTTCATAGGTTTTCGTGGCCTCGGTGTATGAATGGGTGGGTGGATGGGATGGGAGGGGGAACCATGGCTTAGGGATGCACTTGTCCGAAATGTGGGGTAAGTTATGAAAGTACCCCCACAGATTTGAGCTAGGCAGTTCTTTCGGTTCATGGGTATCACGGGTATTTCGCAGGAGGTGGGAGTTTTCATGCGCGTTGTAATATTGGGATAGCAAGGCGCGGGTTGGGATGGAGGGAGTTTTCGGAGCACAACGAGACAAAGATATATCTTAAATATTTTGGGGTAACAAGGCGTGGGTTGAAGAGGCGGGAGTTTCGCAGCACGATAGACAGAGATGCTAGCTTGAAATTTCAACATAACAAGGCGCGGCTTGAAATTTCGGGAGAACAAGCTTAACGTGTACAAAAAAAGACAATTTGCACCTCATCACTAGAGAGAGCCATGTCCTATTTTACTATATTACTAGAAATGCATTCAAATACAACAACAACAAAACTAAAAAATCGGGACAACAAACATAACGTGTACAGTACCAAAACAATTTGCACTTCCCTCAATAATAATAAAATAAATAGTGTAGTCTAGCATATGGACTAAATTTGAGTACATTTTCCCTGTTTGAATGGGATTGTACTCAGGTTAGTTATACAACCATCTAAATATTATCTTCACAACACATGACATGAATATAGGAGTAGTACATTCCTATATAAATATGAACTACATGTATGATACGTCTCCAACGTATCTATAATTTTTGATTGTTCCATGCTATTATATTATCTATTTTGGATGTTTAATGGGATTTAATATGCACTTTTATATTATTTTTGGGACTAACCTATTGACTGGAGGCCCAGTGCCAGTTGCTGTTTTTTTGCCTATTTCAGTGTTTCACAGAAAAGGAATATCAAATGAAATCCAAACAGAATGAAACCTTTGCAAGGATCTTTTTTTTGGAACAAACGCAATCTCGGAGACTTGGAGTGGAGGTCAAGGAAGCAACGAGGCGGCCACGAGGTAGGGCGGCGTGCCCAGGGGGGCCAGGCGCGCCCCCACCCTCGTGGGCCCCTCGTAGCTCCACCGACCTACTTCCTTCACCTATATATATACTCTTATACCCTGAAAACATCCAGAGAAGCCACAAAACCACTTTTCCACTGCCGCAACCTTATGTACCCGTGAAATCTCATCTGGGGACCTTTTCGGGCGATCCGCCGGAGGGGGATTCGATCACAGAGGGCTTCTACATCAACACCATAGCCTCTCCGATGATGTGTGAGTAGTTTACCACAGACCTTCGGGACCATAGTTATTAGCTAGATGGCTTCTTCTCTCTCTTTGGATCTCAATACAAAGTTCTCCTCGATGTTCTTGGAGATTTATTCGATGTAATTCTTTTTGCGGTGTGTTTGCCGAGATCCGATGAATTGTGGGTTTATGATTAAGATTATCTATGAACAATATTTCATTCTTCTCTGAATTCTTATATGCATGATTTGATATCTTTGCAAGTCTCTTTGAATTATCAGTTTGGTTTGTCCTACTAGATTGATCTTTCTTGCAATGGGAGAAGTGCTTAGCTTTGGGTTCAATCTTGCGGTGTCCTTTCCCAATGACAGCAGGGGCAGCAAGGCACGTATTGTATTGCTGCCACCAAGGATAAAAACATGGGGTTTATATCATATTTCTTGATTTTATCCCTCTACATCATGTCATCTTGCCTAATGCGTTACTCTGTTCTTATGAACTTAATACTCTAGATGCATGCTGGATAGCGGTCGATGTGTGGAGTAATAGTAGTAGATGCAGAATCGTTTCGGTCTACATGACACGGACGTGATGCCTATATTCATGATCATGCCTAGATATCATCATAACTATGCACTTTTCTATCAATTGCTTGGCAGTAATTTGTTAACCCACCGTAATATATGCTATCTTGAGAGAAGCCACTAGTGAAACCTATGGCCCCCGGGTCTACTTTACATCATATTAGTTTCCCGTCAACTAGCTATTTCTGTCGCCGTTTATTTTGCAATCTTTACTTTTCAATCTATACAACAAAAATACCAAAAATATTTATCTTATTATCTCTATCAGATCTCACTTTCGTAAGTGACCGTGAAGGGATTGACAACCCCTTTATCACGTTGGTTGCGAGGTTCTTGTTTGTTTGTGCAGGTACTAGGCGACTTGCATGTAGTCTCCTACTGTATTTATACCTTGGTTCTCAAAAATTGAGGGAAATACTTACGCTACTTTGTTGCATCACCCTTTTCTCTTCAAGGGAAAACCAACGCATGCTCAAGAGGTAGCAAGAAGGATTTCTGGCGCCATTGCCGGGGAGATCTACACTCAAGCCAAGACATACCGAGTACCCTTCACAAACTCTTATCCCTCGCATTACATTATTTGCCATTTGCTTCTCGTTTTCCTTTCCCCCACTTCACCCTTGCCGTTTTATTTGCCTCTTTTCCGTTCGCCTTCTCTCGCTTTCCTCTTGTGTATCCATTCTTAGTGCGGTTTGTTGCCATCATGTCTGAAATTGGGGAGATTATCATTGATAAGGATAATAGTAACAACGGGGGGAACTTTGATTCTTTTGATAATCCTCATGAAGAACTTACTATTTTACACACTAAAAAATTTCAGATCATTAGTGGTAATGTTATTGGAAAAGGAGTTATACAAGATTTCTTGACTTGTGCCAGTGCTTTGCCCACTATGGGAGGGTCTATTCTTCATAGAACTAGTATTTTTGCGGATGCTATATCTTTGCTCATAGTTGAACTTGAAAGGCAATTTATTCATATGCACCATTGCGTTCAAAGGATTTTTCTAGAATTGTGTAATATTGAGCATTCTTCTGTTAAGCGAGCAGCTACCATCTTTTTAGCTCATGAGTTCAGATTTATAATAAAAGAAGCCAATGAAATTTTTGCGCATTATAGGGTGGATGCCAGCCGTCCTCCCATAGAAGCAATCCTTTTTTATCAAGAAGACATAGTGCGCCTTCTATCTTTAGATCATGTTGCTTTTAATGAAAACCTTAGAAAAAAGGTTCCTACCAATGTTCTAGTTGATAGGATCTCTGAACTTAACGATAATTTTGCTATCCAGAACAATGGGTTAAGTTTTTCCCTTGAACAAAAGCTCATGAATTTTTTCCAAAAGAATGCTTATAATGATGAATTGGTTGTGCAATATGAGGGGCCAAAGGAGGAACCAATACCTCCCCAGCTTAATCTTGGGGACTTTTGTCCCAATAAATTTAGCCCTTTTGATTACTTTTGCTTGCCACAAAGAAAACTTGCTGCAGAACGTAGGGAGTATGAGATGAGTTTTCGTGATTTACCTTATCACTATCATGGAAATACCTAGATATATCCTCTTTTATGATTGTGTTTTTTATGTTTTAATTAGTGTTTGTGCCAAGTAAAGCCTTTAGGATCTTCTTGGGTGATTGTTATTTGATCTTGCTGTTAAAACACAGAAAGTATGTGCTCACGAGTATAATTTTCATTTTTTACCAGGGAGCGATAAAATACTAATTCCAACTGAAGTAGATCAATATACAAATTATTTAGGACTCCCTAATTTCTCAGGATTTTTGGAGTTACATAAGTATTCGAAACCTACAGATTTCTACAGACTGTTCTGTTTTTGACAGATTCTGTTTTTCGTGTGTTGTTTGCTTATTTTGATGAATCTATGACTAGTATCGGGGGTATGAACCATATAGAACTTGGAATAAAGTAATTTTAATACCAATATAAATAAATAATGAGTTGATTACAGTACCTTAAAGTGGTGGTTTGTTTTCTTATACTAACGGAGCTCATGAGATTTTCTGTTGAGTTTTGTGTTGTGAAGTTTTCAAGTTTTTGGGTAAAGATTTGATGGATTTTGGAATAAGGAGTGGCAAGAGCCTAAGCTTGGGGATTCCCAAGGCACCCCAAGGTAAAATTCAAGGACAACCAAAATCCTAATCTTGGGGATGCCCCGGAAGGCATCCCCTCTTTCGTCTTCGTCTATTGGTAACTTTACTTGAGGCTATATTTTTATTCACCACATGATATGTGTTTTGCTTGGAGCGTCTTGTGTGGTTTGAGTCTTTGATTTTTAGTTTACCACAATCATCCTTGTTGTACACACCCTTTTGGAGACACACACATGAATCGGAATTTATTAGAATACTCTATGTGCTTCACTTATATCTTTTGAGCTAGATAATTTTGCTCTAGTGCTTCACTTATATCTTTTTAGAGCACGGTAGTGGTTTTATTTTTTAGAAATTATTGATCTCTCTTGCTTCACTTATATTATTTTGAGAGTCTTTTAGAACAACATGGTAATTTGCTTTTGGTATGAAATTAGTCCTAATATGATAGGCATCCAAGATGGGTATAATAAAAACTTTCATATAAAGTGCATTGAATACTATGAGAAGTTTGATATCTGATGATTGTTTTGGGATATGAAGATGCTGATATTAGAGTCATGCTAGTTGAGTAGTTGTGCATTTGAGAGATACTTTTGTTAAAGATTGTGATTCCCGTAGCATGCACGTATGGTGAACCGTTATATGATGAAGTCAGAGCATGATTTTTGATTGATTGTCTTCCTTATGAGTGGCGGTCGAGGACGAGCGATGGTATTTTCCTACCAATCTATCCCCCTAGGAGCATGAGCATAGTACTTTGTTTCGATAACTAATAGATTTTTGCAATAAATTTGTGAGTTCTTTATGACTAATGTTGAGTCCATGGATTATACACACTCTCACCCTTCCACCATTGCTAGCCTCTCTAGTACCGCACAACTTTCTCCGGTACCATAAACCCACCATATACCTTCCTCAAAACATCCACCATACCTACCTATTATGGCATTTCCATAGCCACTCCGAGATATATTGCCAGTCAACTTTCCACCGTTCCGTTTATTAGGACACGCTTCATCATTGTCATATTGCTTTGCATGATCATGTAGTTGACATCGTATTTGTGGCAAAGCCACCGTTCATAATTCTTTCATACATGTCACTCTTGATTCATTGCACATCCTGGTACACCGTCGGAGGCATTCACAAAGAGTCATATTTTGTTCTAAGTATCGAGTTGGAAATCTTGAGTTGTAAGTAAATAAAAGTGTGATGATCTTCATTATTAGAGCATTGTCCTAGTGAGGAAAGGATGCTGGAGACTATGATTCCCCCACAAGTCGGGATGAGATTCCGGACGAAAAAAGGCCATAAAAAAGAGAAAAAAGGCCCAAATAAAAAAAATAAAAAAATGAGAGAAAAAGAGAGAAGGGGCAATGCTACTATCCTTTTTCCACACTTGTGTTTCAAAGTAGCACCATGATCTTCATGATAGAGAGTCTCCTATTTTGTCACTTTCATATACTAGTGGGAATTTTTCATTATAGAACTTGGCTTGTATATTCCAATGATGGGCTTCCTCAAAATGCCATAGGTCTTCGTGAGCAAGAGAGTTGGATGCACACCCACTTAGTTTCTTTTGTTGAGCTTTCATACTCACTCACATTGATATCTATTGATGGGCATCTCCATAACCCATTGATACGCCTAGTTGATGTGAGACTATATTCTCCTTTTTGTCTTCTCCACAACCAACATTCTATTCCACCTATAGTGCTATGTCCATGGCTCATGCTCATGTATTGCGTGAAGATTGAAAAAGTTTGAGAACATCAAAAGTATGAAACAATTGCTTGGCTTGTCATCGGGGTTGTGCATGATTTAAATATTTTGTGTGATGAAGATAGAGCATAGCCAGACTATATGATTTTGTAGGGATAACTTTCTTTGGCCATGTTATTTTGAGAAGACATGATTACTTTGTTAGTATGCTTGAAGTATTATTATTTTTATGTTAATATTAAAATTTTATCTTGAATCTTTTGGATCTGAATATTCATGCCACAATAAAGAAAATTACATTGAAAATCATGCTAGGTAGCATTCCACAGAAAAAATTCTGTATTTACCATTTACCTACTCGAGGACGAGCAGGAATTAAGCTTGGGGATGCTGATACGTATCCAACGTATCTATGATTTTTGATTGTTCCATGCTATTATATTATCTATTTTGGATGTTTAATGGTCTTTAATATGCACTTTTATATTATTTTTTGGACTAACCTATTGACCGGAGGCCCCATGCCAGTTGCTGTTTTTTTTGCCTATTTCAGTGTTTCGCAGAAAAGGAATATCAAACCGAATCCAAACGGAATGAAAGCTTCGTGAGGATATTTTTTGGAACAAACGCAATCCATGAGATTTGGAGTGGAGGTCAAGGAAGCAACGAGGCGGCCACGAGGTAGGGTGGCACGCCCAGGGGGGCTAGGAGCACCCCCCCCCTCGTGGGCCCCTCGTAGCTCTACCAACCTACTTCCTTCGCCTATGTATACGCTTATACCCTGAAAACATCCAGGGGAGCCACAAAACCACTTTTCCACCGCCGCGACCTTCTCTACCTGTGAGATTTCATCTGGGGCCCTTTTCCAATGATCCGCCGGAGGGGGATTCGATCACATAGGGCTTCTACATCAACACCATGGCCTCTCCGATGATGTGTGAGTAGTTTACCATAGACCTTCGGGTCCATAGTTATTAGCTTGATGGTTTCTTCTCTCTCTTTGAATCTCAATACAAAGTTATCCTCGATGTTCTTGGAGATCTATTCGATGTAATTCTTTTTGCGGTGTGTTTGCCGAGATCCGATGAATTGTGGGTTTACGATTAAGATTATCTATGAACAATATTTGATTCTTCTCTGGATTCTTATGTGCATGATTTGATATCTTTGCAAGTCTCTTCATAATATCAGATTGGTTTGGCCTAATAGATTGATTTTTCTTGTAATGGGAGAAGTGCTTAGCTTTGGGTTTAGTCTTGCGGTGTCCTTTCCCAGTGACAGTAGGGGCAGCAAGGCACGTATTGTATTGTTGCCATCGAGGATAAAATGATGGGGTTTATATCATATTTCTTGAGTTTATCCCTCTACATCATGTTATCTTGCCTAATGTGTTACTTTGTTCTTATGAACTTAATACTCTAGATGCATGCGGGATAGCGGTGGATGTGTGGAGTAATTGTAGTAGATGCAGAATCATTTCGGTCTACTTGACACGGACGTGATGCCTATATTCATGATCATGCCTAGATGTCATCATAACTATGCGCTTTTTTATCAATTGCGCGACAGTAATTTGTTGACCCACCGTAATATATGCTATCTTGAGAGAAGCCACTAGTGAAATTCATGGCCCCGGGGTCTATTTTACATCATATTAGTTTCCTGTCAAATAGCTATTTCTGTCGCCGTTTATTTTGCAATCTTTACTTTTCAATCTATAGAAAAAAATACCAAAAATATTTATCTTATTATCTCTATCAAATCTCACTTTTGTAAGTGACCCTGAAGGGGTTGACAACCCCTTTATTGTGTTGGGTTGCGAGGTTCTTGTTTGTTTGTGCAGGTACTAGGCGACTTGCATGTAGTCTCCTATTGGATTGATACCTTGGTTCTCAAAAACTGAGGGAAATGCTTACGCTACTTTGCTGCATCGCCCTTTCCTCTTCAAGGGAAAACCAATGCATGCTCAAGAGGTAGCAATGTACATACGATCTCAAATTCAAATATATGTATCCATTTTATGTTGAATTCAAATCATAGTACATGTATGCTCTAGCTAGATGTTCGGAATCTAAACCATGTATGATACTACGTACAATGTGTTTAACACGCACAACACACACACACAAACACCATTTAGACTAGCTGGATACTCATGCATTGCACGCATGAGATTTGGCAACCAAATTATGAATAAATACCACATTATAGCATGTAAGCTTTGAGTCATACATGCATGATGTAGATGTTCGTTTAATTCTTATAGTTCATTTCATTCAAAATCATCTAGTTTTTATAAGAAAGCTAATCTATTTTAAGAGTCATGGAATTGTGCGTTGTAAAGCATAAAGCAAAAACAAATAATGGCAAATCATGTAGAAAAACATTTGGGCAATTATGATACAGAAGAGTCTAGAACAAAGAAGAAGTGCTTCTATTTTGAGGTTTGTGTATTGTGCTTAAGTTCAACCATGGAGTCTTCTAGATTGTACATGTGACAAAATCTGGTGGAATGTAGATGATATCCAATTTTTCAAAGTTAAAGTTATTCGCACACTATATATAAAATATAAAATATAATATATAGGTGTATAGATATAGATATGTGATGCGAAAGTCACCCATCATCTCCAATTAGAATAGTGTGTCCATGCACGGATGCAATATGGCCGAACGATGTCTGCCATCGGTATGTCAAATTCAAACCAGTCTAACTTTGTTCAATGAGTGTACAGTATAGCATGCTCCTTTCCAAACCACACCGCGCATATATCAGTTATATTCATGCATGCATGGGTTTCAAACATCATGATCTCTTATTCAAATATTTGAATTCTACTTTACATTGATTATGACCTCACCTAGTCTTTTACACCCACACAGTCGTCTTCTCTTTATAATTGTTGAAGGAAATATGCCGTAGAGGCAATAATAAAGTTGTTATTTACATTTCCTTATATCATGATAAATGTTAAGTATTCATTCTAAAATTATATTAACCGGAAACTTAGTACATGTGTGAATACATAGACAAACAGTGTGTCCCTAGTATGCCTCTACTTGACTAGCTCGTTAATCAAAGATGGTTAAGTTTCCTAGCCATGGACATGTGTTGTCATTTGATGAACAGGATCACATCATTAGAGAATGATGTGATGGACTAGACCCATCTGTTAGCTTAGCACTATGATTGTTTAGTTCATTGCTATTGCTTTCTTCATGACTTATACATGTTCCTATGACTATGAGATTATGCAACTCCCGAATACCGGAGGAACACTTAGTGTGCTATCAAACGTCACAACATAACTGGGTGATTATAAAGATGCTCTACAGGTGTCTCCGATGGTGTTTGTTGAGTTGGCATAGATCGAGATTAGGATTTGTCACTCCGATTGTTGGAGAGGTATCTCTGGGCCCACTTGGTAATGCACATTACTATAAGCCTTGCAAGCATTGTGACTAATGAGTTAGTTACTGGATGATGCATTACAGAACGAGTAAAGAGACTTGCCGGTAACGAGATTGAACTAGGTATGAGGATACCGACGATCGAATCTCGGGCAAGTAACATACCGATGACAAAGGGAACAACGTATGTTGTTATGCGGTTTGACCGATAAAGATCTTTGTAGAATATGTAGGAACCAATATGAGCATCCAGGTCCCGCTAGTGGTTATTGACCGGAGATGTGTCTCAATCATTTCTACATAGTTTTCGAACCCGTAGGGTCCGTACGCTTCATGTTCGATGACGATATGTATTGTGTTATGTGGTTTGATGTACCGAAGGTTGTTTGGAGTCCCGGATGTGATCATGGACATGACGAGGAGTCTCGAAATGGTCGAGACAAAAGGATTGATGTATTGGACCATGTTACTCGGACACTGGTAGTGTTCCGGATAGTTTCAGATAAAACCGGAGTGTCGAAGGTTTATCGGACCCCCCCAAGGAAGTTATGGGCCTTAGTGGGCCTTAGGGGAGAGATAGGGCCGCAGCCAGGAGGTGGTGTGCACCCCCCATGGGGAGTCCGAATAGGACATGGGGAGGGGGTGCGACCCCTCTTTCCCTCTCCCTTTCCCTCTCCTTCCCTCTTCTCCTAGTTGGACTAGGAAAGGGGGGAACCTACTCCTCCTAGGAGTAGGATTACCCCCCTTTGGGCGTGTCCCTTGTGGCCGGCCGTCCCCCTCCTCCCCTCATTTATATACGGGGGAGGGGCACCCCATAGACACACAAGTTGATCTTTAGCCATGTGTGGTGCCCCCTCCATAGTTTCCACCTCGGTCATATTGTCGTAGTGCTTAGGCGAAGCCCTGCACGGTAACTTCATCATCATCATCATCATCGTCAACAGACTGTCGTGCTGATGCAACTCACCCTCGGCCTCAGCTGGATCAAGAGTATGAGGGACATCACCTAGCTGAACGTGTGCAGATCACAGAGGTGACGTGCATTTGGTACTTGATCCGTTGGATCGCGAAGACGTTCGACTACATCAATCGCGTTACTTAACACTTCCGCTTTTGATCTACAAGGGTACGTAGACACACTCTCCCCTCTCTTTGCTATGCATCTCCTAGATAGATCTTGCATGATCGTAGGATTTTTTTTTTGAAATACTGTATTCCCCAATAGTGGCATCTGAGCCAGGTCTATGCCTAGATGTTATATGCACGAGTAGAACACAAAGAGTTGTGGGCGATAATAGTCATACTGCTTAGCAGCATGTCATACTTTTATTCGGCGGTATTGTTGGATGAAGCGGCCCAGACCGACATTACATGACCACGTTCATGAGACTAGTTTTACCGACGTGCTTCGCACACAGGTGGCTAGTTGAATCGAGTGTGACTACGCCCGGTCCTTGTTGAAGGTTAAAACAACACACTTGACGAAAAATCGTTGTGGTTTTGATGCGTAGGTAAGAACGGTTCTTACTAAGACCATAACAGCCACGTAAAACTTGCAACAACAAAGTAGAGGACGTCTAACTTGTTTTTGCAGGGCATGTTGTGATGTGATATGGTCAATACGTGATTATATAAATTATTGTATGAGATGATCATGTTTTGTAACAAAGTTATCGGCAACTGGCAAGAGTCATATGGTTGTCTCTTTATTGTATGAAATGCAATCGCCATGTAATTGCTTTACTTTATCACTAAGCGGTAGCGATAGTCGTGGAAGCAATAGTTGGCGAGACGACAACGATGGTACGATGGAGATCAAGGCACTTGTACAGCGATGTCCTAAACAAACGGTTTAAAACCCCTTTCCACGACGGCATTTGGAATCGTCACCAAGTGAGTGTGGGCGATAGGGGGGGTCCTTCCCACACGACCCAGAAATCGTCGGGGATAGGCCCTCGTGGGACCCAGGCTGGGGCCGTCTGCGATCGGGCGAGGCATGGAAACCCAATCATTTCCGTAGGTATGTACATTCCACACGGTGAATCCCAGAAATCATTTCCGTAGGTATGTATATCCCACATGGTGAATCCCAGAAATCATTTCCGTAGGTATGTACATCCCACACGGTGAATCCCAGAAATCATTTCCGTAGGTATGTACATCCCACATGGTGAATCCCAGAAATAATTTCCGTAGGTATGTACATCCCACACGGTGATTCCCAGAAAATCATTTCCGTAGGTATGTACATCCCACACAGTTCTTTGTGTGGAAACGTTTGTTCAAGGTGGCCGAACGCAAACAGTTCACTGCCGGAAGCCGTGTGTGATTGTTAGTTGATCGAACACGCCTACTTTCTAGAAACTATGCGGGTTGTTTGAGTTCATTGCCCACGATGCTGTCTGAGTAACCATTTGCAATAGAAAACCCCAATAAGTAGGGTAATTAGCCTATTATCAATAATCCATGTAGTAATCAAACTGATATTTCTTATAAAACACGCCAGATATTTCATATCCATATAAAAGCAACCAGAACTTCATAATCGAATTACATCAGATAGCTTCGGCACTTAGTTACGCCATTACACAACATCACCAAGTTTCACATGCAGCATCATAAATGTTTGGAAAGTAGCATCATACACGGTAAATAGACAGATGAATCTCATCTGGGAAACTGCAGAACCGGAAGGCAAATATTGAGCCTTCGGTGATGTTGAATGTCCTTGCAACTTTAGGCCAGTGGCTATGGATAATTGCCAGCCCAACCTTCATACTCTTCAGCAAGACTTCAATATTGTACCGTGGGTGTTGAATGAATACCTTCCTCGCCTCTTGACCATGCAGGTGGTTTGAGAGGTAATCATCGGTGAACTGCTTTGAAAAGTACTGAAAACAAAGCTATGCATAAATCACTGTTGTAAATTTTGAAATGGCGCAAGGTGTAAAAACAAGGTAAAAGAGTTGGTACCATCCTATAGTTGACTGATGTCTTCTTCATTGTGCAAACAAAGATCTTGTTGTTATTTGTCGCAAGTTTCTTCATCCTAACAATCTTTCTGAGTTTCTTAACTTGACTGATAATCATGGAAATCTCATTTCCCCATATGCAAACTGGGTCGAACAGTGGGTCTAAGCCTCTGACAGCAGGACCTACATGTGCAAGACCAAATTGTAAGAAACCTAAATATTAGAATGATTCCTGCAACTGCACAATAATGTGCTATTAGCCAAAGGACCCTACTTGAACAAACCTCGATGGTAAACCACAGTGTCTCCCATTGTTTCCCTGCAACACACATAAGGAAGATCTTGATCAGGTTAACTGAGAGTTGCCATACTATCAGTAGAATATGTATTGAGTACAGCCAAATTCGATTGGTGTCACATGCATAACAATACAAAATTGTACCCACAACAAATAAAAATCAAATTGCAGAACTGAACCAAACAGTTAAATGGACAGCAGACCAAATGAACCAAAATAGTTAACTGAGCACGACATTGCAGAATAGAAACATGTACTAGAAGATAAGACAGTTAACAAAACAAAGAATGCTTGAGAATAGTACTACGAAATGTAGCAATTGTTGGACCAAAGTGTTAACTGAACATTACATTTCAGAGGACCAACTTGTTAACTGAACATCAGATTGCATATTAACATTACAGAGGACAAATCACTAGAAGGCCTTGGCGGTGGCCTCAAGAAAACATCACGAACTATATTTCAAAGTAGACAACCGCGCGACGGTGTCGACGGTGGCCTCGAAGACGAGGTGCTCCTCCAAGATCTGGCGGTCGACATGCATGTCAGCCATAGCGACCTCGTTCGCGCGTGCGGCCGCATGCTACTCAGCTCCATGTCATACTGTGTGTAAAATGGATGTGGGCAGCACTTAATTGGAGGAGGGGGCAGTGATTTCGGTGGAAGGTGTCGCTCCGTCAGTCTGGGCATGTGGGACGGGAAAGGAGGAGGATGGTGTGGGTGTGGTGTGGATTACCTGACCATATCGACGAGGCTGCGCAGCAAGAAGAAGGGTTGGCGGCGAGGAGGCCACGCAACAACAAGAAGGGTCGCCGGGAAGGAGGCGGCGCTGCAAGAAGAAGGGTCGCCGGTGAGGAGGCGACGCTGCAAGAAGAAGGGTAGCCGGCGAGGAGGCGGTGCTGCAAGAAGATGGGTCGCCAACGAGGAGGTTGAGCTGCCAGTAAGCAACAGTGAAGGTTTGAACTTGGAAAGCAAGGAGGAACAGTGGAAATGTGGCTTTTGGTAGGAGGGAGGGGGCGGGGAGATAGATATTTCCGTGGTGGCAAAAAATTTCTCTCGGTGCCGCGAGAAACTGGCGCAAGTGTGGTTCAAGCGGGGGCGGTGGATTGTTGGATGACGAAGCTTCCTGCGTAAGCCAGACAAGACGGTGCACCAACATATTTTATATCGCATCCCACACGATTCTTTCTAGTAACTGTTTGTGGTATACCTGATTTTTTCATTATGTTTTCAAAGACAAAATGGTGTTACGGAGGGAAAGGATGGTGTTTGAATTGCTAGAACATTTACGTACAGTGAACGTGCAACTAGTACATGAGTGTCATGTTTAAATTTGGAATTATTCCGGGTCCGTTTGGCATTTTTATGCATTAATTGAGTTTCTGGGCATTTAATGTGCATAATTCAAATTTGAACTACAAGCACGTTCTCCAATGCACCAAAGTTTGCTGAAAAATCACATGTGTGTCTTTGGGTGAATTTATAGGTCCCATGCAAGAAATGAGAATAAAATTCAAACATCTGGGTGTCGTGGCTCGGCCGGAATGATTGAGAAATTTGGTTTTTTAATTCCTATAAATCCAAAACATGGCTGGAAATCATGAAACTTGGCATGGTGTCATGACATGGCACCAAAATGCTGCAGTAATTTTTTTGGCCGAATTGGGACAAGCTTTGGTGTAAGCTTCTTGCAAACCGGAGCTTCCCTCAAGAACGCTCCTGGTTCCGAGAGGGAACGTGTCACCTCCGTGTGTGAAATGACATACGTACACTACCTTCTCCCGCCGTAAGTTTTTTACACAGGCAGATTAGACCAAATAGAAATATCGTGCTAAATTTTGGAATTATTCTGTGTTCGTTTGGCCTTTCTTATACATTAATTGAGTTTCTACGCATTAATGTGTATAATTCAAATTCAAATTACAAGCACGTGCTCCAGTGCACCAAAGTTGTTTGAAAAATCACATGTGTGTCCTTGGGGTGAATTTCTAGGTCTCATGCAAGAGATGGGAGTGAAATTCAAATATCATGGCGTCGTGGCTCGGCCAGAAAGATTGAGAAACTTGGTTTTTTAATTCCTGTAATTCCAAAACACACCTGAAAATCATGAAACTTGGCATCGTCTCATGACATGGCACCAACATGCTGCGGTAATTTTTTTGGCCGAATTGGAACAAGCTTTGGTGTAGGCCTCTTGCAAACCGGAGCTTCCCTCAAGAAGGCTCGTGGTTCCGAGAGGGAACATGTCACCTCCGTGTGCGATACGACATATGTACACTGCCTTCTCCCGCCTTAATTTTTTTACACAGCTAGATTAGACCAAATAGAAGTACCGTGCTAAAATTTGGAATTATTCCGGGTTCGTTTAGCCTTCTTATACATTAATTGAGTTTCTGGGCATTTAATGTGCATAATTCAAATTTGAACTACAAGCACAAGCTCCAGTGCACCAAAGTTGTTTTAAAAATCGCATGCGTGTCCTTGGGTGAATTTCTAGGTCCCATGCAAGAGATTGGAGTGAAATTCAAACATCGGGGCGTCGTGGCTTGGCCGGAAAGATTGAGAAAATTGGTTTTTTAATTCATGTAATTCCAAAACACGCCTGAAAATCATGAAACTTGGCATGGTGTCATGACATGGCACCAACATGTTGTGGTAATTTTTTTGGCCGAATTGGGACAAGCTTTGGTGTAAGCTTCTTGTAAACCGGAGCTTCCCTCAAGAAGGCTCGTGGTTCCGAGAGGGAACGTGGCACCTCCGTGTGCGAAACGACATATGTACACTGCCTTCTCCCGCCTTAATTTTTTACACAGACATATTAGACCAAATAGAAGTATCGTGCTAAATTTTGGAATTATTTCGGGCTCGTTTCACCTTTTTTATACATTAATTGATTTTATGGGCATTTAATGTGCATAATTCAAATTTGAACTGCAAGCACATGCTCCAGTGCACCAAAGTTGTTTGAAAAATCATATGTGTGTCCTTGGGTGAATTTCTATGTCCCATGCAAGAGATTGGAGTGAAATTCAAACATCTGGGCATCGTGGCTCGGTCGGAAAGATTGAGAAACTTGGTTTTTTAATTCCTATAATTCCAAAACACGCCTGAAAATCATGAAACTTGGCATGGTGTCATGACATGCCACCAACATGCTGCGGTAATTTTTTTGGCCGAATTGGGAAAAGCTTTGGTGTAAGCTTCTTGCAAACCGGAGCTTCCCTCAAGAAGGCTTGTGGTTCCGAGAGGGAATGTGTCACCTCCGTGTGCGAAACGACATACATACACTGCCTTCTCTCGCCTTATTTTTTTACACAGCCAGATTAGACCAAATAGAAGTACCGTGCTAAATTTTGGAATTATTCCGGGTTCATTTGGCCTTTTTATACATTAATTGAATTTCTGGGTATTTAATGTGCATAATTCAAATTTGAACTACAAGCACAGGCTCCAGTGCACCAAAGTTGTTTGAAAAATCACATGTGTGTCCTTGGGTGAATTTCTAGGTCACATGCAAGAGATTGGAGTGAAATTCAAACATCGGGGCGTCGTGGCTCGGCCGGAAAGATTGAGAAACTTGGTTTTTTTAATTCCTATAATTCCAAAACACGCCTGAAAATCATGAAACTTGGCATGGTGTCATGTCATGGCGCCAACATGTTGTGGTAACTTTTTCGGCCGAATTGGAACAAGCTTTGGTGTAAGCTTCTTGCAAACCGGAGCTTGCCTCAAGAAGGCTCGTGGTTCCGAGAGGGAACGTGGCACCTCCATGTGTGAAACGACATACGTACACTTCCTTCTCCCGCCTTAATTTTTTGCACAGCCAGATTAGACCAAATAGAAGTACCGTGCTAAATTTTGGAATTATTTTGGGCTCGTTTCGCCTTTTTTATGCATTAATTGAGTTTCTGGGCATTTAATATGCATAATTAAAATTTGAACAACAAGCACATGCTCCAGTGCACCAAAGTTGTTTAAAAAATCACATGTGTGTCCTTGGGTGAATTTCTATGTCCCATGCAAGAGATGAGAGTGAAATTCAAACATCTAGGCGTCGTGGCTTGGCCGGAAAGATTGAGAAACTTGGTTTTTTTAATTCTTGTAATTCCAAAACATGCCTGAAAATCATGAAACATGGCATGGTGTCATGACATGGCACCAACATGCTACGGTAATTTTTTTGGCTGAATTGAGACAAGCTTTGGTGTAAGATTCTTGCAAATCGGATCTTCCCTCAAAAAAGCTCATGGTTCCGAGAGGGAACGTGTCACCTCCGTGTGCGAAACGACATACGTACATTGCCTTCTCCCACCTTAATTTTTTTACACAGCCAGATTAGACCAAATAGAAGTACTGTGCTAAATTTTGGAATTATTTCGGGTTCGTTTGGCCCTTTTTATACATTAATTGAGTTTATGGGCATTTAATGTGCATAATTCAAATTTGAACTACAAGCACATGCTCCAATGCACCAAAGTTGTTTGAAAAATCACATGTGTGTCCTTGGGTGAATTTCTAGGTCCCATGCAAGAGATGGGAGTGAAATTCAAACATCTGGGCGTCGTGGCTCGGCCGGAAAGATTGAGAAACTTGTTTTTTTAATTCCTGTAATTCCAAAACATGCCTGAAAATCATGAAACTTGGCATGGTCTCATGACATGGCACCAAGATGCTGTGGTAATTTTTCTGTCCGATTTGCGAAGGCGCACGCATTAACAATCAACAAAGTCATTTTGGAAGAAGTGTTGTCACGTTACAAATCGGAAACACAAGTATTATTGAAACCGTGGGCGTTCGACTTACCAATTACGTGCGGTCATGCGTCCCCTTTTTTTATTGGTTAGGAGGTGCCGTGCGGGGTAGCTATTTGAGTACGGGAGGTGTGCGATCAGATGCCTGCGTGTGCTCATCAGGAAGAGAGCCCTTTTGACCGCTACCCATCATGCACCTCCCTCCCAACGTCTCCATTAATGGTGCCCGAGCACCTGTTCTACGACGTGGCTATATGTCTCACTAGACTGAGATTTAAGAGAGAAAAATGAAAATCTAAAAAGAAATTTTTGCACGCATCTTGGTGTAAGATCCAACGGACCTATATAGCATCGACTGCGACTTATAACAAGCATGATGAATATAAGGATGATGACATTGGATAATTGTTGTCTTACATATTTATAAATATAATTAAAAAAGCCACATGCGACAACGCCCTACATACACAAGGGCAAAAGAAGAAGGAAGCCACAGTAGGAACTAGTCTCCGCGGCGGGTGGCGACGAGCTCTTTCTTGTCCTCAAGATGCTGGTTGAGAACATCCATGGATTCCTCCACCAGCCTTCTGCGCTCGATGCGCAGCATGGCATTCTCGTCCATAAGTTTCTCGACGATGACGCCGGTCCTATTCAACAAGGCAGTGGTCGGCTCCTGCTGCTCCGCACTTCCGACAATCTTCGCCCTCAGCAGGTTGCGCTTGGCCCGGAGCTTCACGTTGCTCTCATTTAGTTGCCGGATGATGTCGGTAGACTGTTCATCCTACAACCTCGCCCACCTAGAGATCTGATCCATCTGCCTAAGGACGAGGGCAGGCATGCACCTGTTAGAGTCCTCGCCTGCTTGTGAGGCAATTTCCCAGGCCACCGCGGCGCGGGAGGACATCTCTGCTGCATTCACGGCACGGCGAGACATCTCTTCTACTTCCGCGATGCGGCCGGACCAATCTGTTGCATCGACGGTGCGACGGGTCCTCCGTTCTGCTTCGGCGGCGCGGCGGGAACTCTCTGCTGCTATGGCCATGCGGTGGGACATGTTGGTTGCTTTCGCAGCGAGGCGGGACATCTCTCGTGCTCCCGCTTCCAGGCTCGCCTCTCCCTGGTGGCAATCTCTCGACCCAGAACTCACGCTGGCCATGGTGGACGCAAGGGAACGATGATGAATGACTTGTTTGTTTTTGAATTTTTTGGATGAGGAGTTGAGGAGGAATGTGCAGTCATCTTGGAGTAGCAGTATTTATAATCGCATAGTAATACACTCCTAAGTGGGAAACCGTTTTGGTTTTGATCGGTGCGAACAGGTTTGCAATTTGGAATGTGACGGGACGCATGCTCAAAATTTACTGATGGTTATAAGTGCGGCACTATTCCCAGAAGGTGTAACATGGGTACGTGCGCCTTCTCGACCGCGTACGTGGCGTTTGCACTATAGGGTGCACCACAATAGGCAATGTCAGCACACGTCTTCTTCCAACAATTGTGCGCGCTCGTTATTACCATCGCGCACGCTTCTTTTAATTAGAATGGGTGTGCCCATCTAGCGCACACACGTTGATCTATCTAACTATTTCAGTTTGTTGTGGCTAATCTGTAGTGATCCGACCTCAGACGGTCAAATCTCTGTGTATAAGTGTCATCCCTGGATCGGTAATGCTGACACACACGGTACTTGAAGGAATTATAACAGATTTTCAATCACACACTTATTACATCAAATGTCTCAAAAGAGAACCTATTACAATAATATGGCTGAAGGCCATCTAAATAAGATAATAGCGGAAGGCTTGGAAGATAAAGCGAGTCCATCAACTCCAACGACATAGTTGAGTGCACGACAACGACCTAGCGCACCTTACTCTTCGTCTGAAAAGTCTTCAACATAATATGTTGCAGCACGAAATGGGTCAGCACATGGAATATGCTGGCAAATATAACACTGTAGAGCAATGAACATGTAACAGCTATTACTATATGCATATATGGCTGGTGGAGGCTCTATGGTTAAAGTTTTTGCGCAAAGCCAATTTTTCCCTACTGCAAAGGAATATATTTTATTTAACTACAAGGTTTGTTGAAAACATTGAGAATGGAAACACCATCTCAATCCCAATTAAAGTAATCATCAACCCAACAAATTAGTTAATGTAAAGTGATGAGATCAACAAAATAATTCAAGCACCAGATACTCAAGATTTCCATAACCGGGGACACGGCTAACCATGATTAGTTTGTACACTCTACAGAGGTTTGCGCACCTTTCCCCACAAGACTCGATCTCCTCCGTTGATTTCTCGCACTACATGATTTCTCGCACTACTCGATCTCCTCCATTGATCTACTCTGCAGAGGGCATCATGATCATTCTTAGAACAACAACATATATATATTGTCATACGATTTCTTATGCTAAAGTAACAATTCATTCACAATTTCAAGTATGAATCAAAAACTTCATTGAAAACTAACAAACTATAATCTCAGTCATTGAAGCAATTGCAATTTATCGTAGCATTGGAAAGAGTCAATATAAGAGCTTTTCAGCAAGTCCACATACTCAACTATCATTTGGCTAGCATGAGAGGGAAAGGCAAGCTCAACATGTTGGATGATCCATGACAATATAATTTATTTCAGATGTAAGAAAACATAACCCATTACGTTGTCTTCCTTGTCCAACTTCAACTCTTTAGCATGCCATATTTTAATGAGTGCTCACAATCATAAAAGATGTCAAAGATAGTATATTTATATGTGAAAACCACTCTTTCTTTATTACTTCTTATTAATTGCAATGAGAACCAAAACTATGTTTGTCAACTCCCAACAACTTTTATTCATCATACTCTTTATATATGAAGTCATTACTCTCCGTAAGATCCATATGATCTCTTTATTTCTTTTTATTCTTTCCCTTTTCTTTTATTTTTATCCCCTCCGGATCATGGCAAAATAATCAGGCCCTTGACTCATAACTAATCTTTATTATATAGCTCACGGACTCGATTACATAGAAGGATCATAAAGCAAAACTCAAAACTAAATCATACTAAAACATTATTCTACTAGATCAAGATATAACCAAAAGGATCGAACTAAGAAAAACGGTAAAGATAATAGTGTGATGGTGATACGATACCGGGGCACCTCCCGCAAGCTTGGCAGTTGCCAAGGGGAGTGCCCACACCCGATACTCAGTTATTCTTTGTTGGTGAAGAAGATGATGGTGATGATGGATAGTCGCACATCGAGCGTAGGAGATCCTCCAATTTGCGGATGATGCCCTTGAGTGCGATGATATGGTCCTTCAACAAAATATTTTTACTTGTGAGATACTTGTTTTGAATACGAGCTAACTCAATCATCTTTAAAGCTTCAATCTCCATTGGGGTAAGGAGATTGTGATGAGGTTGAAGGATGGCTTCGTCTTCTACTGCCGGAACTTGATCTCCCATGGCCTTCTTGATCCCATCATCCTTGTTGATCTCCCTGGGTTCTTCTCTCTTCAGCTAGATCTTCATTAGCCAAGCATCGTTGCCCTCATTATTGGAGGAGGCAGATGACATGATGCCTGGCCTTGACAACCCTGGCAGAAAACAGCTCGAAACAAAAACATGAGATATTTGCGTGGTACGGTGATCAAAACCTTCCGTGGATTATATAATGAGTTTTTACCAACCAAAAGAAGTATCATGCAAGAAAACGGAGTCCGGAGAGCACACGAGGTGCCTACGAGGCAGGGGGCGCGCCCTCCACCCTCGTGGATGCCTCGTGTCTTTCCCGGATTACTTCTTATTTTCCTATTTTCTTAAATATTCCAAAACAGAGAAAAATTGCTATTAGAACTGTTTTGGAGTCGGTGTACTTACTGTACCACATGCCTCTTCCTATTCGGAGTCTGAAACGTTCTGGAAAGTGTCCCTTATGTATTCCTTCGGGGTTACGGTTTCAATAACATTAGTTTCAACATTTATGGGATTACCTGAGATATAATGTTTGATTCCATGGCCGTTCACCACCCTCGGATTTGTGCCTTTGAAGTTGTTGATTTTTATGGCACCAAAACGATAGACCTCCTCAATGACGTAAGGCCCTTCCCATTTAGAGAGGAGTTTGCATGCAAAAAATCTTAAACGAGAGTTTTATAACAAAACATAATCTCCTACATTAAACTCACACTTTTGTATCCTTTTGTCATACCATCTTTTAACTTTTTCTTTAAACAGATTGGCATTCTCATAGGCCTGGGTTCTCCATTCATCAAGTGAGCTAATGTCAAAAAGCCTGTTCTCACCGACAAGTTTGAAATCATAATTGAGCTCTTTAATGGCCCAATATGCCTTATGTTCCAGTTCAAGAGGTAAGTGACATGCTTTTCCATAAACCATTTTATACGGAGACATACCCATAGGATTTTTATATGCAGTTCTATAGGCCCATAATGCATCATCAAGTTTCTTGGACCAATTCTTTCTAGATCTATTAACAATCTTTTGCAAAATTAATTCAAGCTCTCTATTACTTAATTCTACTTGACCACTAGACTGCAGGTGATACGGAGATGCAATTCTATGATTAACATCATACTTAGCAAGCATCTTACGAAAAGCACCATGAATAAAATGTGAACCACCATCAGTCATTAAGTATCTAGGGACTCCAAACCTCGGAAAAATAACTTCTTTAAGCATCTTAATAGAGGTGTTATGATCAGCACTACTAGTTAGAATAGCTTCTACCCACTTAGTAACGTAATCAACAGCAACTAAAATATGTGTATATCCATTAGAGGAAGGAAACTGTCCCATATAATCAAAGCCCCAAACATCAAATGGTTCAATAACAAGTGAATAATTCATAGGCATTTCTTGACGTCTACTAATATTAGCAATTCTTTGACATTCATCACAAGACAAGACAAACTTACGGGCATCTTTGAAGAGAGTAGGCCAATAAAAACCTGATTGCAATACCTTATGTGCAGTTCTATCTCCAATGTGGTGTCCTCCATAAGCCTCGGAGTGACACTTGCGTAGGATCTGTTCCTGTTCATGCTCAGGTACACAACGTCTAATAACACCATCTACTCCTTTATAAAGGTGTGGGTCATCCTAGAAGTAATGTCTTAAATCATAGAAAAACTTTTTTCTTTTGTTGGTATGTGAAACTAGGTGGTATAAATTTAGCAACAATGTAATTAGCATAATTAACATACCATGGAGCAGTACGAGAAGCATTTATGACAGCTAATTGTTCATCAGGAAAGCTATCATCAATAGGTACTCGGTCATCAAGAACATTCTTAAACCTAGACAAGTTGTCTGCAATGGGGTTCTCAGCTCCCTTTTTATAAATAATATGCAAATCAAATTCTTGTAGTAGGAGAACCCATCTAACAAGTCTAGGTTTAGCATCTTTCTTTTCTGTAAGATATTTAATAGCAGCATGATCAGTTTGAACAGTTACTTTAGAATCAACAATATAAGTTTTGAACTTATCACAAGCAAATACAACTGCTAAAAATTCTTTTTCAGTAGTAGCATAATTTCTTTGGGCACTGTCTAGAGTTTTACTAGCATATTGGATAACATTTAATTTATTATCAACCCTTTGTCCTAGAACATCACCTACAGCATAATCACTAGCATCACACATAATTTCAAAATGGTAAATTCCAATCATGAGGCTGAACAATGGGTGCAGAAATTGTGGCTTTCTTAAATATTTCAAATGCTTATACACAATCATCATCAAAGACAAAAGGAACATATTTTTGTAAGAGATTAGTCAGAGGCCTGGAAATTTTTGAGAAGTCTTTAACGAACCTCCTATAAAAACCGGCATGACCAAGGAAGCTTCTTATACCTTTAATGTCTTTAGGACACGACATCTTTTCAATAGAATCAACTTTAGATTTATCAACTTCAATACCTCGTTCAGAAATTTTATGCCCCAAGACAATACCTTCATTAACCATAAAGTGGCACTTCTCCCAATTCAAGACAAGATTATTTTCTTCACATCTCTGCAAAACTCGATCAAGGTTGCTTAAGCAATCATCAAAAGAAGTTCCGTAAATGGAGAAATCATCCATGAAAACCTCAACAATCTTTTCACAAAAGTCAGAGAATATAACAATCATACATCTATGAAAGGTACCAGGTGCATTACATAAACCAAAAGGCATATGTCTATAAGCAAAAGTACCGAAAGGTCAAGTAAAAGTGGTCTTTTCCCGATCCTCTTTTGACACAGGTATTTGAGAGAAACCAGAATAACCATCTAGAAAGCAAAAGTGTGTATGTTTAGATAATATTTCTAGCTTTTGATCAATAAATGGTAAAGGGTAATGATCCTTTTTAGTAGCTTTATTCAATTTGCGGAAGTCAATTACCATTCTATAACATGTAACAATTCTTTGTGGGATGAATTCATATTTATCATTAGGAACAACAGTAATACCTCCCTTATTAGGGACACAATGGACATGACTTACCCACTGACTATCAGCAACGGGATAAATTATACCCGCCTCCAGAAGCTTTAGTATTTCTTTTCTTACCACTTCTTTCATCTTAGGATTTAACTGTTGTTGGTGATCAACCACCGGTTTCGCGTCTTCCTCCAATTTTATTTTGTGCTGGCATAGAGTGGGACTAATGCCCTTAAGATCATCAAGAATATATCCAATAGCAGCACGGTGCTTCTTCAGAGTTTTTAATAATTTATTTTCTTCATGCTCTGAAACGTTAGCACTAATAATAACAGGATATATATCTTTCTCATCAAGATAAGCATATTTAAGAGTATCAGGCAAAGGTTTAAGCTCAAACACGGGATCACCCTTGGGTGGAGGAGAATCCCCTAGAATTTCAACAGGCAAGTTGTGTTTCAAAATAGGTCCCTGTTTAAAGAATACTTCATCTATTTCCCTTCTTTCATTCATAAACATATCATTTTCATGGTCGAGCAAATATTATTCTAAAGGATCATTAGGAGGCACGACAATAGAAGCAAGACCAATAATTTCATCTTTACTAGGCAATTCTTTATCATGGCGTTGTCTACAAAATTTAGCAAAATTAAACTCATGAGACATATCCCCCAAACCAATAGTAACAACATCCTTTTTGCAATCAATCCTAGCAATAACAGTATTCAAGAAGGGTCTACCAAATATAATGCGCCAAAAGTTATCTTGTGGGGAACCAAGAACAAGAAAATCAGCAGGATATTTAACTTTCCCACACAAGACTTCAACATCTCTAACAATTCCAACTGGTGAAATAGTGTCTCTATTGGCAAGCTTAATTGCAGCATCAATTTCTTCTATCTCAGCAGGTGCAATATCATGCATAATTTATTTGTATAAGGAATGAGGTATTGCACTTGCACTAGCACCTATATCACATAAGCCATGATAGCAATGATCTCCTATTTTAACAGAAATAACAGGCATGCTTACAACAGGTCTATGTTTATTTTTAGTATCGGGTCTAGCAATTCTAGCAGCTTCACCATAGAAGTAAATAACATGTCAATATTATTGGCCAAGAGATCTTTAACCATAGCAATACTAGGTTCAACTTTAATTTTCTCAAAGGGTGTAGGTGTTCTAGTATTACTCTTACGAACCACGTGTCGGGTGGTAGGTGCGACATATGCCAACGGGTGGCTTATCTTTGTGGGAACCAATAAGACGTCACCGGTGTCTGGAAGCGGGATGAGGCGGAGACATGCACGCCGGCGGATCTTATCCAGCTTCGGGGCTCTCTGAGGAGATAACACCCCTACTGCTGCTCTGCGGGGTCTCCGCATGCTCACTAGATGAATCGAGTAGCTACACAACGCTCCTTGAGCTGTTTTTGGGGGAGGAGGAAGAAAGGGCACGGCTAGCCTGCTTCTTCTCCTTGTATCGTCTCTAGAACTAGCAGGGGGTCCAACCCTTTGCATGGGTGCCCCGGGGGGTTTATATAGGCCTACCCCCCGGGGGTACAATGGTAATCCGGCTGGGCGCGGGCCCAGCCGTCTGTGACTGCACTCGCCGGCTTCTACGCCGACTGCTGGGGCCCGCCGGCTGGTGGGTCCCGCCGGTTGTCAACTCCTTGGTCACTGTGGCTTCATCTTGCTGACATGAGCTTCATCGTGGTAAGCGCGGCTACAGTACCGCCGCCTGCCGGGTGATCGCTGTAGCCTTACTGCGTCTTGTCTCCTTAATGGGGCGTCCTCTTCGAGGGAAGCGGCGGGCCGGCTGGCGGAGCCGGCTCCGTCTTGGGCCGGCTGGTTGGAAGCGCGGCCGCCTTCGGCCGTCTCCCTGCTCTAAGGGGCCCACCGCCTGTGGGCCATGCTGGCGGCCCGTCGTGGGTGACGCCAGGGTCAACATGGCAATAGTGCTGCGCCGGATGGGTCATGCCTACCTCGTACGGCGCACTGTGCCAGGCGTGCTCCCGGATTCGGGGGTGGCAGGCTCTTCTGTAGCCATGCCCCGTCGCACCGCCGTTAGGTGGGTGCAAACTTTGTGGGTACGGTCTTGACTACTTTATGGGGAGCCGGCTTGAAGGAGTCGGCTTTCTCGTAGCCGGCTTCTTGGAGTCGGCCCTCTCATGAAGGTTGAAGTCGGACCGCCTTCCCAAAGCCGGCCTAGATTGCAGCCGGCGGGGGGGGGGGGGGGAAGGTGGCCCCTTGTCTTGGATTTTTGCAGAAGTGCCAGGGGAAGCCGGCTAGGCTACCCATGGCCATTTACTCCGACACCACAGTTGAAGCTTTAGCATGATCCTTTATTCTAACAGGGAAAGGTGGTTTCTCAATATAAGTAGTAGGAACAACATGATCAACATTATAAGTGATAGTCTTTTATTCAACTTTAATAGGTGCAATTACTTTTACTTCAATGGGATGATTATATTTAAACCACTTCTCCTTAGGGAGGTCAACATGAGTAGCAAAGGATTCACAGAAAGAAGCTACTATCTCATAGTCAAGTCCATATTTAGTGCTAAATTCATGAAAGGCATCGGTATCCATAAAAGATTTAACACAATCAAACTTAGGTGCTATACCTAACTCCTTACCTTCGTCAACATCCCAATCTTCAGAGTTGCGTTTAATTCTTTCCAATAAATCCCATTTCAATTCAATAGTCTTCATCATAAAAGAACCAATACAAGAAGTATCAAGCATGGAGCGATTATTGAGAGAAAGCCGAGCATAAATTTTTTGAATAATAATTCCTCTTGAGAGCTCATGATTGGGGCATGAATATAACATTGACTTAAGCCCCCCCAAGCTTGAGTGATGCTTTCTCCTTCGCAAGGCCAAAAATTATATATATAATTACGATCATGATGAACAAGATGCATAGGATAAAACTTCTGATGAAATTCCAATTTCAATCGGTTGTAGTTCCATGATCCCATATCATCACATAGCCTAAACCATGTCAATGCCTTTCCCTTCAAAGATAAAGGGAAGACATTCTTCTTGATAACATCCTCGGGCATACTTGCAAGCTTAAATAATCCACAAACTTCATCCACATAGATTAGGTGCAAATCAGGGTGTAATGTTCCATCACCTATGAAAGGATTAGCTAGCAGTTTCTCTATCATACCCGAAGGAATTTCAAAGTAAACATTGCCAGTAGGTTCAGTGGGTTGAGGAGAAACTCTTTGCTCTACTGGTCAGGGTGAAGATACCCCGAACAAGCCCCTCAAAGGATTATGTTCCACAGTAATAAGTGACAATAAATTTTAGCACACTATATAAATTTGTCCTTACCAAATTCCACCTACCAAAGGCACTTCACTCCCCGGCAACGGCGCCAGAAAAGAGTCTTGATGACGCACAAGTATAGGGGATCTATCATAGTCCTTTTGATAAGAAAGAGTGTCGAACCCAACGAGGAGCAAAAGGAAATGATAAGCAGTTTTCAGTAAGGTATTCTGTGTAAGCACTGAGATTATCGGTAATAGGTAGTTTTGTGATAAGGTAATTTGTAACGGGTAACAAGTAATAAAAGTAAATAAGGTGCAGCAAGATGGCCCAATCCTTTTTGTAGCAAAGGACAAGCCTGGACAAACTCTTATATAAAGGAAAATGCTCCCGAGGACACATGGGAATTATTGTCAAGCTAGTTTTCATCACGTTCATATGATTCGCGTTCGGTACTTTGATAATTTGATATGTGGGTGGACCGGTACTTGGGTACTACCCTTCCTTGGACAAGCATCCCACTTATGATTAACCCCTCTTGCAAGCATTCGCAACTACAAAAGAAGTATTAAGGTAAACCTAACCATAGCATGAAACATATGGATCCAAATCAGCCCCTTACGAAGCAACTCATAAACTAGGGTTTAAGCTTCTGTCACTCTAGCAACCCATAATCTACTTATTACTTCCCAATGCCTTCCCCTAGGACCAAACAATGGTGAAGTGTCATGTAGTCGACGTTCACATGACACCACTAGAGTAGAGACAACATACATCTCATCAAAATATCGAACGAATACCAAATTCACATGACTACTTATAGCAAGACTTCTCCCATGTCCTCAGGAACAAATGTAACTACTCACAAATCATATTCATGTTCATAACCAGAGGGGTATTAATATGCATAAAGGATCTGAACATATGATCTTCCACCGAATAAACCAACTAGCATCAACTACAAGGAGTAATCAACACTACTAGTAACCCACAGGTACCAATCTGAGGTTTTGAGACAAAGATTGGATACAAGAGATGAACTAGGGTTTGAGATGAGATGGTGTTGGTGAAGATGTTGATGAAGATTGACCCCCTCCCGATGAGAGGATCGACGGTGCTGATTTCCCCCTCCCGGAGGGATGTCTCCCTGGCAGAACAGCCCGTCGGAGTCCTAGATTGGTTCCGCCAAGGTTCCGCCTTGTGGCGGTGGAGTTTCATCCCGTCGATCAGAAGATGGGCACCAGAGGCCTGCCATGGGGCCCATGAGGCAGGGGCACGCCAAGGGGGGTAGGGCGCGCCCCCACCCTCATGGATGGTGGGTGGCCCCCCTCTGGTGCTTCCTCCGCCCAATATTTTTTATATATTCTGAAAATGACTCCCGTGGAGTTTCAGGACTTTTGGAGCTGTGCAGAATAGGTCTCTAATATTTGCTCCTTTTCCAGCCCATAATTCCAACTGCCGACATTCTCCCTCTTCAAGTAATGCTTATAAAATAAGAGAGAATATGCATAAATATTGTGACATAATGTGTAATAACAGCCCATAATGCAATAAATATCGATGTAAAAGCATGATGCAAAATGGATGTATCATAGCGATCTGACCTCAAACGGTCAAATATCTGTGTATAAGTGTCATCATGGATCGGTAATGCTGACACACATAGTACTTGAAGGAATTATAACCGAGTTTCAATCACACACTTATTACATCGAATGTCTCAAAAGAGAACTTATTACAATAATATGACCGAAGGCCATCTAAATAAGATAACAGCGGAAGGCTTGGAAGATAAAGCGAGTCCATCAACTCCAATGGCATAGCTGAGTGCACGACAACGACCTAGCGCACCTTACTCTTCGTCTGAAAAGTCTGCAACATAATACGTTGCAGCCCGAAATGGGTCAGCACATGGAATATGCTGGCAAATATAACACTGTAGAGCAATGAACATGTAACAGCTATAACTATATGCATATATGGCTGGTGGAGGCTCTATGGTTAAAGTTTTTGCGCAAAGCCAATTTTCCCTACTGCAAAGGAATATATTTTATGTAACTACAAGGTTTTTTGAAAACATTGAGAATGGAAACCCCATCTCAATCCCAATTAAAGTAATCATCAACCCAACAAATTAGTTAAAGTAAAGTGATGAGATCAACATAATAATTCAAGCACCAGATACTCAAGATGTCCATGACTGGGGACACGGCTAACCATGATTAGTTTGTACACTCTGTAGAGGTTTGCACACTTTTCCCCACGAGACTCGATCTCCTCCGTTGATTTCTCGCACTACATGGTGTTTGAGAAACGGATGACCGAGACACAGTCTTTCAGAAGCATTAGCCCTTTCAACGGGTAAATCGTACCACCTACATCCCCTACATCTGCTAGTTTACCACCGAAAGAGGTCACGCAACATACTCAACTATGGCAGAGCCCATAATGGCGTGTGGCTGCACACGAAAGTTTCCAGCATGAATAACAATATGATCCCTTTGAGCCTGGGTGGCAAACCATAGGATGATCACATGGGTTCCCCGGGATCTCCTTGGACAGCACTGGATTGCCCCAAGTGCCCACAAACAATCCACCCAGATGTGTGTTAAGCAGCCACCTTAAATAAACCCGTAGTTCATAATAATTCTCACAACTGTCATGAATCACTCAAACCAAACCACGTCTACGAGCATAGCATAGGAGTAATAGCATAACGTAGAAGTAACTCCCAGGGTTTGAATGATAAGGGCAATAGGTACTACCTCAACTCCTACTTCCCAGTACCCACATGTTAACAGATCCTGCTCATGCAATGTTTGAGGATTGAAGCTAATGTAAAAAAAACTGGGTAATAAGGGATATGATCAGAGTGTTACTTGCCTTGCTGACGATCTGAAAACCCTAGTGACTCGTAGTAGCACGCTTCGCACTCCAGAAACTCTATCGCAAACAAAAAATAACATACATAACCACTCAAGCAATAGATGCAATGATAAAACTCGAATGAAAGGATCCAAATCGAAGGTACAATTGAAGAGCTTCGATATGCAAAAAACATCAATCGAATCGGATTTACGAAGCTCAAACTGCGATCAAAAGAAATTCGAATTCAAATCTGCTTGCAACCAAATTTTAAATTTGTCAAAACCATGTTCAAGTTGGTTAACTGGTAAGAGAGGTTCGAGATAAAGATTTTGGTGTTGGTTTCACTGGATTTGGACAAATGGTTAAGAAGTTACGGGCGTTTGAAGATCATGGGCTAATCTGCGATAAAAATAATCGCGGATAGGTCCCTGGCCGAAAATAATATAAAAAGAAAAGACTAACGAACGTTCGCTAGCAGAGACGAACGAAAGAATGCGTTCATGAACAGAGGCATTCAGGTGAACGTCCGCTAATTAGCGAAAACCGAGAAAAAACCTAAACCTAAAATAGACCGATCTAAAAACAAAACTGAAAAAACCAGCGGTTTTTACCGGTTCGCGAGGAAATCCGGAGGGTCGGCGGCTCCGGCGAGTCAGGGGGTCCGGCGAGCGGCGGCGAGGCGGGGCGGCAGGGTCCAGCGAGCGTGGCGACAAGCACGGGCGGCGGCGGCTGCGGCGGCTGTGGCCGCAGGTTGCGGTGGTTCGGGGTGAGGGAGGAGGCGACGGGGTCCGGCGCTTATAAAGGCCTCAGGGGGTTTCCGACTTGGAGGCGAAGCCGGGCGGCGGCGGTGCACCAGACTCCTAGGAGTCCGTGCCAGCTATGACGACGGGAGGCGGTTGGCGGCGCGGCCTGCTGGGCCGGCTGGGCTTCGGCCTAGTCGGTCCGAACTCTTTTTTTTAATAAATTCCGCGGAAAAACAAAAATCCTAATAAAATATATAAAAAATTCCAAAAACAATTTTCACCGTCTAAATAAAATATTTAGAACAAAGTGAACATTTTTCTGGCCTAATAATGCAATTTTGAAAAATGCTTAATTTTCTAATTCAAATAAAATCTCAAATAAATTCCAAATAAAATATTTAGTTGATTTTAAATTTTTTTTCCTCTGATATTGCTCTATTTTTGAAGAAGTCATATTATATTCTCTCTTTTATTTTAACATTGGAAATATTTTCAGAGAGAAAAATTATTAAAACCAAAATGATCCTCTTTTTAAATTTGAGAAAGTTCAAATATGAAAAAATACGAAATCCCCAACTCTCTCCTTGGGTCCTTGAGTTGCTTAAGATTTCTAGGATCACAACCAAAATGCAAATAAAATTTGATATGCATATGATGACCTATGTATAACATCCAAATTGAAAATTTGGGATGTTACATAATCGCAAACAGTTCATCCATGTAAAGTGTATGCCATCAATCGCAGACACTTTGATTTGGCTTACCCATGTCTGTTCGGTTACCTAATCGCAAACAGTTAATCCGTCTAAAGCGTATGCCCTCAATCACACGCACCTTGATCTGGCTGATCGTTTCTTTTGTGTTGCCTAATCACAAACAGTTCATCCAAGTGAACCGTATGCTGTATATCGCACACACCTTCATCTGGTTGCCTGTTTCTTTTGTGTTGCCTAATCACAAACAGTTCTTCCGAGTGAACTGTATGCTCTATATTGCACACGCCTTCATCAGGCTACCCGTTTCTTTTGTTCTGCCTCATCAAAAACAATTCATTGGACTGAATCGTATGCCCTGGATCGCACACGCAACTAAAATCTTTACCGTGTTTGATGCATCCTCCATTGCAAACATTTTGCACCTTTTTGATGGTTTTTTACATCCCCTTTTGTGATTGATGCATCGCACACAGTTTCGTGAAAGGGTCTCCGATCGTAGTGTCGCGTTAGCAGCATCCTACAGTAGTGAGGTGTCAAGCAGGTCAGGATGGTGATCATGACAGTGCTTTGGAGATGGAGATCAAAGGCACAATATGATGATGGCCATATCATATCACTTATATTGATTGCATGTGATGTTTATCGTTTATGCATCTTATTTTGCCTAGTATGGCGGTAGCATTATAAGATGATCTCTCACTAAATTTCAAGGTACAAGTGTTCTCCCTGAGTATGCACCGTTGCGACAGTTCGTCGTGCCGAGACACCACGTGATGATCGGGTGTGATAAGCTCTACGTTCACATACAACGGGTGCAAGCCAGTTTTGCACACGCAGAATACTCGGGTTAAACTTGACGAGCCTAGCATATGCAGATATGGCCTCGGAACACTAAGATCGAAAGGTCGAGCGTGAATCATATAGTAGATATGATCAACATAGTGATGTTCACCATTGAAAGCTACTCCATCTCACGTGATGATCGGACATGGTTTAGTTGATATGGATCACGTGATCACTTAGATGATTAGAGGGATGTTTATCTAAGTGGGAGTTCTTAAGTAATATGATTAAGTGAACTTTAATTTATCATGAACTTAGTACCTGATAGTATTTTGCATGTCTATGTTGTTGTAGATAAATGGCTCGTCCTACTGTTCCTTTGAATTTTAATGCGTTCCTAGAGAAAGCTAAGTTGAAAGATGATGGTAACAACTACACGGACTGGGTCCGTAACTTGAGGATTATCCTCATTGCTGCATAGAAGAATTACGTCCTGGAAGCACCGCTAGGTGCCAAACCCGCTGCAGGAGCAACTCCAGATGTTATGAACGTTAGGTAGAGCAAAGCTGATGACTACTCGATAGTTCATTGTGCCATGCTTTACGACTCAGAACCGGGACTTCAACGACGTTTCGAACGTCATGGAGCATATGAGATGTTCCAGGAGTTGAAGTTAATATTTCAAGCAAATGCCCGGATTGAAAGATATGAAGTCTCCAATAAGTTTTATAGCTACAAAATGGAGGAGAATAGTTATGTTAGTGAACATATACTCAGAATGTCTGGTTACCACAATCACTTGACTCAGCTAGGAGTTAATCTTCCGGTTGATAGTGTCATTGACAGAGTTCTTCAATCACTGCCACCAAGCTACAAAAGCTTCGTGATGAACTATAATATGCAAGGGATGGATAAGACAATTCCTGAGCTGTCTGCAATGCTAAAGGCTGCGGAGGTAGAAATCAAGAAGGAGCATCAAATGTTGATGGTGTAGGATCAAAAGTATGTCTAGAGGGGGGTGATTAGACTACTTGACCAAATAAAAATCTAGCCTTTTCCCAATTTTAGTTCTAGGTAGATTTTAGCAACTTAGCACAAGTAAAGCAATCAACCTACACATGCAATTCTAAGAGTATAGCAGCGGAAAGTAAAACAATTGCATATGAAGGTAAAGGGAGGAGTTTTGAGTATGCAAACGCAATTGGAGACATGGAGATTTTTGGCGTGGTTCTAATAGGTGGTGCTATCGTACATCCACGTTGATGGAGACTTCAACCCACGAAGGGTAACGGTTGCGCGAGTCCACGAGGGCTCCACCCACGAAGAAGCAACCTTGTCTATCCCACCATGGTCGTCGCCCATGAAGGACTTGCCTCACTCGGGTAGATCTTCATGAAGTAGGCGATCTCCTTGCCCTTACAAACTCCTTGGTTCAACTCCACAATCTTGACGGAGGCTCCCAAGTGACACCTTACCAATCTAGGAGACACCACTCTCCAAGAGGTAACAAATGGTGTGTTGATGATGAACTCCTTGCTCTTATGCTTTAAATGATAGTCTCCCCAACACTCAACTCTCTCTCACAGGATTTGGATTTGGTGGAAAGATGATTTGAGTGGAAAGCAACTTGGGGAAGGCTAGAGATCAAGATTTATGTGGTTGGAGTAGAATATCTTGACCTCAGCACAAGTGTAGGTGCTTCTCTCTCAGAAAATATATGTTGGAAGTGTAGGCATGTTCTGATGGCTCTCTCCATGAATGAAGAGCGGGTGGAGGGGTATAAATAGCCTCCACCCAAAATCTAACCGTTACACACAAATCACCAAACTCGGTGGGAATGAATCATGAAACTCGGTCGGACCGATTTAGTTCAAAATGTGAATGTTAGGATTTTCGGTGGGATCGACATGTCAACTCGGTGGGACCGATTTTGTTAGGGTTAGGGCATAATGTAATCTCGGTGGGACCGATCGCTCATCTCGGTTTGACTGAAATGTTACGAAGGGAAATAGAGAGATTACAATCCTATCTCGGTGAGACTGAGATCCCTATCGGTGAGACCGAAAAGACTAGGGTTTCTGGCAGTGGCTATGTCAACTGAACTCGGTGGCGCCGGATAGAAAGTTTCGGTGGGGCCGAGTTTGACTTTTGGTTTGGGACATATGTGGATGTGAGAAAGTAGTTGAGGGATTTTGGAGCATATCACTAAGCACTTTGAGCAAGCAAGCCATTAGGCAACACCTCATCCCCTCTTAATAGTATTGGCTTTTCCTATGGACTCAATGTGATCTTGGATCACTTAAAATGAAAAGATGTAGAGTCTTGAGCCTTGAGCTTGAGCCAATCCTTTGTCCTTAGAATTTTTAGTGATCCACTTTTCTCATCCATGCCATGCCAATCATTGAGCTTTCCTGAAATGTTTATCTTTAAGTAGCATTAGCTCAATGAGTTATATGTTGTTAGGAATTACCAAAACCACCCAGGGATAGTTGCACTTTCAATCTTCCCCTTTTTGTTAATTGATGACAACATATAGATCAAAGCTTCGACAAATGATAAATAAGATTGAAAGAACATCGTCGCTTTGAGAAGTATGTGATAAGCAAGAGCTCCCCCCTAAATTTGTGCATTATTTAAGATTTTCTTTTGAATGCAAATGCACAATTGATTAGGATCATGGATTACTCTTCCATGTCACATACATCTTGGTGGAGCGCTCAAAATGATAGATATTAAAAGCATGCACTCATCACCAAGCAAGTGAATGATCATATAAGGAATATAAAGGATAGCATCATTCAACCAAACATTAATGTAGCATATGATCAAACACATGATCAACAAGTATCTCACAAGGACATAAAGTATCTCACACAAGCACTCAATAAAGAAGTTCAACCAAAAATAACAAGAGAGATTAAAGAACAACACTCTCTCTCGAAGCCTATGATCTATACATTTTTCTCCCCTTTGGCAACAAGTTACCAAAAAGTTCAAAAATGCATAGTGCTAAACAACTCTCAGGCTTGATCTTTGGGAGGTGGTGTAGAGAGAACTCCAAGGACGAAGGCTTCCGATGAAGAAGTTGGAGCTGATGGAGTGGGTGCTGGAGGTGGCACTGGAGCTGTAGCTACTGGTGCTGACACTGAAGTTCTGGCATCTGAGACTGGCACTGCAGCAGACCTTGGACCTCGTGGCACTCTTTTGAAAGCATCAGTAGTAGACTTGCCCTTCTTCTCCTCTGCTTCCTCTTGTAGCTGCTCAACTGCAGTTTGGATCTCAGTTACCTTGACATCCAGGTCATAGAACTTTTGCTCAACGATCCTCTCCAAACTCTCCTGGTTTTGAGTCAGGGTGGCCAAGCCCTTCTCAATCCTCAAGGTGGATTGGATCAGATGTCCAAGCTGATATTGCTTGGTCTTCAAGAAAACTTGAGATGCCTCTTCAGCAGTTGGCATCCTTGCAGCTTTCTCTGCCCTTGCCTTCTCTCTCTTCTCATGTGCTTGCACAGATGATGGATCTTCCTCGGTCATCACAACGGTATTGTCTTCAGAATCAGGATATATGGGTAGATGCTCCTTGTCTAGCAAATAAGTTCATGTGCCCATCTTAGAGTTGATGAGCTCCTGAGTGTGTGGAGCATACCCACAACTCCTCTTCTGATCAGCTGCTGTCCTTTTGATTGTCTCCACAATCAGACTCATGACTTTGAATTTTTGAGGCACATCAAACAAATGTAGAAAGTTGATGGCATGTCCCCTGATCATCTTATGATCACCTGACTTGGGGAGCAATGTGTGTCTGAGGATCCAATTTATAGTAAGCAGACCAGACAACAAGTAGTGGACAGATCCAAACTTGTGAGTATCCAAAGCAGCATTTGGGATCTCTTTGTACATGCTGGCCATTGTGTTGTGGTCTTTCTTCTTCTCAGCATATACATCCAAGTCATCTTCATGCTCTGCAGGGGCATTGATCAGCTTAGCCCATTCATCAATAGTGGATTGGTACCTGGTACCCTCAGAGATCCAAATGATCTTCCCATCTGGAGAGAAATGGGCAGTGGAGTAGAACTACATGATCAACTCATCATTCCACTTGGTGAGCTTCTGGGCCACAAAGGCATCAACTCCACATGCCTTGAAGCTATCATATACACCTAGATAGTGATCTTCATTCTCCTTGATGTACTCCCAATCCACCCATTTCATGTCACATACAATGGGCTTCTTGTCGAGCAACACTGTCTCATAAAAATCTTGTTGTTCCTTGGTGTGAAACCTATAGTCCACAACAGTTCTCCTCCTGACAGCATATGGGTCAGACTATCTCCATAACCTCAATCCTGCATCCTTCCTGATTTTCATGTTTTCTGCCACAGGATGTGTATCATTGTGGTCAGGGATCTTGGGCTTCAGCTTCCTCAACACAACTGGGTCATCTTCTTCTTCAGCAGCTTCAGGCACCGGGGCCTTGTTTTTCTCCTCAGCAGGAATGTTTCTAGTGCTTCTCTTGGGTTTAGGCTTCTGAGCTGGAGTAGTGGGCTTGGGAGCAGCTTTGGGCTTAGATGGAGTAGCCCCTGATCTGATTGCATCTTCCATGAGCTTTTGTGCCTTAGGAGCTGGTGCAGCATCCTATTCCTCTTCTTATTCTTCTTCAGGATCTCTCATTATGGATGATCTGCCAAGCACTCTGGCAGTGGTCTTCTTGACCCCTTCCTTCCTTTTCTTTCCTACTCTAGCAGCCTCTTCAGTTGGCTTGGAGGTTTCAGCAGTTGATGCTCTGGCCTTAGACATAGGAACTCTCTTTGCTGGTGCCTTCTTATGCATCCCTGGCTTAACTGTAGCAGCTGAGCCATACTCCTTTTTTAGCACCTTTTTCTTTGAAGTGGCCTCATCCTCAACAACGACATAATCTTCATCTTCTGAATCGGAAACTTTCTTCTTCCTTGTCCTGGTAGCAGCCCTTGGCAAGTTACTTGGTGTGCTCCTGCTGCCCTCATCAGAAGTGCTAGAGGGACTAGTGCCCTCACTCAGTTGAACCTGCTCCTCAGACTTGTTCTGGCTATCACTTTGATCAGACATCTTGCAGGAAAACTGTCAGCAGACCCTGTGAATAGATTATAGATGAGGTACAGAAGATGAGCATAACAAAGTACAGGAGTTCTGCAAAACAATTGACTCAAAAACTTAGTTTTAGTTCTTCACAGGAAGCATTTCGGATCTATTTATTTGTAAACTCGGTGATACCGAAGCAGCTTTTGGAACCTAAACTAGTGAACTCGGTCAGACCGAGTCACAGTTCGGTGGCACCGAGACTACTAGGGTTTCACAGAGAATTGAACTCGGTCACACCGATTTGCAATTTTTGGTCAGACCAAAAATGCATGTGCAATGGCCTAAGCCAAATCGGTGAGACCGATTTCTACAACTCGGTCTGTCCGAGATGAGTTCGACGGAGACCTAACCCTAAATTTTCAAATCAAATATAATCTACGGGATGCTTTCGCTGGACAGTATGATTTCATACATGGTAAGAATCATGTCAAAGCAATGTGCTACGAATCGGAGTTAAGGAATAGCACCAAGATCAAGTTCATACCCTACTTCGGCGGTGAACTTGCTATGGCGGCAACGGCGGGGCAGATTGCCGTTGACGGCGGCGGAGACCAGCGGCGGAAGGATGATCCGGAGACCCGAGGAGGCAGAATAGGTTATGCGCGGGCGAAGGGTTTCGGAAAAATTTCGAAAATTTGGCCCATCAGTATATATAACCTGACCCTGTCGGTGTGACCGAGTGGAACAACTCGGTGGCACCGAGATGCAAAACTGCAGGTAGTTACTACAACTCGATGTGACCGAACGGTTCTAATCGGTTGCACCGAGATTGAAAACCTAGATCAACTAAGTGATCTCGGTAGGATCGAAAAGGATGAATTGGTCAGACCGAAATGCACAAAGAGGTTTTGGAAGTTTAAGTCTATGATGAATCGGGAACTCCGAGTGCTCCTCACACAGAGTGGTTCGAATCTGACTTGATCAAACTTTGTGATGTAGCATGAATAGAGTTTGAGACGAGAAAAGCATAGATAGCTAGAGGGAGTTCTTAGGAATTCTTATCCATCCATTTGGCAAAATAGAAAAGGCCAAACAATCAAAGCAACAAATGGATGTCCTTGAATGAGTAAAATATACAACCAACATGCTCACCCAATAAGATGGCAAAAGAAATATGTGACAAAGCATGCACAAACACTCTAGAATCTACCAAGCAATTGGTGATGACTAGGTCATCTATATATGAGTATATTGACTTAGGAGTCAAATGAGAACATTTGATCATAGGTCATACTCATCGTTTAAGCACAAGTGGGGTTGCCACTTTTACATAAAGCATTGTTGTACTCACACCATTAGAGTTGCTTTAACTCAATTGATTAGAGTAAAGCTCCCCCTACATGTGATATCCACCTAAGAGGGATCAACTAACCTTGGGTTTTGTCGATGATGACTTCATGTAGGTGTTGAAGATGTGGATGCTCAATGTTGATGTAGATCATTCGGAGCAATCATTTGGAGTGAGTTGCACTTTCAATACCTACACGGGTTAGTCCCAGAAGGAACAAACCAGGATATCCATAGACATAGAGTGATGTGTACACAAGATGATGTCCATGGAAGCATTAGGTTACCTTGTCCCTTGATGGGAATCCTTGGAGTTATAGTCGTCCTTGATGAAGTAGAACTTGATGTAGTCTTGGGAACCCACTTGACCAAGGCCTTGGGTGCTTCCTCGAATGCATCAATCTCCTCTTGAAGCTTGTCCTTGCCTTTTTTTCTTGTGGTCTTGTGGTGGAAGATCATCTTGAGATTGTGTTCCTTTGAAATAAGTAGGATTGTACTTCTCTTGTTGAGGAACAAACTTCGTCTTGGGGTATTGATCTTCTTCCCACTCAACTCCATTGGCATTGAACTTTCGTTCAAAACCAACACCTTAATTCTTCCGGTGTCTTCCTTGCTTGCGTACAATTTCCTCAAATTGTTTACTTGTGGCAAGGCTCTTGTAAACACCTTTCTCTATAATTCCCTTCAATAAGCTATTTTCTTGCTCAAGTGTAACTTGGCTAAGTGAACCATTAGTGGAATCAAGGGAGCTACTAGAAGCAACAACATTGGATTTAGCGTGATTGTTGTTACTACTAGATGAAGAATCTTTCTTGTTCTTGTTACTAGATTTAACTTGTGGCATGTAAGTAGACAAGAGTAAACGCTTGGCAATGTAGGAAGAACTTTTCTTGTGAAGATCATCATTGATTGCCTTTAAAATCTCATGTTCTTGCTCAAGGTTGAGCTTTTCAAAGCGTAGCTTATCATGAGTCTTTAAAAGTTCTCGATGATCTTCCAAGGTAGTTTCATGAGCTAACTTAAGAGTGTTTAGTTCTTTAGTTAGACGCTCAATCTCCTTCTTATCATCGTCATTCATTTTATCTGGATTATCATGATTAATAGCAAGCTCATCATAGTTTTCATAACTAGAGTTGTCAACAAGTAAATCATCATCTCCTAGAAAATCATCTTCATCACTATTGAAATCAACATACTCGGGGTGTGTTACCTTTGGACCTTTAGCCATGAAGCATCTCCCAATTCCTTCATTTGGTGAATCAAATATGTCATAGGAGTTGGTGGTCACAAGTGCTAGTCCGGCAACACCCTCATCTTGAGTATATTCGAAATCCGAGAGGGTCTTCATTCATAATGATCATCTCTACTCCTTCTCTCTCTTGATGGTGATTCTTCTCTTCTACTTGTTCTTTTGGGAGAATCTTCTCTTCTTTTGTAGGGGGCCGTACATTCATTGGAGTAATGTCCGGGTCTTCCACAATTGTAGCAATTACGCTCACGACTAGAAGATCTTTTGTCATTGTAGGACCTTGACTTGGAACTTCTTTCCTTGCTTCTACTCTTGTAGAACTTGTTGAAGTTCTTCACCATTAGACTCAATTCTTCATTAAAGGTTTGCTTCTCACTTGATGATGTGGGAGCATCACACGGGGCTTTGTAAGCACCACTTGACTTGTTGTGAAGCTCTTCCTTATCCTTGAGTGACATCTCATGAGCAACAATTCTTCCAATAACTTCCGTTGGCTTGAGATCTTTGTAATTGGGAATCATTTGGATCAATGTGCACACGGTATCATATTTTCCATCCATGGCTCTTAGGATCTTCTTGATGATGAATCTATCGGTCATCTCTTCACTTCCTAAGCTGGCATTCTCATTTGTGATGAGAGCAAGCCTAGAGTACATTTCAGCAACGCCTTCACCATCCTTCATTTTGAACTTGTCAAGCTGACTTTGAAGCACATCCAATTTGGATTCCTTGACAGATTCGGTACCTTCGTGCATATCAATCAAAGTATCCCAAATATCCTTTGCATTCTCAAGACGGCTGATTTTGTTGAATTCTTCGGGGCATAATCCATTGAAGAGAATATCACAAGCTTGAGAATTGTATTGTAGCATCTTCAACTCTTCCACGGTAGCTTCACGGTATGGTTCTCTCCTGTTGGTGTCAAAACCGGCGGATCTCGGGTAGGGTGTCCCGAACTGTGCGTCTAGGCGGATGGTAACAGGAGGCAGGGGACACGAAGTTTTACCTAGGTTCGGGCCCTCTTGATGGAGGTAAAACCCTACGTCCTACTCGATTAATATTGATGATATGGGTAGTACAAGAGTAGATCTACCACGAGATCAGAGAGGCTAAACCCTAGAAGCTAGCCTATGGTATGATTGTATGTTGTCCTACGGACTAAAACCCTCCGGTTTATATAGACACCGGAGAGGGCTAGGGTTACACAAGGTCGGTTACAAAGGAGAAGATATGCATATCCGTATTGCCTAGCTTGCCTTCCACGCCAAGTAGAGTCCCATCCGGACACGAGACGAAGTCTTCAATCTTGTATCTTCATAGTCTAACAGTCCGGCTGTCCGGAGACCCCCTAATCTAGGACTCCCTCAGTAGCCCCTGAACTAGGCTTCAATGACGATGAGTCCGGCGCGTAGTATTGTCTTCGGCATTACAAGGCGGGTTCCTCCTCCGAATACATCACGGAAGAATTTGAATACAAGGATAGCATCCGACCCTGCAAAATAAGTTCCACATACCACCGTAGAGAGAATTATACTTCCACAAATCTAATCTGCTGACACGTCTTGGCAACACGACATTATGTCATGGCCTGGTGATTATTCAAACCGTTTCCTTTAACTAGCCCTGCACATAACGCGAGGCAGTTTTTTGACACGTCTTGTCAAAGCAGAGATCATGTCCCCTTATCACGGGATTCTCATCAATACGGGCGTGGGTAACCCAACCGCGCCATCGATTACGATGCTTGGGGGATAAGCGAGTTTTACCAGGCTAGTGGGGACGCATAGTTTCGTCCGCCCATATAAAGGGATAAGGATTCACCTCTTCATCCACGCCTTCTTCCTCCTTCGCTCATCCATTTTCACGCACTCGAGCTCCAACACCCAAGTCCACATCCTTTCCCTCAACCTTCTCCAAACATGTCCGGAGCGGGAGGCAAATGGATGGCTTCCTCCGTTATGGAGGGACATATCAAGAAGCTGCGCGGAGCCGGATACTTAGCCGCGAATATCGCACATCGGCTGCCCACTGCGGGGCAGATCGTCCCTACCCCGAAACCTCACGAGAGGGTAGTTTTCCTCCACCACTTCCTCCGCGGACTGGGGTTTCCCCTCCATCCATTCATCCGTGGTCTCATGTTCTACTACGGGCTGGACTTTCATGATCTGGCCCCAAACTTCATCCTCAACATTTCGGCGTTCATCGTCGTGTGTGAGGCTTTCCGACGCATCCGTCCCCACTTCAGCCTGTGGTTAAAGACCTTCAATATCAAGCCAAAGGTGGTGGGAGGCCAACAAGCAGAATGCGGCGGAGCCATGGTGGGCAAGATGCCCAATGTTATATGGCTTGAAGGCTCCTTTGTGGAGACCATAAAGGGGTGGTAATTGGCGTGGTTCTACATCACCGAGCCGCGCGGCGCCAAATGGACGGCGGCCCCCGAGTTTCAATCCGGATTCCCTACACGGCTCACTTCCTGGAGAGAGAAGGGCTTGTCGTGGGGTTCATCGGTGGTTGGATGGACTCCAAAAATGTATCCGGAGTATGGTAAGCAAGAAGCTCAAGCTTGTCAACATGGTCCAGGTCATGCTCATCCGCCGGATCCTCCTGTGTCAACAACGGGATTTTAACTTGTGGGAGTTCGACCCGGCCCAGCACCGGACTCTGAGCGAGCTCTTCGATACGATGCAGAAGGACGTCTGGAAGGTGCTGTTCAAGGGCGCCGAGGTCCCTCCTTCTCTCACCGAGGACCGCGGGCTAAGCGCAAAGCGCCTAGCGCGTTCGGTGAGTTCAATACGCCCCGTAGGATATTTATTTCCCCTACCTTAATCATGTGCGGGGTCTGATCTCCATGCCTTTGACAGGACTGGGTGGAGACGTCGGGGCAGATTAACTGTACGACCCCTTTCCCCGAAGACACTGCAGGCGCTCTCCTGACGGAGATGCTGACTCCGGCTCCTTACAAGGTGCCGGAGAAGACCAAGAAGGCCAATGGAACCCGAAAGAGTTCCCGACGCCAGGCGTCATCGGACTCACCGTCCGATGACTCTGCGGCACACTCCTCCCCCGAAGACGAGGAAGAAGAACAAGATGCTCCCCCTGCAGTTGGGCGAGATAAGAAAAGGAAGGCCGCCCCAACTGGGGAGGTTGGAGGGTCCATGAAGGGAAGGACTCTCCTTCCGGATAGTTCCACCACCGCCGCCGAAGGCGAAGACGAGTGGTTACCCAGGGCCAAGCCCCTGGGGAGGTCCTAAGTATTCGGATACCAGAGTAACTCATAGTATCCTTTTGCGCACCGCTTCCCCTAACGCCGAATATGATTATGCAGGCCGCCATGAGCCCGTATCGATGTATCATTGGACGGCTCCCTGGGCTCGTCGGATATGGATAGCGATCCACTTCCGACCGCCACCTCCCCCTGCCCTGCGGACGACGGCGAGGTATTGTCTCAAGAGGCACCGGGTCGAGGGGAAACAGTCCCAGAGGCGCCTCAAGGCGACCTTCTAGACTCCGGGGGCAGGGGGACAAGGCCCCTGAGGGCTCCAAGTTCGGCCCTCAGCCGAAAAACCACGCCGGAACCTCCAGTGGTTCCGGACTCGGGCAGGCGGCCTCCTTACAAGAGGGGCAAGACGCCTGTGCCGGTGACCTCTATCCATCCAGAGGTGCCGGACAATCTGCAGGAAGCGCTTCGCAGCGCTTCCATCGACGAGGAGAACCGTACTATTATGAGTGCGGTGCTCCAGAAGGTTCAGTCCGCCCAGAGCGGATTGACTGAAGCCTGTGCCAACCTTCTAACATGCTTTGAGGTAAGTGTTAAAATATAGGAAAAATATTACCGCATAGACAGTAGCCCCTGATGCTCTGTTCGGTGTTCACAAAGAAAAGCCGAACAGAGGATCAAACAATATCGCAGGAGTCTAATATAAGTATGTCAATATGCGTATCCAGGCTTCACTGCTGGCATCTGCCGCACTAACTGCGGAGGTCGCCGCACTGAAGCAGGACCTTAAAGGGTCCAAGGACGAGCTCGGCCTTGCCAAGAGGCAGCTCGGGGAAACAAAGGTAAGTAATACCGTGTCTATAGATATGTATATATAAAAGAAGACGCGATTGCAAAATGACAGGACCATTGTATGTTTTCCAGGGGCCGCGACTGAAGTGGCGACCCTAAAGCAAGCGTTTTCCAAGGCCGAAGATAAAGCGGCCAAGGAGCGCACCGAGCGGGAAAAGCAAGAGGCTCGGGTGGGCGAGGTGCAGCAAGAGCTCCAGGCTCTCGTGATGAAGCACGAGGCGTTGGAGCTTGACTCGAAGACGCGAGAGTCTGAGCTTGCCGCGGCCCTCGAGAGCGCAAAAAGTGCTAAGGCCGAAGCCCAAAAGGCCCTCCAGGAGATTGACGCGATGAAGAAAATAGCGGCGGGTAAGGCATTCTATATGCAAAGCAAGCATGTGAAAGTAAATTACCTATTACTTACCCGAATCCGGAGCTCTCCAGGAGCATTCGTAGATTTGCCCCGCATCATGTCGGATGCCGCACGGTTTTACCAGGCCGAGGAGGGGAGCTCAACGGAGAAGCTGTTCTGGTCTCAGTATACTTGGACCGAACACCCGGTGCATATGAGCGACCAGCTGAAGCAGCTGGTCGAGCTACACAAAGCGACCGAACAGGCCATGGAGGGATTTATAGTCTGGCTATGGCCTGGCGACGCCCTTCCGAATAGCTACTTCGGCCTGGTGAGGCGGCTTGTGGACGCCTGCCCACGGCTGGAGGTCGTCAAGCGGTCTGTCTGCACACGCCGAGCTTTCGCCCGCGTGAAGGTGCAATGGGCCAAGCTAGACGCCGTGAAGCTGATCAAGGAAGGACCGCTGCAGGGCAAGGAGCATCGCACCCCCGAAATTTATTATGAGGGTGTCCTGAAGGGTGCCCGTCTTGTAGCGGACGAATGTTCAAAGGATGTAATATTTGAGTAAACTTGCTCGTGTGATCCTGTATGATGAAAACTTGTTTCATATGCGCTATGCAACGCTTGTTTGAATTTAAAATATTACCTTCTATTTGGCTGTTTATCCAATCTGAGAGATGGCTAGTCCTCGGCTTCTGCCCCCATGCCGCAAGTGCTGGGGTGTCCGGGATAAACCTGAGCACTCTTGTTCCCAGGTTTGGGTCCTTCGAGGGAGGTGCTCAGCACAGCGAACAAGGCAACCAGACTAATAATGCTTTATCACTCTCACTTAGCCATAGAATTCTATAATTTTAAATTTTGGCGAAGCCCCTGGTATTCGGAAGGCTGAATTCGGGGCGCGATACACTCCTTTAAGCCGGTAGGACCGGCTCCTCGCTCTAAGCGGCATAAGTCTTTAGGGACTCGAAACCTCGCTGAACAGCGACCAGTCTCTCGCCTTATCATGACAGTCAGTTTTAGCTTTCTCTACTGAGGTGCTTAGCCCAGCAGAACCGGGGCACAATCGCAGTAGTTCTCCTAGCGCTACCTTAGCCGATAGAGCGGAACGTAAGGTACCAAAACATAGGAGCCGGGCAAACCCAACATTTGACCAAAGACATGATTTGGAGCTGATGCATATAATGCTATAAGTTCGGGGTGCCGCACTTGTGAAAGTGTTCGGACTTCTCACACCATATTGTGGGGTACTTAAGCCCCTAGTGTGTTGGCCGTACCGAAGTGTACGGTTGCAAGGCGTCATTAATGAACACACATATATATATATAAAGCAAGAATGCAATAATAGTTGTAATATTATGCGTTGTTTATTCAAAGAGGTGCGTTAAAGCAGAATGATACAGATAGTGCGATAAGCAAAAAGTAGGACTATGTCCCTTCCAAGGGCAAGCTGAGGAATAGTATTAAAGCAAATATTTCACTCGTTATCGTAATCCACCTGGGAGTTCCGTGGTGTGACGTAGCCTTCTGCCTCTCTTGGTTGCTGCATCATGTGTTCGGCAATCATGCTGCCAGACAAGGTTTCCAGAGATTAAAGTCCTGAAAGAGAAAAATAACAAAGCGGGAATCCCCTAGTGTGGTTTAGGCCGCGTCTTGGAGCGTGCCGTAGTTGTGCCCCCCTCCCCACCTGTGCCCATGGTATTTTTAATGCGTGATTATGTACGCGTGGCACGAATTTCGCCATTTGGCTTGGGCCAGGGTGGGGGCCGCATTGCTACGCGAGCTCAGACCGTGCCAGGCGGTCTAGTTGCCGATTACTCCGAGCACGTTTGAAGGTGTCCGGGTCTTGAAATGCCGAACTGGTGGATTGCCTTGAGAGGCTGCTTTGCGCTTCTGCTGCGAGGGCCGCAGTGTGCTCCTCCGTGCGGAGAGAGCGCTCTGTGTTTCCGTTAACTGTGATGACCCCCCGGGTCCTGGCATCTTAAGCTTGAGGTATGCATAATGCGGTACCGCATTGAATCTCGCAAATGCGGTTCACCCGAGCAGTGCATGATAGCCACTGCGGAACGGGACTATATCGAAGATTAATTCTTCGCTTCGGAAGTTATCCGGGGATCCAAAGACCACTTCCAGTGTAATTGAGCCTGTGCAATGGGCTCTACACCTGTAATGATGCCTTTAAAGGTCATTTTTGTGGGTTTGATCCTTGAGGGGTCTATACCCATTTTGCGCATTGTATCTTGGTAAAGCAGGTTCAGGCTGCTGCCGCCATCCATAAGGACTCGAGTGAGGTGAAATCTGTCAATGATTGGGTCTAAGACCAGTGCGGCGAATCCTCCATGGCGGATACTAGTGGGGTGGTCCCTACGATTGAAGGTGATCGGGCTCCAACGCATATACGTCCCTGAGTGCACGCTTCTGCTCCCTCTTGGGGATGTGGGTTGCATATATCATGTTCACCGTCCGCACTTGTGGGGGGAACCTCTTCTGTCCTCCGGTGTTCGGCTGCCGGGGCTCCTCTTCGTCGTCACTGTGTGACCCCTTATCTTTATCTTCGTCAATTAACTTGCCGGCCTACTTGAACACCCAGCATTCCCTGTTGGTTTGGTTGGCTGGCTTGTCAGGGGTACCATGTATTTGACACGAGCGATCGAGTATGCGGTCCAAACTGGATGGGCCCGGAGTGCTTCTTTTAAATGGCTTTTTCCGCTGACCGGGTTTAGAGCCTTTGAATCCAGCATTGATTGCCGTATCCTCAGTATTATCGTTGTTGATGCGGCGCTTATGTTTGTTGTGACGTGACCTGCTATTGCCGTCCTTGGTATCCGAAGTACCATGGTTTTTTGATATGTTGTTACTGCGAGCCAGCCAGCTGTCTTCTCCCGCACAAAAGTGGGTCATGAGTGTCGTGAGGGCTGCCATAGATTTTGGCTTTTCCTGTCCAAGGTGCCGGGCAAGCCACTCGTCACGGATGTTATGCTTGAAGGCTGCTAGGGCCTCTGCATCCGGACAGTCGACGATCTGATTTTTCTTTGTTAGGAACCGTGTCCAGAATTGCCTGGCCGATTCTTTTGGCTGCTGAATTATGTGGCTCAAGTCATCGGCATCTGGTGGTCGCACATAAGTGCCCTAAAAGTTGTCGAGAAATGTGGCTTCCAGATCTTCCCAACAGCTAATGGATTCTGCTGGCAAGCTGTTAAGCCAATGCCGCGTTGGTCCTTTGAGCTTTAGTGGGAGGTATTTGATGGCATGTAAGTCATCGCCGCGGGCCATGTGGATGTGGAGGAGGAAATCCTCGATCCATACCACAGGATCTGTTGTGCCGTCGTATGATTCAATATTTACGGGTTTGAAACCCTCTGGGATTTGATGATCCATTACTTCGTCTATGAAGCATAGGGGGTGTGCGGCGCCTCTGTACTGGGCTATATCGCGACGCAGCTCGAATGGGTATTGCCCGCTGTGTTCGGCCCGACCGAATTGATTTTTACTGTATCCGGCATGACATTTATCGTCTCGCATAGTGGCGCGCCCTCGTGATCCGTAGATCGATCTTGCATGTTTTGCTTTGTCCTCCAATACGTCTCGCAGGTCTGGTGTGTTTCCCCATGCTTTTTTATTGGAATGGCGTCGGGGTGCGGGCTGAGGTTTTGGCTGGAATGCCTCTCTATCACGGCCACGAGGTGGCCGATCAGCTGCGTCATACGCTTCATCCTCTAGTCGAGGTAGGAACCTGCATTTTGGGTAACTCTTGGAGGGGCGCTCGAGTTTATATTCCTCGGCCGCGAGGACTTCAGTCCATCTGTCAGCTAGCAGATCTTGATCTGCTTGAAGCTGCTGCTGCTTTTTCTTAAGGCTATTTGCCGTGGCCATAAGCCGGCGCTTGAAGCTCTCTTGTTCGACGGGATCCTCTGGCACGGTGAATTCTTCATCACCGAGGCTTGCCTCGTCTTCGGAGGGGGGCATGTAATTATCATCCTCCGCTTCTCCATCTGCCGCTCTCTCAGGAAGGCTAGCTCTTCCATCCTCCTGCTCTAGCTCTTGCTGGAGGGGGTTATTGTTGTCTTCGGCACTATCCGGAGTGTTATTACCTCCTGTGCCGGTATCACCACTTTTGCTTTGGCGGGACTTAGACCGGCGCCGCTGACGTCGGCGTTTGGGTTGCTTTTTGGAGGGGTCATCCTTTGCTGTCTCGTCGCCATTGCCTTCTTTGGGTGTATCCACCATGTATATATCGTATGATGAGGTGGCTATCCAGTGCCCTGTGGGCAGTGGTTCCTCTTCGTCTCACGCATCGTCGTCCATACCGTCGATGTCTTCGGAGTCGAAGTCGAGCATGTCTGTTAAGTCATCGACAGTGGCTACTAAGTGGGTGGTGGGTGGGCCGCAAATTTCTTCGTCGTCCGCATCCCAGTCCTGCCGGACATAGTTCGGCCAGGATCCTCCTAACAAGGAGAGAGACCTTAATGAGTTCAGTATGTCGCCGAAGGGCGAGTGCTGAAAGATATCCGTGGAGGTAAACTCCATGATCGGCGCCCAATCAGATTCGATAGGAACGGGCGCAGGCGGTTCGGAGTCCGTGGCCGGAGAAAGATCCGGCAATTTAACAATACGGCTCACGTGCAAGGTAAGGTCGATGTTCGGCTCAATAGCCGCTGAGGGTAAGGCCTCCATGGCGGGGTCCATCCACCCGTCCATGGACGGCGCAACTGGCTCCGAATTGAGGGTCAGAGAGGCTGCCGGTGCGATCTCCTGAACACTGTCTGATGGTAGATCTAAATCGTACTCATCGTGACCACGTGACGCACAAGGCAGAGGCTCGAATCCGTCGAAGATCGAGTCTCCGCGGACATCGGCCGTGTAGTTTAAGCTCCTAAACCTGACCTGGTGGCCAGGGGCGTAGCTTTCAATCTGCTCCAGATGGCCAAGCGAATTGGCCCGCCGTGCAAAGCCACCGAACACAAAGATCTGTCCGGGGAGGAAAGTCTCACCCTGGACTGCATCGTTATCGATGATAGCTGGAGCCATCAAGCCTATCACCAATGTCAGTGTCAAAACCGGCGGATCTTGGGTAGGGGGTCCCGAACTGTGCGTCTAGGTGGATGGTAACAGGAGGTAGGGGACACGAAGTTTTACCCAGGTTCAGGCCCTCTTGATGGAGGTAAAACCCTACGTCCTGCTCGATTAATATTGATGATATGGGTAGTACAAGAGTAGATCTACCACGAGATCAAAGAGGCTAAACCCTAGAAGCTAGCCTATGGTATGATTGTATGTCGTCCTACGGACTAAAACCCTCCGGTTTATATAGACACCGGGGAGGGCTAGGGTTACACAAGGTCGGTTACAAAGGAGAAGATATGCATATCCGTATTGCCTAGCTTGCCTTCCACGCTAAGTAGAGTCCCATCCGGACACGAGACGAAGTCTTCAATCTTGTATCTTCATAGTCTAATAGTCCAGCCAAAGAATATAGTCCGGCTATCCGGAGACCCCCTAATCCAGGACTCCCTCATCTCCCATCGAAGAATTCACCTTGCAAGCCAATACACACAATAGCCCAAACAGCGGGGTTATGTCCAAGAATATGCATTTTCGTCTTATGCTTCCAACTAGCAAAATTTGTACCATCAAAGTAAGGACCTCTACGGTGGTAATTTCCCTCGCTAGATGCCATACTCTCCTAGGTTGGGAAACCAAGGCTATGACCACCAAAAGCTATGGAAATCAAAGAAAATGGAGACCAAAGCTCTGAAACCACTTGTAGGATCGAAAGTATGTCTAGAGGGGGTGATTAGACTACTTGACCAAATAAAAATCTAGCCTTTTCCCAATTTTAGTTCTAGGCAGATTTTAGCAACTTAGCACAAGTCAAGCAATCAACCTACACATGCAATTCTAAGAGTATAGCAGCAGAAAGTAAAACAATTGCATATGAAGGTAAAGGGAGGAGTTTGGAGTGTGCAAACGCAATTGGAGACATGGAGATTTTTGGCGTGGTTCTGATAGGTGGTGCTATCGTACATCCACATTGATGGAGACTTCAACCCATGAAGGGTAACGGTTGCGCAAGTCCACGGAGGCCTCCACCCACGAAGGCTCCACGAAGAAGCAACCTTGTCTATCCCACCATGGTCGTCGCCTACGAAGGACTTGCCTCACTCAGGTAGATCTTCATGAAGTACGCGATCTACTTGCCCTTACAAACTCCTTAGTTCAACTCCACAATCTTGACGGAGGCTCCCAAGTGACACCTGACCAATCTAGGAGACACCACTCTCCAAGAGGTAACAAATGGTTAGTTGATGATGAACTCCTTGCTCTTGTGCTTCAAATGATAGTCTCCCCAACACTCAACTCTCTCTCTCTCTCTCATAGGATTTGGATTGGGTGGAAAGATGATTTGAGTGGAAAGCAACTTGGGGAAGGCTAGAGATCAAGATTTATTTGGTTCGAGTGGAATATCTTGACCTCAACACAAGTGTAGGTGCTTCTCTCTCATAAAATATATGTTGGAAGTGTAGGCATGTTCTGATGGCTCTCTCCATGAATGAAGAGTGGGTGGAGGGGTATAAATAGCCTCCACACAAAATCTAACTATTATACACAAATCACCAAACTCGGTGGGATCGAATCATGTAACTCGGTTGGACCGATTTAGTTCAAAATGTGAACGTTAGGATTTTTGGTGGGACCGACATGTCAACTCGGTGGGACCGATTTTGCTAGGATTAGGGCATAATGTAATCTCAATGAGACCGATTACACAAACTCGGTGAGACCGATTTTGGTAATGGACTAACATAGAGTTGGTCAGGCAAACTCGGTGGGACAGATTTGCTCATCTCGGTTGGACCAAAACGTTACAAAAGAGAAACATAGAGTTTCATTGCAATATCGGTGGGACCGATCGCTCATCTCAGTTTGACCAAAACGTTACGAAGGTAAACAGAGAGATTACAATCCCATCTCGGTGAGACCGAGATCCCTATCAGTGAGACCGAAAAGACTAGGGTTTCTGGCAGTGGCTATGTCAACTGAACTCGGTGGCGCCGGAGAGAAAGTTTTGATGGGGACGAGTTTGACTTTTGGTTTGGGACATATGTGGATGTGAGAAAGTAGTTGAGGGATTTTGGAGCATATCACTAAGCACTTTGAGCAAGCAAGCCATTAGGCAACACCTCATCCCCTCTTAATAGTATTGGCTTTTCCTATGGACTCGATGTGATCTTGGATCACTTGAAATGAAAAGATGTAGAGTCCTGAGCCTTGAGCTTGAGCCAATCCTTTGTCCTTAGAATTTTGAGGGATCCACTTTTCTCATCCATGCCATGCCAATCATTGAGCTTTCCTGAAATGTTTATCTTTAAGTAGCATTAGCTCAATGAGTTATATGTTGTTAGGAATTACCAAAACCACCCGGGAATATATAGTTGCACTTTCAGATGGTCAACAAGACCACTAGTTTTAAGAAGAAGGGCAAAGGGAAGAAGGGGAACTTCAAGAAGAATGGCAAGCAAGTTGCTGCTCAAGTGAAGAAGCCCAAGTCTGGACCTAAGCCTGAGACTGAGTGCTTCCACTGCAAAGGGACTGGTCACTGGAAGCGGAACTGCCCCAAGTATTTGGCGGTTAAGAAGGATGGCAAAGTGAAAGGTATATTTGAGACATGTTATTGATGTGTACCTTACTAATGCTCACGGTAGCGCCTGGGTATTTGATACTGGTTTTGTTGCTCATATTTGCAACTCGAAACAGGGGCTACGGATTAAGTGAGGATTGGCTAAGGACAAGGTGACGATGCACATGGGAAATGGTTCCAAAGTCGATGTGGTCACCGTCGGCATGCTACCTCTACATCTACCTTCGGGATTAGTTTTAGACCCGAATAATTGTTATTTGGTGCCAGCGTTAAGCATGAACATTATATCTGGATCTTGTTTGACGTGAGACAGTTATTCACTCAAATCAGAGAATAATGGTTGTTCTATTTATATGAATAATATCTTTTATGGTCATGCGCCCTTGTTGAGTGGTCTATTTTTTATTGAATCTCGATAGTAGTGATACACATATTCATAGTATTGAAGCCAAAAGATATAAGTTTAATAATGATAGTGCAACTTATTTGTGGCACTACCATTTATGTCATATTGGTGTAAAGCGCATGAAGAAACTCCATGCTGATGGGCTTTTGGAATAACTTGATTATGAATCACTTGATGCTTGCAAACCATGCCTCATGGGCAAGAAGACTAAGTCTTCGTTCTTCGGAACAATGGAACGAGCAATAGACTTATTGGAAATAATACATACTGATGTATGCAGTACGATGAGTGTTGATGCTCATGGCGGGTATCGTTATTTTTTGACCTTCATAAATGATTTGAGCAGATATGGGTATATCTACTTGATGAACCATAAGTCTGAAACATTTGAAAAGTTTAAAGAATTTCAGAGTGAAGTGGAAAATCATCGTAACAAGAAAATTAAGTTTCTATGATCTGATCGTGGAGCTAAATATTTGAGTTATGAGTTCCGTCTTCATTTGAAACAATGTGGAATAGTTTCGCAACTCACGCCACCTGGAACACCACATCATAAAGGTGTGTCCGAACCTCGTAACCGCACTTTATTAGATATGGTGCGATCTATGATGTCTCTTACTGATTTACTGCTATCATTTTGGGGTTATGCTTTAGAAACGGCTGCATTCACATTAAATGGGGCACCATCGAAATCAGTTGAGACGACACCATATGAACCGTGGTTTGGCAAGAAACCCAAGTTGTCATTTCTTAAAGTTTGGGGTTGCGATGCTTATGTGAAAAAGCTTCAACCTGATAAGCTCGAACCCAAATCAGAGAAATGTGTCTTCATAGGATACCCAAAGGAGACTGTTGGGTACACCTTCTATCACAGATCCGAAGGCAAGTTATTTGTTGCTAAGACTGGATCCTTTCTAGAGAAGGAGTTTCTCTCGAAAGAAGTGAGTGGGAGGAAAGTAGAACTTGATGAGATAACTGTACCTTCTCCCTTATTGGAAAGTAGTTCATCACAGAAATCAGTTCCAGTGATTCCTACACCAATTAGTGAGGAAGCTAATGATAATGATCATGAAACTTCTGATCAAGTTACTACCGAACCTCGTAGGTCAACCAGAGTAAGATCCGCACCAGAGTGGTATGGTAATCCTATTATGGAAGTCATGTTACTTGACCATGATGAACCTACGAATTATGAGGAAGCGATGATGAGCCCAGCTTCCGTGAAATGGCTTGAGGCCATGAAATCTGAGATGGGGTCCATGTATGAGAACAAAGTGTGGACTTTGGTTGACTTGCCCGATGATCGGCTAGCCATAGGGAATAAATGGATCTTCAAGAAAAAGACTGACGCTGATGGTAATATTACTGTCTATAAAGATCACTTGTTGCGAAAGGTTTTTGACAAATTCAAGGAGTTGACTATGATGAGACCTTCTCACCCGTAGTTATGCTTAAGTTCGTCCGAATCATGTTAGCAATTGCCGCATTTTATGATTAGGAAATTTGGCAAATGGATGTCAAAACTGGATTCCTTAATGGATATCTTAAAGAAGAGTTGTATATGATCCAACCGGAAGGTTTTGTCGATCCAAAAGATGCTAACAAAGTACGCAAGCTCCAGCGATCCATTTATGGACGGGTGCAAGCATCTCAGAGTTGGAATATACGCTTTGATAGTGTGATCAAAGCATATGGTTTTATACAGACTTTTGGAGAAGCCTGTATTTACAAGAAAGTGAGTGGGAGCTGTAGCATTTCTGATATTATATGTGGATGACATATTGTTGATCGGAAATGATACCGAATTTCTGAATAGCATAAACGGATAGTTGAATAAGAATTTTTCAGTGAAAGACCTCAGTGAAGCTGGTTATATATTGGGCATCAAGATCTTCAGAGATAGATCAAGATGCTTAATTGGACTTTCACAAAGCACATACCTTAATAAAGTTTTGCAAACGTTCAAAATGGATCAAGCAAAGAAAGGGTTCTTGCGTGTGTTACAAGGTGTGAAGTTGAGTCAGACTAAATGCTCGACCACTACAGAAGATAGAGAGAAAATGAAAGTCATTCCCAACGCCTCAGCCAGAGGTTCTATCATGTATGCAATGTTGTGTACCAGACCTGATGTGTGCCTAGCTATTAGTTTAGCAAGGAGGTACCAAAGTAATCCAGGAGTGGATCACTGGACAACAGTCAAGAACATCCTGAAATACCTAAAAAGGACTAAGGATATGTTTCTCGTTTATGGAGGTGACAAAGAGCTCGTCGTAAACGGTTACGTCAATGCAAGCTTTGAGACTGATCCGGATGACTCTAAGTCATAAACCGGATACGTATTTTTATTGAATGGTGGAGCTGTCAGTTGGTGCAGTTCTAAGCAGAGCATCGTGGCGGGATCTACGTGTGAAGCGGAATACATAGCTTCTTCGAAAACAACAAATGAAGGAGTCTGGATGAAGGAGTTCATATCCGATCTAGGTGTAATACCTAGTGCATCGGGTCCAATGAAAATCTTTTGCGACAATACTGGTGCAATTGCCTTGTCAAAGGAATCCAGATTTCACAAGAGAACCAAGCACATTAAGAGACACTTCAATTCCATCCATGATCAAGTCAAGGAGGGAGACATACAGATTTGCAAGATACATACGGATCTTAATGTTGCAGACCCATTGACGAAGCCTCTCTCACGAGCAAAACATGATCAACACCAAGACTCCGTGGGTGTTAGAATCATTACTATGTAATCTATATTATTGACTCTAGTGCAAGTGGGAGACCGAAGGAAATATGCCCTAGAGGCAGTAATAAAGTTGTTATTTATATTTCCTTACATCATGATAAATGTTTATTATTCATGCTAGAGTTGTATTAACTGGAAACTTAGTACATGTGTGAATACATAGACAAACAGAGTGTCCCTAGTATGCCTCTACTTGACTAGCTCACTAATCAAAGATGGTTAAGTTTCCTAGCCATGGACATGTGTTGTCATTTGATGAACGGGATCACATCATTATAGAATGATGTGATGAACTAGACCCATTTGTTAGCTTAGCACAATGATTGTTTAGTTTATTGCTATTGATTTCTTCATGACTTATACATGTTCCTATGACTATGAGATTATGCAACTCCCGAGTACCGGAGGAACACTTAATGTGCTATCAAATGTCACAACGTAACTGGGTGATTATAAAGATGCTCTACAGGTGTCTCCGACGGTGTTTGTTGAGTTGGCATAGGTCGAGATTAGGATTTGTCACTCCGATTGTCGGAGAGGTATCTTTGGGCCCTCTCGGTAATGCAGACCACTATAAGCCTTGCAAGCAATGTGACTAATGAGTTAGTTGTGGGATGATGCATTACGGAACGAGTAAAGAGACTTGCTGTTAACGAGATTGAACTAGGTATGATGATACCGACGATCGAATCTCGGGCAAGTAGCATACCGATGACGAAGGGAACAATATATGTTGTTATGCGGTTTGACCGATAAAGATCTTCGTAGAATATGTAGGAACCAATATGAGCATCCAGGTTCCGCTATTGGTTATTGACCAGAGATGTGTGTCAGTCATGTCTACATAGTTCTCGAACCAGTAGGGTCCACACGCTTAATGTTCGATGACGATATGTATTGTGGGTTATGTGATTTGATGTACTGAAGGTTGTTCGGGGTCCTGGATGTGATCACGGACATGACGAGGAGTCTCGAAATGGTCGAGACATAAAGATTGATATATTGGACCATGTTATTCGGACACCAGAAGTGTTACGGTTAGTTTTAGATAAAACCGGAGTGCCGGAGGGTTACCGGAACCCCCCCCCCCCCCGGGGGGGGGGGGGAAGTTATGGGCCTTAGTGGGCCTTAGGGGAGATAGAGGGCCACAGCCAGGAGGTGGAGCGTCCCCCCCAAGGGGAGTCCGAATAGGACAAGGGGAGGGGGCGCGGCCCCTATTTCCCTCTCCCTCTTCCACCCGGTAAGTTATGGGCCTTAGTTGGACTAGGAAAGGGGGAACCTACTCCTACTAGGAGTAGGATTCCCCCCTTTGGGCGCGCCCCTTGTGGCCGGCCGGCCCCCTCCTCCCCTCCTTTATATACGGGGGAGGGGGCACCCCATAGACACACAAGTTGATATTTAGCCGTGTGTGGTGCCCCCTCCATAGTTTTCCACCTCAGTTATATTGTCGTAGTGCTTAGGCGAAGCCCTGCGTCGGTAACTTCATCATCACCATCAACTCGTCGTCGTCCTGACGCAACTCACCCTCGGCCTCATCTGGATCAAGAGTACGAGGGACGTCACCGAGCTGAACGTCTGCAGATCGCGGAGGTGCTGTGCGTTCGGTACTTGATCAGTTGGATTGCAAAGACGTTTGACTACATCAACCGCATTACTTAACGCTTCCGCTTCCGATCTACAAGGGTACGTAGACACACTCTCCACTCTCATTGCTATGCATCTCCTAGATAGATCTTGCGTGATCATAGGAATTTTTTTGAAATACTGCATTCCCCAACAATTGTACCACTTTCTCTCGTGCATGCATGCCTGCACACACACTACCACTCGACATTATCCATCGCAGACATGCAATCTTTGTCTTCAGGTCGGTCTCCCATGCATCCACACACACACACCTTCCCCTCTTCATCATATCGGGCATTCTTTATCTCTCACGTGCATGCGCAACGATCGATGTTCCTCTATGTGTGTGTATATATAGCTAGGTCTTTCCCAATTTTCCACACAAACCGATCAATCTATATATCTAGTGAGGTCTCACGCTCTTTCCCATGTACACATCGATCAATCTATACCTATCTATGTAGGATTACATGGCTAATACACCCACATTAATTATATATCCAACATCCCCCTCTCATCATCCACGCCTTCCGCTTCAACTCTTAGACGCGCGCACAGTGGCGAATACAGGGGCAGCAAGGGCCCTACCCCCCTAACATCACTATATATTGAGGCTAATATGAATGTGATCATTAGATCAATTGCTGGTAAAATGGTTTAAGTTGAAGGGCGTCGCGACCTCCTTGTGTGGATTGATCACAGCGACGTGTTGTTGGTTCCAGAAGAACGTGCTCGTCCTCTCTCAGGCACACTGGCAGTACATGCACGAAGCGAAGATGTGCACGCATGCACTCATTCCCTCGAACGCACATGTGGGTACACGGTGGGACGCATTTTTTTGTACAAAGATCCCCCCAATGTCATAATTTGATGCATGTAAAGTCCTCCACTTCATTGATGGTCAATTAATACAGTGCATGCAAATTGAGTGGACGTGAGGGAGGGAGTAGTTGAGAAATACATTACTACTCCATTGTGTGCATGCGAGTAGTTAAATCATGGGTTGCTACGTCCATTGGTCTCCTTCGTATGATGTGCCAATTTTTGGCCATCTTTTTAAGTAACATAATATTTATGCATGTCATAAAGAGTGGCACAAAAAAGGGGGGGCAATAAACCAGGACGCAGGCAGCATGATCAATTTTGCCAGGGCTACTGTTGGTGACCTTTGTATTTAAATATGGGCGGAGTGGAGTACTAGTACTATCTTTATCTTAGCCTCGTAGGGCTCTCCGAGCGCCTAGGCTCACATCCTCGCCTCGCCCACCAGATCCATCCATGGAGGATCCCACCATGGATAAGCCCTTAGATCCCAGGATCCCGCGGGCTGCCCTCTCGCTGCGGCCCGCAGCACTGCCGCCTTTGAGTGAAACCCACATGTGTTTTAGAGGGGATCCATTGCTCTAGAATCACAGATCGGTGGCGCCGGAGGACATGTCAAGGCTGCGTTTCAGGTAGTGGGCAGCAAGGGAAAATCAGATCGAGGAAGCGTCCCATCGATTGGAGAGAACTTCGAAGGAGTTGCGCCTGGCGCATCACATGGCAGAGGCACAAGTCAATCTCAGGGGAGAGATGCCGAGGGATGTCAGCTTCTGGAAGCATCACGTTGATTTCGAGCTAGGGCTAATGGTAGAGATCATATTCACGGAGTCAACTATGGAGGAAAGAACACACATGCCTGCGGAATGGCATGAGCAGCCAGTGCAACTGTTCAAATGGGTGGTAGGAGAAGCCAAATCGCGGGACCAGCTGCGGCGGCGCCGCTGGGCATGCATCATAGGCGAGGTGAGCTGCCCTCCTTCCCCACCGGCGATGCAGTGACCTACTCGGTTGCTGCTGTAGTGAACTTGGGGCACCATGGCGGTTTGCAACCGTGACAATCACTCCATCTATATGTATTGTATTCCTGTGAAAATACTTGGTCGTTTGGAAAAAGATGGTAATTGATTTATCACTAGTTTTGAATGCTTGGTCGTGACAACCACCCAAAGCCACAACCAGAAGTATCCATCGCGTAATACTTACAGTCGGTCGCACCAATAGACGGTCGGTCGGACCCGCGACACGCATCGGCTTGGTTGGACATGTAAAACCAGTTACATCACTGACTTGTGCGACCATATTTGACCAATATTACTTGAAATTTGTGTTCCAGGAAACTCATCGGGAGCCGTTTCGGGCCTCGAAACCAAAACCATCAATTAATCTTTAGCTTGTTCCCATCTCATTCCAAAATGTACAGTATAATTAAGTGCAAACTTGCTCACACCTAGTACTACATATCAAACCTGAACGTCTTCCCACTATGGAGGTTTTAGTACTAGTGCTAGCACTAGGTTATAGAAAGGGGAACTAGTACCTAGCCAAAAATCACTCTACCTCTTCCTCCTCATAAGTCTTTATTGTTCGTCCTTCCTTGGCATGGCCGGTGTGCAGAGCTCTAGGTCGAGAACTACTCGTAACAAGGGAGCGGCAACCAAGGCCACGGGAAAAAAAGAGAGGGCTCGCCGCCTTACAGAAACCTCGAAAGATCTCTCACGAGCAGACGAGGGCTCCCAGGAGCGCCCTAGCCATGGAGGCAAGTGCTCCCAGGACCACCCTAGCCATGGAGGCGAGGGCTCCCAGGAGCGCCCTAGCTGCGGAGGCGAACATGTCGAGCTGGCAGCGCTGGAGTCGTTATCCCTCGATGACATGCCCGATCAGCTCAATAAGCAGGAGGAGTTCATCGACGGCTTGGTGGAGCTGCTGAAGGAGAGCCTCGATGACATTCCCACTAAGCTCAATGAGCAGGGGGAGTTGACCGCTGACTTGGTGATGCTGCTGAAGAAGAGCATTGCCTCGGATAAGAAGGCGACCGGCGAAATCCTACAACTTCAAGAGGACAAGGCGAAGCTCTGCCATGAGCTCGACCTGCTGAAGGAGGAGAATGCCGGCTGGAAGAAGCTGCATGAGAAGAGTAGTTCCTCGATGAAGATGTTGCAGGCCCTCGTCATGGAACAGAAGGAGGAGTTGGCGAAACTCCGCATAGAGCACCCGACTGCTGTCAAGGTACGTAATGCAGCCGTGGAACAGATGATGAAGGCTCACGTCGAGAAATCCCGCATCATGGACAGAATGAAGAAGATGGCGCAGGTGATGCGCAAGGAGATGGAGGGCGTGGAGGCAATGAAGAAGCAGTTACGACTCCGCGGCCAACAACCCTTCATGTAGTAGAGAGCAGCGCCCTCGACTTGTGTGTGTGTCTTCCTTCTTTTTGGGTGGTGATTCATCTTTTTCTCCTGTGTTTTTCTTTTGCTTCGGGTGTTTCGCCGCACATGTCACATTCTCTGTGAGGCATGAATAGAACAATGCTAATGATGAGCGGTGCCATGGGATCGATGACTAGAAAATTAGATAAGTTTTTCTCGCCATATGGCACTGGGCTGCCGTGCTTCGTGCTCCTTCGTCGTACTAGTACTCTAGTGGAAAACTTGAGTATACCGCACGGTTCTTTGCTCCTACTTAGGTCATCGAAAACATTTATACGAGCAGTCAAATCACAAGGCCCCGCCTTCCAGCGGTAATGAGCCATCAAATCACAAAGGCCCTCGCCTCTCGTGAAACCGACCAAGGGAGACTACCCCGCCCTCTAGCCTTTTAAAAAATGTATACTATTGTACGGTAGTAGTATCGATGGATTGCACCATGGAGCAAAACTAACAAGATGTAATTAAAGAAAAAAGGTGGTACATATAGAGAGTGCTCGTCACCAAATTATGCATATAGTACTATTAAAAAAGCTAGTACGTGATTAAATGGGGTGCTAAATTCTATTAAAGAAATTAGCACACCTATTTAATTCTTGGGTTCTTATTATTTATGCCACTAGTTGTGTATCACTACTTAGTTTTTCCATCAGAAGTTACAACTACTAAAAAATTCCATTGATCTGTGAGATGCTTGCTCAAAAATGCAATTACATACCTCAAAAATGCCATCGTTCAGATGTTTGCTCAAAAATGCCATTAGACATTGTTATTTTCACGTCAAACCCGTTGACCATGTTATATGACAAAAATAAGCCGATTCTCACAATGATAAGTGTGGCCCCGCTTGTCAGGAGTAACCAAGCGAATAATTTTACAAAAAAATAAGAACGATGTTGGGATCAAGTAGGCCCCACACTTTATTGTATTGTAGTAAGATAGAGGGAGAGCTAGCATGTTGGTCCATAGGTATTTATGTCATTATAACATGGCAAAAGAGATTTGAGTCACAATAATGGTATCCAGCACAACACACCCCTCAAATAAAACTAAGCACCCTAAAATTCTTTGACAACTAAACAACCGGCTATATGATGTTGGCCATATATAACGTGAAGAAACGAGTGGTAGTACTATACCAACTAAAAGATGAAATGTAAGAAATACTAGTATGTACGTACTGAAGAGTTAAAGTAACAAGAAGGAACATAACATAGTTCTGCTGGGGGCTCAGCACAACACACCCCTCAAATAAAACTAAGCACCCCTGAAATTAAACTAAGCAACCAATCCGATAGACACTGCATTAGAACCACCATGAGCAACAACACTGCCACCTTACTCAGACTCCTCGTCCACGTGCTCGACTTCTTCCTTGTCCCTCTTCCTCTTGGCTGATACTTCTTTGCTTGAACCGCACACTTGGCTCTTGCTCTTCATCCGACCCTTGTAGTTATTGAAACAAAGGTAGGCATCCATTGCAGCATACTGGATGTAGTCTATATCTAGTACATTCCACTAACATGCATGACGATGAAACTTGGGTGGAGGTTTCTTCAGTTTGCCGTACGAAGGATGAACCATGGCTCCTGCTAGGGTCAGCATTGAATGCTGATCACGGGAGGGCACCAGCCCATTCTTCTGGAGGTCGAAGGGCTCGCCTACAACGAGGCCTATCCGACCCGGGATTCTTCTATCGGTCATAAAGTCTACAGTAACGAATTTGACTAGGCCGCCTGCGAGGAACTTCTTAAATTCCTCGCACTCAACGTCAGCATGGCATATGTGGTAGACCAAGCACAAGTTATGCATGCAAACTTGGATCACGACGGGCTTCATCTTCTCTTCCTCCTTCAGATTCTTCTCTTTGTCCAGGGCTGTGGTGTACTCAACATCTAGCGCAGCAACCCACTCATCATTTGAGTTTTAGAACATGTGTCTAAAGCGAGCAAGGCATCCTTTCCCCATCGCGGAAGAACGGGTGTAGATGACATCGAACTCATCGCCGGTGATGGTTCTAACCTTGTACTCACCGCCGATCATGGAGATTTGGGACGCCATAGATTTGGGAGGAGGGTTAGGATTAGTAGAACTGTCGTAATGTGAAAGGATGTGACGACTAGGAGTGAACTACCATAATGTTAAAGGGCCTCCGGGGATGAGTATGAGTGAACTGCTAGCGGTTTTTCAATTGTAAAAATGTTGAGTAGGGCGTGCGAACGTCAGGGTAGTGCCTTGCCTGGTGGATAAATGGATTCATGCACAGTACTATGGGGGCCCAATTAGATGTCATGTCTACTCGACGCCCAATTAAATGGCTTCATGCATCTGTGTGTTCGCACGTCAAGCGTCGGGAAAATTACAGGTGATACGAAGCTTTCCATTCTCCCATGATACAGGATTCGGAGAGCCCTTGGATCTGAGATCAAACTATTGGCGTGATTCTAGACCTATGGGTTAATATCCTATCCTGGAGGGTTATTCTACAAATTTTCAGCAACTTAGCATGCGACCGTTCGATCTCAGATCCAAGGGCTGCCAGCAACCCGTATCATGGTCGCGCCTACCACGACTGTCGGGGGGGTGGACCCCGAGCAGGCAAAGGAACCCGGATCTTCTTCAAAAACAACGGGGTCAGCACTGCCCCTCAATACCGGCACGCGCTTGGCCGGGTCGCTCGACCCAGCCAAGCCCCGCAAGCCGGCCAAACTAGCCGACCTGGCAAGACATGTCGACTTGGCCTCAACAACTAGCGCAAGACAGCCGAACCCGGCACGACCAAAGCTTCCTCAACAAGACAGCAACACCAGTGGCGTGCTACGCAATCCAGCCACGGGTCAACACCCATCCCATCCAGGCCGTGCGATGGGACAAGGCTTCAATCAATGATGACCGAGGCAACATTGCCCCGCCCATGCCTCTGGTCAGCGGGTACGTAGCAATAGTGCTCCTTACCTGCCCGCTGACCAAGGCTGGCGTGGCTGCAGTGCCCCCGCCCCATCGCTGACAACAGCAAGCGGCGACTTGACGGAGAGCACTGTGCATGACTCGACTCGGCCACGCCCTAACGATTGACAAGACGGCGCACAGTCCCCCTAGGCACGTGGGGCCCGCACCTAGGGGAACCCGGCGAACCACAAGCCCTCAGCGGGACCCAGCCCGGGTCCCCGGACGCCAACACTATGGACCCACCAACTTGTAACATTACCATTGTACCCCTAGGGGGTTGACCTATAAAACCCCCCAGGAGCCCTCATGCAGGGAAAGGGAGGAGAGATATAGACACAATAGAGTACTCATTCCATCACACTCTCCAAGTTAGTAACACCCAAGGAGAGGGAACTGCCTAAGCCATGGCCAGTTTCCTTCCTCTTCCATACAGCTCCAGGAGCGACATTGTACTATCGATCATCCAACAACACTCGGCAGGACTAGGGGTATTATCTCTCCGGAGAGCCCCGAACCTGGGTATGTCCGGTGTCCCGTGCCCGCTCATGCCAACCTCGCCTCTGGAGCCCACCAGCGCCCTCGAGCCTCCTCCTCTCTTTAGCCATCCCTTGGCATCTGCCGTGCGCCCACCACGACAGTTGGCACCCACTGTGGGGCAGCTCGAGGAGCTGGCCGGGAGCATGCTTCAGACGGGGCCCTTTTCCTACACCGACGAGTCCGTCGCGCTGGTGGACGACGTCATCGGCGCGCTCGCCACCTCCTTCGCCGCGCTGCGCATCTCCGATGCGTTCGTGACCGACGAGTACCCCAGCGAGGTGCTCAGCTACTCCGACTCTCCCCTCTCCCTCGGCGGCGGTGTCCCCGTCGGTGCAGCAGAGGTTCATGTGGAGGTCTTCGCCACTGGCAACGGCGTCTCCTCATCAAGCGAGACGAGGAAGGCCGCCGAAGCCCGGGTCAAAGTGGAACAGATCGAGCCGTCCGATCCATTGCGCGCTGCAATGCGGAGCCTCCGCATCCCCATCAGCACCGAAATCAACACCACCAACGTCGTCGAGGCCCAAACCCAGCTCGAGGAAAGGCGCCAGCAGATGCTGGACCTGTCCGACACGCTCGTCGCCACTCAGCGTCGCCTGGACGCTGCTCAACTGGAGCGCAATGCCGCCTACGGATTCACGCCCGCCGTGGCCGGCCCAAGCCGGGTCGCCGATGTGCGTGCCCAGGGAGGAGTGATCGGCCGGGCCCTCGGCGCCGTCCCAATCGTCTATGAGACCCCAGCGAAGAACATGCGCGCTGCCCAGACAGCCGCAGCCGGCCTGGACCAACTCATGGGTGAGGAGCTGAAAGAGCACATCGGGCGGATGCGTGAACTCCTCCACGTCGCCAACGCCCAACAGGACCGCCTCAACCAGCTTGCCAAGCCGACGGGATCCGGCTCCGCCCGCCTTGGCGGGTCCGGCGAACTTCTGCACACCGCTTCCTCGCCACCCGGCGAGGCGCACTTCGGCTGAACCCGGACTCGGCGCGACCCGGCCGCTACAGCCGCCGATGGATTGGGCAACGAGCCCGTCCTAGAGATCTAGCGCGGACCCGGCCAGCATGGCCGGCGTCCAGCTCCAACCGACCCGGCCCCCCGTGGCCTTGCCACAAGTTGACTCGGCCCGCGCGCCATCGACGACGCCGATGCTCGCCACCACCTCAAACGGCTCGCTCACTCCCTGGAGATGGAGGAGAGCGGCGCTATCGGGCCGGCGTGCTTCGGACCCCGCATCCGGGAGGAGCCTTTTCCCAAAGGATTCATGCTCCCCCGTGACACCCCCAAGTACAACGGGACGGTGAAGCCAGAAGACTGGCTCACCGATTACACCACGACCATTGGCATCACCGGTGCCAATCTCGTCTCGCCATGCGCTACGCACCGCTCATGCTCCAAGGGTCGGCCCGCACATGGTTGAACAGCCTGCCGATGGGCAGCATCAACACGTGGGTGGACTTCGAGGAAGCCTTCATCCGCAACTTCACGGGGACCTACAAGCGACCCGGCCGCCCTAGCCAGCTCGCCATGTGCGTGCAAGGGCATACGGAGACCGGCCGCGAGTACCTCGCATGCTGGACCGAGCTCCGGAACAGCTGCGAGGGCATCGATGAAGTCCAGGCGATCCAGTACTTTGTCAACGGGTGCCGAGATGGCACCCTCCTCAAGCACAAGCTCTTACGCTCCGAGCCGACCACCATGACCGCGCTCATGGTGACGGCAGACAAGTACGCCAACGCCGACTCCGCCATGAAGATCCTGGTGGCGCTGGATGAAGCCGGCAAGGCGAATCTGGTTCCCCCTCCGAAATCGGCCGGTGAAAGCAGCCGACAGCAGCATCACCAGAACAACAAGCGCAAGGCTGACCAGCCGGCGCCGTGTTGCGACAACCGGCTCGTCGCGGCCACCGAGCCTGTGGCAGACCCGGCGGTGAAGCGCCGACAAACCGGCAAGATAGCATGGCAACCCGCCATGAGCTTCGAGCAGATGCTCGACGCCTCCTGCAAGCACCACAGCAGCGCAAGACCCTCCACGCACACGCTTCTGAAGTGCACCATCACCAAGCGCATCATGAGGGGTGACGTCCCGCCCCCTCCGGCTCCGGGTGCTGGACAGCCGCCACCTCCTCCACCGCCGCCTCTAGCTAGCGGCGCGATGCGCGACGCCGCCTACCCGGACCAGAACGCGGCCTACGTCCTCTTCACCAGCCTCGGCGACGACAATCGCAGCAAGTGCCTTCTTCAGCAGGAGGTGAACACCGTCGTCCCAGCCAAGCCAGAGTTCATGCATTGGTCGGATTGCCCGATGACCTGGACCCAGGAGGATCACCCGGTAGTCATGCCAAGTCCGGGTGGTTACACCCTCGCCTCAACCCCACCGTCGTCGCATGGCGCACATGCAAGTTCTCCCGAGTCCTCATCGACGGCAACAGCAGCATCAACATCCTCTACCGCGACACGATGACCAAGCTCGGCCTCAAGGCCGAGGACCTGGACCTGACCCGGACGATATTTCACGGCATCGTGCCTGGCCTCTCCTGCTCCCCCATTGGCCGGGTCCGGCTAGGCGTCATGTTCGCTGACGGCAGCCACTTCTGGCACGAACCGATCTGGTTTGAAGTGGTGGACCTGTCCAGCGTGTATCACGCGTTGCTGGGCCAGCCCGCGCTCGCCAAATTCATGGCGGTTCCCCACTACGCGTACCTGAAGATGAAGATGCCGGGTCCCAAGGGCCTCATCACCATCACTGGCGATTACCGCAAGTCCCTGGAGTGCGCCCGAGATGGCGCCAACTTGGCCGAGTCGCTGGTCATTGCCGAGGAGCGGCGCCAGCTCGACCGGATCGTCGCCCTAGCAGGCGAGGCCTCCACGCATCGATCCCGACCTCGGACCCGGCCGACGAGGCCGCCTTCAAGCCCTCCAAGGAGATCAAGAAAGTGAAGCTCAACCCAGAAGACCCCAGCTGCAGCAAGTACATTGTCGTAGGCGCCCACCTCGATAGAAAATAGGAAGGCGAGCTCGTCGACTTCCTCCGTGAGAATCGGGATATATTCGCATGGACCCCCCAAGGACATGCCGGGTATCCCGAGGAAGTAAGCCGAGCACAAACTTCACGTCCGCAAGGACGCCAAGCCCGTCCGTCAACCTCTACGACGAATTTCCGAAGAGAAGAGAAGAACCATTGGTGAAGAGGTCGCCAAGCTTCTGGCGGCCGGCTTCATAATGGAAGTGTTTTACCCCGAGTGGCTGGCCAACTCAGTCCTTGTCCTGAAGAAGAACAAGACCTGGCGCATGTGTATCGACTACACCAGCCTCAACAAGGCATGTCCCAAGGATCCGTTCGCCCTCCCACGGATCGACCAAGTCATCGACTCGACCGCCGGGTGTGAGCTCCTGTCCTTCCTGGATGCTTACTCCGGCTACCACCAGATCAAGCTGGACCCGGCCGACGCCCTGAAGACGTCCTTCATCACGCTCTTTGGGGTGTATTGCTATGTCACCATGTCGTTCGGCTTGAAGAACGCCGGCGCCACCTTCCAGCGCTGCATGCAGAAATGCCTACTGCCGCAACTCGGCCGCAATATCCACATGTACATGGACGACATCGTGGTGAAGACCAAGCAGCACCTCACGCTACTCGACAATTTGAAGGAAACATTCGCCAACCTCGGAATACAAGGTCAAGCTTAACCTGGAAAAATGCGTCTTCGGTGTTCCGACCGGAAAGCTACTCGGCTTCCTCGTCTCGGAACGCGGCATTGAGGCGAACCCGGAGAAGATCAAGGCCATCAAGCGCATCCGCAAGCCGGCTCGCCTGTGCAATGTCCAGAAGTTCACCGGGTCCTTGGCCGCGGTCAGCCGGTTCCTAAGCCGGCTGGGCGAGAGGGCGCTGCCCCTGTACCAGCTGATGAAGAAGACGAGCCCGTTCAAATGGAACGGCAAGGCAGGCGAGGCCTTCCAAGACCTCAAGCGCATGCTCTCCACCACACCAGTCCTGGCCGCGCCGACCGACAAGGAGCTGCTATTGCTCTGCATAGCCACGACCCCGCGGGCGGTCAGCATGGCGCTGGCTGTCGAGTGACCAGAGAAGGGCAAGATCCAAGCCGTCCAGCGCCCAGTCTACTACCTGAGCGAAGTGCTCTCCAACTCCAAGCAGAACTACCCACACTACCAGAAGATGTGTTACGGCGTGTACCTCACCGCCAAGAAGCTGAAGCAATATTTCCAAGAGCACGTTGTCACCATGGTTAGCACGGCGCCTATCGGAGAAATCATTGGGTGCCGGGACGGCTCTGTCGGGTTGCCAAGTGGGCAATCCAGCTAGCCGGCCGCACCATCCTCTATGAACCCTGCACCTCGATCAAGTCTCAGGCCCTGGCCGACTTCCTCGTCGACTGGACCGAGACCCAGTACTTGGCACCACCTCCCAACTCGACGCATTGGCGCATGCACTTCGACGGGTCCAAGATGCGAGTCGGCTTAGGGGCCGGCATCGTACTGTCATCCCCGAAGGGCGACTGGCTCCACTACGTGCTCCAGATCCACTTCGCCGCCTCCAACAATGTCACCGAGTACGAAGCCCTTGTGCATGGCCTTTGGCTTGCCAAGGAACTCGGCATCCGACACATCCTGTGCTACGGCGACTCGGACCTGGTGGTACAGCAGTGCTCCGGCGAATGGGACGCCCGCGACTCCAACATGGCAAGCTACCACTTCCTCGTCCAGAAGCTGTCCGGATCCTTCGAGGGCTGCGAGTTCCTCCATGTCCCGCGCACGGAGAATGAAGCAGCCGACATGCTCGCCAAGATCGCCTCGTCACGACAAGCCATCCCATCCAGTGTCTCCCTCGAGCAGTTGGGCAAGCCGTCCGTCAAGCCATCACCGGACTCCGAGTCTATCCACGTTCCAGACAACCCGGCCGTACCTCAATCCACCCCGGGGACTGCTCAACCCGGCCCGGGGACTGCTCAGCCCAGCCCGAGGACTGCTGAACCCGGCCCAGGGGCTGCCCAGCTCAACCCAGCCACCATCGTCCCAGACCCGGCCGTCACCATACCGGACCCGGGGGCTGCTCAACTCGGCTCGGGGGCTGCCGACTTGGAACCCACCCTGGTGGCCGTCCTCGCTGAGGGAGTCCTGGATTAGGGGGTCTCCGGACAGCCGGACTATATCCTTTGGCCGGACTGTTGGACTATAAAGATACAACATTGAAGACTTCGTCTCGTGTCCATATGGGACTCTACTTGGCGTGGAAGGCAAGCTAGGCAATACGGATATGTATATCTCCTCCTTTGTAACCGACCTTGTGTAACCCTAGCCCCCTCCAGTGTCTATATAAATCATAGGGTTTAGTCCGTGGGACAACATACAATGATACCATAGGCTAGCTTCTAGGGTTTAGCCTCTTTGATCTCGTGGTAGATCAACTCTTGTAATACTCATATCATCAAGAACAATCAAGCAGGACGTAGGGTATTACCTCTGTCGGATTGCGGGTTCCGGCAGACCCTTGAGGTTCGAACACTGGGGTGCGGCGGATATCTCTCCCCTACCGATCTACGTCCAATCTCCTCGTGTGATCTAAGCTGGAAACGACGAACAACACAAGGGACACAAGGTTTATACTGGTTCGGGCCACCGTTGTGGTGTAATACCCTACTCCAGTGTGTGGTGTGGTGGATTGCCTCAGGGGCTGATGATGAACAGTACAAGGGAAGAACAGCCTCGCGAGAGGTGTTCTTGAGCTGGTGCGATGAACTGCTTGGGTGAGTTCAATCGCCTCTCTCTCTCTCTATCTCTCTCTTTCGGTCCTTTCTTTTCCGCCCTCTACTCTTTGGTGGCTAGCTCTATTTATAGAGGCCCTGGGCCTCTCCCCAAATAATGAGCGGGAAGGGCGCCAACAATTGGCCATTTTAAAGGGGAACATCTATTACAAGTTATCCTAACCAAAGGTGGTCTTCGGCTGCCAAAAGCACTGGTGATGACGCCGTCTTGGGCTCCACGGTGACCTCCGTCCTGCCGCTCTGTTGGTCTTGGTGTCGTTGCACCGGAATGGTAACCTTTGCCCGGTGCCTTGGCCTGTGCTTGCCCCCTTTGCACCAAAGGGGAAACAAGGACACTGTGCAGGCCGGTGCCTGCCTAGCGCCCGCCTCGTCTTGATCGTCATGGCTTGCGTCATGGGCTCCTCGCGAGATACCCCTGCCTTGATCTCTCCGCCTCCTCGCGAGCCTGCCTGATGAGGCTGCCTCTGAGGAAGCTTCCTGTTGTCCACCTGCGATGCTTGACCCCTCGCGAGGGTCTTGAGCCTGAGCTGGTGAAGATGGGCCGCGCTGGGCCCCCACTTGACCCACGCCGCAGGCCGCAGGCGGGCAAGTCTGGGGACCCCCGTTCCTAGAACGCCGACAGTAGCCCCGGGGCGTAAGGCGTGCCTGGGCTTGGCCTAGCAGGGAAGCGAAGGGGCGAGCGCGAAGCGCCGCGGGCCCCAACAGCCTGCGGCCTTGGGTGCCGCGTGGCGATTGATTGGACGTGGGCGCCTGCGCTTCCCCACGACGCCTCGGCAACCGCCCATCTGACAAAAGAGGTGCCCGGGCCAGACTTACTTGCTTTGTTCTCGTTCGCCTCGCCCCAGATCCCCTTTCTCGCTCTCCTCCTTCTTGCTCCCAAAATCCTCCTGATCTGTCTCAATCCTTCTCATCCAGCATGCCATGGCGCCTCACAAGTTCCCGTCCGAGGCCTAGTACTCGCCGGCTCTGGATTCCCCAAACCTGCCGGAGAAGAACCTCGCCCTCACGCGCCTGATGACGGTGGCGCAGGGCAGCAAGGGGGCGACTGTGCTCAAGGCCGGCTCCGACCAGCCTGAAGGCAGGGGGAGCACCTTCTATCCGCTCTTTGTGAGCGCCATTGTCGCCGGTCTAGTGCCTCCTTTCTCTGAGTTCTTCTTTGCTGTTCTCCGCCAGTACAACTTGCAGGCTCTACATCTCCACCCCAACTCTGTTCTTCTCCTGGCGATCTTTGCTTACTACTGTGAGGCTCACGTTGGGGTAAAGCCCTCGGTGGCCTTGTTGTGTCACTATTTTTCCCTCCGGGTTTCTGGTGGCCATGTCTCCGCATGTGCGAGCTTCATCGCATACTCCAATTCCAATGCCATCTCGAAGCCGGGGAAGAGGATCGAAGGCTTCCGGAGCAAGTGGGTCATGGTGGACGTCGGGCGCCTCCACCCCTGTCTGGTGTTGCCTACGGGGCAGCCAAGGCTATCGACGCGTGGTCCCGCGTGGATCTCGTTGATCCCCGTGCGAGGGTGGTGCTGAAGAGGATAAACGCGGACCTGAGGCCAAGCAACTTGGGGGTGGCGAAGCTGACTGGAGCCATGCTCCTGAGGGAGTTCTTGGAGCACCAGGTGGCTCCACTCCAGGAGCACTCGCTCCCATTGTGGAGGCTTGGGGAAGCGGACGCCGCCTTGCGCCTAAGCTCTGAGGCCCTGACCGACGAGGATCTGGTTGCGGCCCTCCATTCCTTTGTTGGGGGAGACGTGGCGAGGCCGGTGGGCGCCCCCGTCCCCCTGTTCCTTCATGACGACTGGGAGCAGGTGGTGAACGCCATGCCCACCTTCAATGGTGATGGGCTAGTGCCCGCGGAAGCTCCCGAGGGTCTTGTGGCGCTGGCGATGGTGAACATGTCCGACAGCTCCAGCGAGAGCGAGGGGGAAGAAGAGGCGGAGGAGGAAGAGTCCGACTTTGTGGCGACTGGCGAGGAGTCGAGGGAGTCTTTCCCTCGGCGCAGGTCCCAGGCCCTCCGCTCCATGCCGGACGACGACGAGGCCGACGCCAAGCGAGGAGGGGAGGACTCTCCCTTGGTCACAAGGAAGGGCAGGTCGGGGCTGGTTCCCCCAGGGTCTGCTCTGGTCCGTGGGCGGTCTGAGGCCAGCTCCAGCCCTCCTGACGTGCCCTCTGCTTTCGGGCCTCCCGAGGCTGACCCCAGCTGCAGGCTCTCGGGCTTCAAGTTTGGCCGGAGGTTGCTTGGGTCCGTGAGCGACAACCAGTAAGTGCTCGATTTGTGCTTTGCTTGGTTTCTGCCGTCGAGGCTTGACGTCCATATTCTTTGTCAGGCTGGCGCTTGCGGCAAAGAGGTTGAAAGGGGCTTCTGCGGCCTTGCTCGCGGCGACTCCACCTGCCGGGATGGCGCCTTCGTCCGCTGAGGGGAAAGACGGCGAGGCTCGTGCCTCCCCGGTCCGATCGTCTTCGCGAGGCCGACCGGGACGCCTTGGCGAGGAGTCAGCCCCCATGGCCCCGCTGACCCTGGAGTCGACTGCGCTCGATGTTGCAGCCGGGGCGACCAAGGCCCGGGGGGTTCCTTCCTGCCAAACCGTGATCACGCTGCCGTCCTCTTCGCCTACTCCGTCGGTTCCCGCTTCTTCTGTTCCCTCTGCCGCCGTCCTGGACCAGGTCGCCAGCAAACTGAACCAGCTGTGGGAGGATCTTCTGAGCGTGGACCCTCGCCTAGCGGCCGGGCGCCTGGACCTAGCTTCTGGCTGGACCCGTTCCGCTGCCTCCATCCGAACAGCGCTGACCCAGGCCGTGGCGGCCTCCGATGGGGAGAAGCAGGCCGCCAACCAAGCCAAGGCCGCTCGCGACGCTGCCCTGGGCGACGTTGCGGCTGCCAAGGCTCGCTGCGAGGCACTGGAGACCGAGCTGCAAGGCCTGCGCGACGAGCTCGCCAAGGAGGTCCACGGACGCCAGGAGAAGGAGAAGGAGATGAAGGCTCGGGAGGCTATCGTCAAGTACCAGGACGCCAAGCTTGATGACCGCCATGGCAAATTGGAGACGCTGGAGCGATCGCTGAAGGCGGAGAGGACCGAGCTTGACGCCACGGCGAAGGTCCTGGCGGAGGATCGGGTGGCCTTCGCGAGGATGGAGAAGAGGGCTCGTGCCGCGCTGAAGACGCTTTACGAGAGCGGCTTGGAGGAGCCGTTGGCCGGTGCGGAGGATGGCCCTGCCAAGCTGCTTCCCTTCCTGGTTCGTGCACTTGAAGACGTCATAGACGGCCTTAGCCCCACAGCCGAGGCCGAGGCGCGTGCCATGTCTTCTGCGGCGCTGACGCATGTCCTCAGCCATGTCTACCTGCGCGACCCCGACGTCAACTTCGACAGCCTGCTAGAACCCGTGAGCGGCGACCTTGCCGCCGCTGCCGCTGAGGCCGTGAAAGGCCGAGCTGAAGCTTTGCTGGGGAGGTTCCGCGCCTTCAGCGTCTTGCCCGGGCGCGGTGCCGCCAGCTCCGTGGCTCCAGGAGGCGGAGTCGTCCAGCATGACTCCACCACAGGCGGCGGCACCACTGGAGAGTGATCCCTTCGCGGCTTCTATCCTGTTTTTATTCCTGCAACATGCACCATGCCTCGCGGGGGTGTTTTAAACCTGTGTTTGGCGTTGTGAAACAATCTATGGCTTGTAATATTTGCTTTGAATTTCCTGGAATTTGCATTTTTCTCCCCTACTTGCTCGTGCTCTACGTCGGCAGGGCCCGGCCCCACGCATACTTCACCCAGCGTTAGCCTCGACCGGAAACCAGGACGGGACTAAGGAGCGAGGGGCTACGTGGCAAGTTAGGCTCCTGAGTCGCGATGCTCAGGAGTCCCCCTTGACGCGCAAGAAACAAGTAGGAAAAGGGGGGAACGAGGAGTGGATTAGTCGTTCTGCGTTGGCAGGGCCCGGCCCCGCGCATACCTCACCCAGCGTTAGCTCCGACCGGAAACCAGGACAGGACTAAGAAGTGAGGGGCTATGAGGCAAGTTAGGCTCCTGAGTCGGGATGCTCAGGAGTCCCCCTTGACGTTCAAACGGGTTTCCATACCTTGGCTCCGCTCGGGGAGGGGCGCGTGACAACCAGGTCCGAGGGACCTGGCTGGGTGGCGTGTGCTCGGGCGAGGCCCGGGCGTAGCCCCCGTGTCCAGCCCCCTCGTGCGGCGCTCCCGAGGGGAGGCGTTGTGATTGTGCCGGACACTGAGCTCTGGGCTCCCTGAGGTTGCTACGACCGTAGGCCGCCCTCAGTTGTTTATCACCAGCACGGAGCATAGCGCTTCCGTATGTGTACGGGCATAGCTGCTCCTCGGTAGTGTCGTCAGCCAGCATGGATCATGGTGCTTCCAGCATGGAGCCCTGACACGTGGCCGGCACGGTAGGGCTAGGCGAGGTGTATCTGGGCACTCGTGAGCCAGCGCGGGACTCACGAGGCCCTACCTCGAGGCGGGTTGCGCCTGGCTCTGGGCCTTTATCAATGGTGTGTTCCTGCAGGGTGGTTAGAATGCAAATGCTCTACGTCCTCAGGTCCCGGCCCTCGAGCTAGCTCAGCCGCCGCTGGTATGACAGGCCGCGATGCCATGAGTCAAGGCCAGGGGGTGAGGGCTGGAGAGCCAGTAGGAGCCCATGAGTCGCGATGCTCAGGTACCCCCCCTTTTAACGTGCAAGCACTTTGCATGAAAGCGGAGAAGTCCGTGATAAGCAGCAGGTGACAATTAAGCGCGAAAGAGCAAATTCATTTTAAATAGACGCGGGAAAAGCAAACGCCGCTGGGCCAGGCCCGAGCAGCTCGGGGATGATGCAGCCCGAGGGGCGCCCCCAACAAGGTAAGTAAAGAGCATAAGCAAAACGGATACATGCCGCAGGGACGGACCCACGCGACCTGGGAATGATGCGGCCCTGTGGGCGCCCCCAGCTAAGAACGGAACTTAGAAAGGTGTGACCTGGTGCCGTTGAAGATGGAGTGATGTTGAAGAAGCGGGCGATGCGCGATGAAGACGTCGACCCTCACGAGCCCCCAGGCCCAGGAGCCTCGGGAGGCTCCGGGGGCACAGGTGGGTCTCCGAGAGCCATCTCCATCTCCGCCAGGACCTCACGATGCCTGACCTCCTGAGCCTCCAGAATGCTCCTCAGCAGGCGCTGATGAGCGGCGACCGTGTTCGGCAGGCCGAGAGGCATGCGAACGTAGCTGTGAGGTGGACCCTCGCAACGCCCCACGTGCGAAGGCCAGAGGCGCTCCTGAGACGCGGCTCAGTTGAGCCCTGGCACGTTGATGCAGACGTGCAGCCCACCTTCCTCGCCTGGATGTGGGGCTACGGTGGGCAAGCGGCGGCTGCCGCGCATGACTCTCGACTCCTGTAGCTCCTGGGTGTTTCTTGCAATGAACTCCTGAGGTTTTGGTCTTCCTTGCCTTGTACCTTCCTGAGGGAAACGTTCCTGGAAGCACCCCTCCAAGCGGTGCCCGAGCGCCTCCCTCGCGACCTTGGCAAAGTCGGTGGCTCTCCAAGAAAGGGCCCCCGAGCCCCGCCTAAGGAGGGCGCCGGGCGCGCCTTCCTATGCGAGAGAGGGTGGTGCTCCCTGATTGGGTGCAGATCCTAATGCAACACCTCCGGAGGCGCCTGCCTCCTTATGGCTTGGGTCAGGCGAAACCTTCTTCTTCTAAAGGGTCGCCTCGGGAAGCCTTCCGTTCCTGTGGTCCGGGTCTTCGATTGCTGTGGCTTGGAACGCGCGCTCGAGTGAACACACTGCGTCCCTTTGTTCATAGGGTACGGTGATGACTCCACCGCTTCCTGGCATCTTGAGGACATTGTATCCATGGTGAGTCACCGCCATGAACTTGGCCAGGGCTGGGTACCCGAGGATGGCATTGTATGGCAGGCGGATGTGGGCGACGTCGAAGTCGATGAGCTCTGTGCGGTAGTTGTTGCGCTATCCGAAGGTGACTGGAAGGTGAACCTGCCCTATGGGAACAGTGGAACCATCAGTGACTCCTGAGAAGGGCTTGGTTGGCTAGAGCTGATCGTATGACACTTGGAGATTGTCGAACGTCTCGACGGACAGGACGTTGAGTCCTACTCCAACATCAATGAGGGTCCTGGTGACCTGCACATTGCTGATGACTGGGGAGAAAAGCATTGGGAGGACTCCGGCCGTTGCCGCGCACTTGAGCTGATCCGCTGAGCTGAACGTGATAGCGCATGCAGACCACCTGAGAGGGCACGTGGCCTCAAGCTTGGGGAGGACTGCATTCACCTCGCGAGCAAACTGCTTGAAAATGCGCCGTGAGGCTGGGGCCTGCGCGCCACCCAAGATGCAAGCGATTGCGCGCGGCTCCTGGAAGCCCCCAGCCCCCTCGTCTTGATGTTGGTCTTCGTTCCTCCTTGGCGGTGGCGGCAGAGGAAGAAGGCCTGCGTTGCCGTACGGGTGATCCTCACGAGGCTGATCTCTCCAGCCTCCCTCGCGAGGCTGGTCCTGCCAGCGATCCTCGCGAGGCTGGTCACGCCACCCTTGGAGAGGGCCACGGTCTTCCCATCGTCCGCCACCTCTTCCTCCTCCTCGGCCATAGCCCCTGTCATTGCGCTCGGGGTGTCGGCCGACACGTCCATCTCTCACGGCCCTGAGCTCTTGACATTCGCTGGTGTTGTGGGTGTGGAGGTCGTGGTACACACAGTACCGGCTGCCCTTGGATGACTCAGGATGATCTTTGCCTCGCTTGGTGTCTGGTTCCGCTGCAAGCATGGTATCCCCCTTGCGCTTCACGTCCTTGGCCTTGGGTTTCTTCTCTTGTGGGTCGGCAGCCAGGAGTTCGAGGAGGAAAAGACGCCCTTCCTCAGCCCTAGCGCACTTGGTTGCCAAGTTGAACAGCTCAAGGGATGTGCACAGGTCTTCATGGATTGCTAGCTCCTCCTTTATCTTGATGTCGCGTACGCCATGGAGAAGGTCAAGATGATGGCTTCTTCAGTCACCTTGGGGATCTTGAGTCGAGCGTTGTTGAAGCGCTGGATGTATTTCTGCAGGGTTTCCCCTTGCTGCTGCTTGATGCGGCGCAGATTGCTCATGGCCGGGGGCCGGTCGCGAGTGCCCTGGAAGTTGGCGATGAAGTGAGTGCGCATCTCGTCCCAGGAGGAGATTGTGCAAGGAGCCAGGTTCAGGAGCTAGGTGCGGGCCCCGTCCTTGAGCGCCATGGGAAACCAGTTCGCCATGACCGTTTCATCTCTGTTGGCGGCTTCGATGCATAGCTCGTAGAGCTGTAGGAAATCCGCGGGGTCCGTCGTGCCATCGTAGTGAGGGGGCAGGTCAGGCTTGAATTTGCCTGGCCATACGACGCCGTGTAGCTCGGGGGTGAGGGCACGGCAGCCTGCTGTGGCCACCGGTGCCTTTTGCTGGTGCTGGGCTTGTTCCTGGGGATTACCGCGCGCCGCCGCTTGGAGCGGCGCGGGGTCTTGGCGTGGAGGTGCAGGGACGCGATCTTGGCGCGCCGGCGCTGGGAGCGCGCGAGCACCTTCTTGGGGACGAGGGATCTCTTGGCAGCTCCTTTCTTGCTGCGCAGGCACCGGACACGGAGGGTCTCGCCCTGGGGATGCACGCCTTGGAGCCAGGGCGCCTTCTTGGGGAGGAGGTGGTGGAGGCACCTCCTGATCCCCGCCTCCTACGCGGAATGGAGGGTGAGGCAGCGAGAGGGACGGCAAGGGGGAGCCCCCTGCGGCGCTGACGAGCTCTGTGATGCTGGCGAGCCAGTCCTCGTAGAGGTCATCGACGGGGCAGTAGTGCAGGAGCTCTCTTGCCAGGAGCAGCGCGGCGTGTGCGTCCATGGGGGTGCGACGGGCGTGGGATGACGAAGCGGCTGGATTCAGTGACGGTGTGGCGGTGCGGCCCTCTCGCCGCACCGAAGGATGCTGGGACGAGGCCTGTTGCTCGTTCCCCGCCGGGCCGGTGGCGGCGTTGGCTGCAGGCGACGAGGAACGACGAGGGCGCCCGCCGACGGGTGCCGTCTGGGCGACGCGGGTGGCGAGAATAGCCCGGCGCTCGGCGCGAGCCCGGCGGGCGTCAGCCATGGACACGACAGAAGATCGTACGCGAACAGCGGAAGAAAGATTCCGGCGCACCCCTACCTGGCGCGCCAAATGTCGGTTTTCGGGTTCCGGCAGACCGTTGAGGTATGAACACTGGGGTGCGGGCGGAGATCTCTCCCCTACCGATCTACGTCCAATCTCCTCGCGTGATCTAAGCTGGAAACGACAAACAACACAAGGGACACAAGGTTTATACTGGTTCGGGCCACCGTTGTGGTGTAATACCCTACTCCAGTGTGTGGTGTGGTGGATTGCCTCAAGGGCTGATGATGAACAGTACAAGGGAAGAACAGCCTCGCGAGAGGTGTTCTTGAGCTGGTGCGATGAACTGCTTGGGTGAGTTCAATCGCCTCTCTCTCTATCTCTATCTCTCTCTTTCGGTCCTTTGTTTTCCGCCCTCTACTCTGTGGTGGCTAGCTCTATTTATAGAGGCCCTGGGCCTCTCCCCAAATAATGAGCGGGAAGGGCGCCAACAATTGGCCATTTTGAAGGGGAACATCTAGTACAAGTTATCCTGACCAAAGGTGGTCTTCGACTGCCAAAAGCACTGGTGATGACGCCGTCTTGGGCTCCACGGTGACCTCCGTCCTGCCGCTCTGTTGGTCTTGGTCTCGTTGCACCGGAATGGTAACCTTTGCCCGGTGCCTTGGCCTATGCTTGCCCCCTTTGCACCAAAGGGGAAACAAGGACACTGTGTAGGTCGGCGCCCACCTGGTCTTGATCGTCATGGCTTGCGTCACGGGCTCCTCGCGAGATACCCCTACCTTGATCTCTCCGCCTCCTCGCGAGCCTGCCTGATGAGGCTGCCTATGAGGAAGCTTCCTGTCGTCCGCCACGCGAGGCTTGGCCCCTCGCGAGGGTCTTGAGCTTGAGCTGATGAAGATGGGCCGCGCTAGGCCCCCACTTGAGCCACGCCACAGGCCGCAGGCAGGCAAGTCTGGGGACCCCCATTCCCAGAACGCCGACAACCTCCATCAAGAGGGCCCGAACCTGGGTAAACATCGTGTCCCCTGCCTCCTGTTACAATCTGCCTTAGACGCACAGTTCGGGACCCCCTACCCAAGATCCGCCGGTTTTCACACCGACATTGGTGCTTTCATTGAGAGTTCCACTGTGTCATCACCATAAGGCTTGATGCTCCTTCGATCATCGCTAGCGATGCGGTCCAGGGTGAGGCTTTCCTCCCCGGACAGATCTTCGTATTCGGCCGCTTCGCACTGCGGGCCAATTCGCTTGGCCATCTGGGGAAGATCGAGAGCTACGCCCCTGGCCATCAGGTCATGTTTGGAAACTTAAACTACACTGCCGACATCCGCAGAGACTTGATCTTCGACGGATTCGAGCCCATGTCGGGTACGCCGCACAGTCATGACGAGCATGACGTAACTCTGTCGTCGGACAGTGTTCGGGAGATCGCATCCGCAACTACTTCGGTCGTTAATCCGGAGCAAATCGCGCCGTCCGAGAGCGGAGGGATAGACCCCGCCATGGAGGTCGCCCTCTCAGTGGAGATAGACCCAGATACTGACTTCACCCCTTACGAGAGCCGTATCGCCGAACCACTGGGTTCATCTCCGGCCACGGACTCCGAGCCGATCACATCCGTGCCCGTCGAATCCGACTGGGCGCCGATCATGGAGTTCACCTCCGCGGATATCTTTCAGCACTCACCCTTCGACGACGTGCTAAATTCATTAAGGTCTCTCTCCCTGTCAGGTGAACCTTGGCCGAACTATGTCCGGCTAGAATGGGATGCGGATGACGAAGAAATTCGCTGCCCACCCACCACCCACTTAGTAGCCACTGTCGATGACTTAACTGACATGCTCGACTTCGACTCCGAAGACTTCGATGGTATGGACGACGAAGCCGGAGACGAACAGGAACCACCGCCCTCAGGGCGCTGGACTGCCACCTCATCATATGATATATACATGGTGGACACCCCCAAAGAAGGCAATGGCGATGAGACAGCGGAGGATGAGCCCTCCAAGAAACAACCCAAGCGCCGACGTCAGCGGTGCCGCTCTAAGTCCCGCCACAGCAAGAGCAATGATACTGGCACAGGAGATACTAACACTCCGGATAGTGCCAAAGACAACAACAATCCCCTCCAGCACGATGTAGAGCTGGAGGACGAACAAGCTAGCCCTCCAGAGCAAGCAGCAGATGGAGAATCGGAGGAGGACAATTACATGCCTCTCTTCGAAGATGATGCGAGCCTCGGCGATGACGAATTTATCGTGCCTGAGGACCCCATCGAGCAAGAGCGCTTCAAGCGCCGGCTTATGGCCACGGCAAATAGCCTGAAGAAAAAGCAGCAACAACTTCAAGTTGATCAAGACTTGCTAGCAGACAGGTGGACCGAAGTCCTTGCGGGCGAGGAGCATGAACTCGAGCGCCCGTCCAAGAGTTACCCAAAACGCAGGTTGCTACCTCACCTCGAGGAGGAAGCATTGAAACCTCATTCACCAGTGTACGATGTGGTTGACCGGCCACTATGCGGCCGAGCCAGAGATGCGTTTCAGCTTGAAGTTCAGCCCGCACCCCGTCGCCACTCAATCAAAAATACTAAGGCCCATGGCAACACAGAGGACCTGCGAGACATATTGGACAATAAGGCAAAAATCGCAAGGTCAATATACGGGACACGGGCACACGCGCCAACACGGGACGATGATCGTCGCGTCGGATACACCAAGAGTAAATCCGGCCGGGCCGAATAAAGAAAACAAGACTCATACGAACTGTGTCGGGATATAGCCCGGCACAGAGGCGCCGCACACCCCCTATGCTTCACTGATGAAGTTATGAATCATGAATTCCCAGAGGGTTTCAAACCCGTAAATATCGAATCATACGATGGTAAAATAGATCCCGTTGTATGGATTGAGGATTTCCTCCTTCACATCCACATGGCTCGTGGTGATGATCTACATGCCATCAAGTACCTCCCACTAAAACTCAAAGGACCAGCTCGGCATTGGCTGAACAGCTTGCCAGCAGATTCCATCGGCAGTTGGGAGGATCTGGAAGACGCATTTCTTGACAACTTCCAGGGCACTTATGTGCGGCCACCGGATGCTGATGACTTGAGCCACATAACCCAGCAGCCAAGGGAATCGGCCATACAATTCTGGACACGGTTCCTGACTAAGAAAAATCAAATTGTAGACTGTCCGGACGCAGAGGCCCTAGCGGCATTCAAGCATAACATCCGCGACGAGTGGCTCGCCTGCCACCTCAGCCAGGAGAAGCCGAAATCTATGGCAGCCCTCACAACACTCATGACCCGCTTTTGCGCGGGCGAGGACAGCTGGCTGGCTCGCAGCAACAACACATCGAGGAATCCGGACACCTCGGATACCAAAGATGTTAACGGTAGGCAGTGTCATAACAGACCAAAGCGCCGCAATAACAGCGATAACACCAAAGATACGGCAGTTAATGCCGGATTCAGAGGCTCTAGATCCGGTCAGCGGAAAAGGACATTTAAAAGAAATACTCCAGCTCCGTCCAGTCTGGATCGCATACTGGATCGCTCGTGTCAAATCCACGGCACCCTCGACAATCCAGCCAATCACACCAATAGAGATTGCTGGTTGTTCAAGCAGGCCAGCAAGTTAAATGCCAAAAACAAGGACAAGGGGCTGCATAGCGATGACGAGGAGGAGCCCCGTCCGCTGAACACCGAAGGACAAAAGGGGTTTCCCCCACAAGTGAAGATGGTGAACATGATATACACAACCCACATTCCCAAGAGGGAGCGGAAGCGTGCACTAAGGGACGTCTATGCGATGGAGCCCGTCGCCCCACAGTTCAACCCATGGTCTGCTTGCCCGATCACCTTCGATCGTAGGGACCACCCCACTAGCATCCGTCATGGAGGATCCGCCGCACTGGTCCTAGACCCCATCGTTGACGGATTTCACCCCACTCAAGTCCTTATGGACGGCGGCAGCAGCCTGAACCTGCTTTATCAGGATACAGTGCGAAAATGGGTATCGATCCCTCGAGGATCAAACCCAGCAAAACCACATTTAAAGGCGTCATCCCAGGTGTAGAGGCCCATTGCGCCAGCTCAATCACACTGGGAGTGGTCTTCGGATCACCGGACAACTTCCGAAGCGAAGAGTTAATCTTCGACATCATCCCGTTTTGCAGTGGCTACCATGCACTGCTCGGACGGACAGCATTTGCAAAATTCAATGCAGTGCCGCATTACGCATACCTCAAGCTCAAGATGCCAGGACCTCACGGGGTCATAACAGTAAATGGAAACACAGAACACTCGCTCCGTACGGAAGAGCACACTGCGACCCTTGCAGCAGAAGCACAAAGCAGCATGTTTAGGCAGACCACTCATTCGCGTCACAACCCCCGCACACCTTCAAGCGAGTCCGGAACAAGTTGCAATAGGATCGCCTGGCATGATCAGAGCTCGCCTAGCAATTCGGCCCCTGTCCCAGTCCCAGTGAAGAAAATGCCATGGACATAGGCGGGGGCACGATCAGGACACACCCCGCATTGTGGCTTAACCGCACTAGGGGCTGCATACCTTTTTCATTCCTTTTCTCTTTCAGGGCCTAACTCTCCGGAAGCCCTCTCCGGCAGAACAATTGCCGGACACATTCCGGAAGCAGCAACCAAGGCGGCAAGAAGCTAAGATGAACACGGGAACCGCCGGGTAGTCTCTAGTAATAATTGATATACCCGCTTTTCACTATTCATGCGTAGCTTGCCCTGGGATAGGACATTTCGAATTGTCCTACTTTATGCTTATTGCGCTACTTCTACTAGTACGCTTCGACGTATTATTTAAATAACAATGCATATCATTAATATGTCATTGCATTATTTAAGTTTTTCTCTTTCTCTTATATGTCCATTTACGACAATCCGCACCCGCACGTTTGGGTACGGTCAGTTCGCCAGGGGTTCTCGTTTACCCCATAATACGGCGCAAGAAGTCCGAACACTTTCAACAGTGCGGCACCCCGAACTTATAGCATTATATGCATCAGCTCCGAATCATGTCTTTGGTCAAATGTTGGGTTGCCCGGCTCCCATGCTTTGGTACCTTATGTTCCGCTATATCGGCTAAGGTAGCGGTGGGAGAACTACTGCGATTGTGTCCCGGTTCTTCCGGACGAGCACCTCAGTAGAGAAAGCCAAAAACTGACTGTCATGATAAGGCGGGAGACTGGTCACTGTTCGAGAGGTCTCAAGTCCTTAAAGACTTTTTTCGCTTTGGGTGAGGAGTCGGCCTTGTCCGGCTTAGGCGTGTATAGCGCCCCAAATTTGGCCCTCCGAATACCAGGGGCTTCACCAAAATTTAAAATCATAGACTTCTATGGCTAAGTGAGAGTGATAAAGCATTATAGTCCGATTGCCTGGTTCGTTGCGCTGAACACCTCCCTTGAAGGACCCAAAATTGGGGTAAAGAGTGCTCAGTTTTATCCCGAACACCCCAGTACTAGTTACATGGGGGCAGAAGCCGACGACTGGCCAACTCTCAGATTTTATAAACGGCCGCACAGAAGGTAATATTTTAAATTAAGAAAGCATCACATGACGCAAATGAACTTGTTTCATATTACAAGATCACATGAGCATGTTCATTCAAAGAATACATCCTTGGCACACTCATCTGCCACTAGGCGGGAACCCTTCAGGACACTCTCATAATAATTCTTGGGGCAACGATGCTCCTTGCCCTCTGGCGGCCCCTCCTTCACCAGCTTCACAGCGTCCAGCTTCGCCCAGTGTACCTTTGCCCGGGCAAAAGCTCTGCGTGCACCCTCGATGCAGATGGACCGCTTGATGACTTCAAGCCGTGGGCAGGCTTCCACAAGCCGCCTCACCAGACTGAAGTAGCTGCCGGACAGGGCCTCGCCAGGCCACATCCGGACTATAAGGCCCCTCACGGCCTGTTCGGCCACCTTGTGAAGCTCGACCAACTGCTTCAGCTGGTCGCTCAAGGGCACGGGGTGTTCGGTCCCACTATACTGAGACCAGAACAACTTCTCCATTGAGCTCCCCTCCTCAGCCCGGTAAAACTCCGAGGCATCTAGTACACTGCGGGGAATATCTGCAAAAGCTCCTACAGAGCTCCGAACTCGGGTAAGAAAAAGTAAAGTCTCCTTCACGTGCTTTCTTTGCATAATGAATGCCTTACCCGCTGTTATCTTCTTCACCGCGTCAATCTCCTGGAGGGCCTTGTGTGCTTCGGCCTTGGCGCTCCGGACGCTTTCAAGCACCTGCGCGAGCTCGGACTCTCATGTCTTAGAGTCAAGCTCCAAGGACTCGTGCTTTTTTTCGAGAGCCTCGAGCTCTTGCTGCACCTCTCCTACTCGGGCTTCTTGCTTCTCCCGCTCAATACGCTCCTTAGACGCTTTGTCTTCGGCCTTGGACAGCGCTTTCCTCAGGGTCGCCACTTCGGTCGTGGCCCCTGGCAAACCCATGATGATCCTATTATTTTATAACTTAATTTCTTTTTAACTATATAGACAGGGGTATTTCTTACCTTTGCTCTCTTCAAGCTGCCTCTTGGTAAGGCCTTGCTCGTCCTCGGACCGCTTCAGGTCCTGCTTCAGCGCAGAGACCTCCGCAGTACGTGCGGCAGCGGCCAGCAGTGAAGCCTGCACATACACATAGACATACTCTAATTAGACTCCTGAGTTATCATTTGATCCTCTATTCGGCTTTTCTCCGCGAACGCCGAACAGAGCATCAGGGGAAACTACTATGCGGTAATATTTTATTATATTTTGATTGCTTACCTCAAAGCCTGTTAGGAGGCTGGCGCAAGCTTCGGTCAGTCCGTTTTTGGCAGACTGAACCTTCTCGACCACCGCACTCATGATAGTGCGGTGCTCTTCATTGATGGAAGCACTGCGAAGTGCTTCCAGCAAGTTGTCCGGTGCCTCTGGTTGGACAGAGGACACCGGCACGGATGGTTGGCCCCCATTAACGGGGGACCACCTACCAGAGTCCGGAACCATCGAAGGTTCTGGTGCAGTGTCCGGCTGATGGCCGAACTTGGAGCCTGTAGGAGCCTCGCTCCCTTGGTACCCAGGGTCCGGGAAGTCGCCTTGAGGCGCCCCCAGGACCACCTCCCCTTGGCCCGGTGCCTTTTGAGGCAACACCTCGGCGTTGTCCATAGGGCGAGGGGTGGTAGTGGTCAGGAGAGAACCGCTGTTCATATCCGACGAGTTCAGAGAGCCGCTCGACGAGGATACGTCGAGACGAGCTCGGGACGGACTGCATAATCATGTTCGGCATGAGGAGAGGCAGTGTAATAAAGCATACCATGAAGTACTATGGCGCCCGGACACTTACGATTTCGCCAGGGGCTTGACCCTGGGTAGCCACTCGTCGCCGTAGTTGACGGCCATCGTGGCGCAGTCTGGAGGGAGGGTCCTTCCCTTCTTGGACCCTTCGGCCTCCCTGGTTGGGTCGGCCTACCTTTTCTTGTCTCCCCCGGCTGGGGGGGAGAACTTTCCTCTTCCTCCTCCTCGTCTTTGTGGGAGGAGTGCGCGTCGGAGTCATCGGACGATGAGTCCGATACAACCTTGCGCCGGAGACCCTTTCGGGTCCCCGCGGCCTTCTTCTTGGTCTTCTTCACCGGCACCTCGTAAGGTGCCGGAGTCAGCATCTCCGTTAGGAGAGCGCCTGCAGGATCTTCGGGCAGGGGGCTGGGCAATCAAGTTGCTCCGCTGTCTTTATCTAGTCCTGTTAATGGCATAGAAGCTTAGATCCTGCATATGACTAAACCGGGGCAAATAAATACCCTGAGAGATATAAAAACTTACCGGATTGGCGTGGCGTTTTGCGCTGAGTCCACAGTCCTCGGTGAGGGAAGGAGGAATCTCGGCTCCAGTGAACAGCACCCTCCAGACGTCCTCGTGCATCATGTCATAGAGCTCTCACAGCGTCTGGTGCTTGGCCGAGTCGAACTCCCACAAATCGAATGCCCGTCGTTGACATGGGAGGATCCGGCGGAAGAGCATGACCTAGACCATGTTGACGAGCTTGATTTTCTTGCTCGTCATGTTCCGGATACAGGTCTGGAGTCCAGTCAACTCTACCAAAGAACCCCAGGACAGGCCCTTCTCTTTCCAGGAGGTGAGCCGCGTGGGGATTCCGGATCGAAATTTGGGGGCCGTCGCCCAGTTGGAGTCACGCGGCTCGGTGATGTAGAACCACCCCGATTGCCACCCCTTTATGGTATCCACATAGGTGCCCTCGAGCCAGGTGACATTAGGCATCTTGCCCACCATGGTGCCTTCGCACTCTGCTTGCTGGCCACCCACCACCTTCGGTTTAACATTGAAGGTTTTCAGCCATAGGCCGAAGTGGGGCCTGATGCGGAGGAAGGCCTCGCACACGACGATAAATGCCGAGATGTTGAGGATGAAATTGGGGGCTAGATCATGAAAATCCAGCCCATAGTAGAACATGAGCCCATGGACAAACGAGTGGAGGGGAAATCCCAGTCCGCGGACAAAATGGGTAAGAAAAACTACCCTCTCATGGGGTTTGGGCGTTGGGATGATCTGCCCCGCATTTGGCAGCCGGTGCACGATATCCGCGGCCAGATATCCGACTTCCCGTAACTTTTTGATGTTCTCCTCCATGACGGAGGAGACCATCCACTTGCATCCTGCTCCGGACATGCTTGGAGTGGTTTGAGCAGAAGAACGCAAGCTTGGGCGCTAGAGCTCGAGTGTGCGGGAATGGGTAAGCGAGGAGGAAGAAGGCGTGGGTGAAAAAAGTAAATCCTTGTCCCTTTATAAGGGCAGAAGAGGCGATGTGTCTCCCCACTTGCCTGGTAAAACCGCTTATTCCCCAGGCGCCGTAATTGATGGCGCGGTTGGGTTACCCACACCCATATTGATGAGAATCCAGTGATAAGGGGAACACGATCTCTGCTTTGACAAGACGTGTCAAGGAAACCGCCTCGCGATATGTGCGGAGCTGGTTGAGAAAAGTGGTTCGAATAATAACCTGGCTGATGACCCACAAGTATAGGGGATCTATGGTAGTCCTTTCGATAAGTAAGAGTGTCGAACCCAACGAGGAGCAGAAGGAAATGATAAGTGGTTTTCAGCAAGGTATTCTCTGCAAGTACTGAAATAAGTGGTAACAGATAGTTTTGTGATAGGATTTTAACGAGCAACAAGTAACAAAAGTAAATAAAGTGCAGCATGGTGGCCCAATCCTTTTGTAGCAAAGGACAAGCTAGAACAATCTCTTATAATAGGAAAAACGCTCCCGAGGACACATGGGAATATCGTCAAGCTAGTTTTCATCACATTCATATGATTCGCGTTCGATACTTTGATAATTTGATATGTGGGTGGACCGGTGCTTGGGTGCTGTTCTTACTTGAACAAGCATCCCACTTATGATTAACCTCTATTGCAAGCATCCGCAACTACAACAAAAGTATTAAGGTCAACCTAACCATAGCATGAAACATATGGATCCAAATCAGCTCCTTACGAAGCAACACATAAACTAGGGTTTAAGCTTCTGTCACTCTAGCAACCCATCATCTACTTATTACTTCCCAATGCCTTCCTCTAGGCCCAAATAATGGTGAAGTGTTATGTAGTCGACATTCACATAACACCACTAGAGGATAGACAACATACATCTTATCAAAATATCAAACGAATACCAAATTCACGTGACTACTAATAGCAAGACTTCTCCCTTGTCCTCAGGAACAAACGTAATTAATCACAAAGCATATTCATGTTCATAATCAGAGGGGTAATAATATGCATATAGGATCTGAACATATGATCTTCCACCAAATAAACCAACTAGCATCAACTACAAGGAGTAATCAACACTACTAGCAACCTACTAGCACCAATCCCGGACTTTGAGACAAGAATTGGATACAAGAGATGAACTAGGGTTTGGAGATGAGATGGTGCTGGTGAAGATGTTGATGGAGATTGCCCTCTCCCGATGAGAGGAGAGTTGGTGATGAGGATGGTGATGATTTCCCCCTCCCGGAGGGAAGTATCCCCGGCAGAACAGCTCTGCCGAAGCACTAGATTGGATCCGCCAAGGTTTCGCCTCATCGCGGCGGAGTCTCGTCCCGAAAAGTTCCTCTGTATTTTTTTCTCATCGAAAGACTTCATATAGGAGAAGATGGACGTCGGAGAGCCACCAGGGGGCCCACGAGGTAGGGGGCGCGCCCCACCCTCGTGAGCAGGGTGTGGGCCCCCTGGCCTTCATCTTTGGCGAGGATTTTTCTTTATTTATTTTAAGATGTTCCGTGGAGTTTCAGGACTTTTGGAGTTGCGCAGAATAGGTCTCTAATATTTGCTCCTTTTCCAGCCCAAAATTCCAGCTGCCGGCATTCTCCCTCCTTATGTAAACCTTGTAAAATAAGAGAGAATAGCCATAAGTATTGTGACATAAAGTGAAATAATAATCCATAATGCAATAAATCTCGATATAAAGGCATGATGCAAAATGGACGTATCAACTCCCCCAAGCTTAGACCTCGCTTGTCCTCAAGCGAAAAGCCGATAACAATAAATATGTCCTCATGTTTAGAGGTAGAGGCGTCGATAAAAATAAAATACGGACATGAAGGCATCATGATTATTCTCATAACAACAACATATATAGATTTTGTCATATGATTCCTTATGTTCAAGTGATGATCTATTAACAATGCAAAAGTATAAATCATAAACCTTATTGGGCTCCGACAAACTATAATCTCAGCCATTGAAGCAATTGCAATTTATCATAACGTCGGAGAGAGTCTATGTCAGAGCTAAAAAGCAAGTCCACATACTCAACTATCATTTAGTCCTCCATAATTGCTAATAGTCACGCAATACTTGTGGTTACGGAGTTTTAATCGGACATAGAGAAAGATAGGGGCTTATAGTTTTGCCCCACAACCTTTTACCTCAAGGTTAATGTCAACAATAATGGTTCATGCTCCCCTACATCCAATTAGATATATATATATCATGTTCTTTCCAACATGCTGAGTTTGCCAAAGGATAAAATGAAAAAGAAAAGGTGAAGATCACCATGACTCTTGCATAAGGTAGAGGATAATAATAAAGGATAGGCCCTTCACAGAGGGAAGCAGAGGTTGCCATGCGCTTTTATGGTTGGATGCACAAAATCTCAATGCGAAAGAACGTCACTTTATATTGCCCCTTGTGATATGAACCTTTATTATGCAGTCCGTCGCTTTTATTACTTCCACATCACAAGATCATATAAAGCTTATTTCTCCCACACCAATCAATCATACATATTTAGAGAAATTTTTATTGCTTTGCACCGATGACAACTTACTTGAAGGATCTTACTCAATCCATAGGTAGATATGGTGGACTCTCATGGAAAAACTGGTTTAAGGGTATTTGGAAGCACAAGTAGTATTTCTACTTGGTGCTGTGAATTTGGCTAGCATGAGGGGGGAAGGCAAGCTCAACAAGTTAGAGGATCCATGACAACATACTTTATCTTAGATATAAGAAAGACATAACTCATTACGTTGTCTTCCTTGTCCAACATCAACTCTTTAGCATGTCATATTTTAATGAGTGCTCCCAATCATAAAAGATGTCAATGATAATATATCTATATGTGAAAACCTCTCTTTCCTTATTACTTCCTATTAATTGCAACAATGACCAAAGCTATGTTTGCCAACTCCCAACAACTTTTAATCATCATACTCTTTCTATGTGAAGTCATTACTTTCAATAAGATCAATATGAACTCTTGGTTTCTTTTTATTCCTTTCTTCTTTCTTTTATTCATCCAAAATCATGGCAAAATAATCAAGCCCCTGAATCAACACTAATTTATTATATATAACTCAAGGACTCGATTACAAAGAGAGATCATAAAGCAAAACTCAAAACTAGATCATGCCATAAACTTTATTCTACTAGATCAAGATACTACTAATAGGATCAAACTAAGAAAAACGGTAAAGATAGGAGTTGTGATTGTGATACGATACCGGGGCACCTCCCCCAAGCTTGGCAGTTGCCAAGGGGAGTGCCCATACCCATGTGATTATATCTCCTTTGTCGGTGAACAAGGTGGTGGTGGTGATGATGGCTTAGTTGATGGCTTAGGCTTCTCCCTTAATTTGCGCTTAAGGACGGCATTTTGATCCCTCAGATCATCAATCTCCCACTCCAGGGTTAATATCTTTTTGCATAGGTCCTGCTTATTTTCCTGCAAGAGACGAAAAGGGATAAACTCGAACTTGGGTTTCTTTACCCTATCAGGGAGACTTGACTTTTTGAACTCCACGTGCATGTCACCAGGTTGAGGCAATGGGGCTTCATCTTCATCTGAGCTCGTCTCCTCCTTCCCCTTGGGTTCATAGTCCTCTTCTTCCTTCGTGGTCCAACCATCGTGTTCCACATCTCCATAGACCTTGGGATTTGCTAAGTAATCATCCACATAGCTTTATCCTTCTGAATCCTAGGAAGACATGTTGATTTAATCTGCAACGGGACAGCTCGAAATGAAAACAGACGATATTTGCATGATACGGGAGTCAAAACCTTCGGGAGGTTATATGATGAATTTTTACCAACCAAAATACGTATCGTGCAAGAAAACGGAGTCCGAAAGTCACACGAGGTGCTCACGAGGTAGGGGGTGCGCCCAGGGGGGTAGGGCGCGCCCACCACCCTCGTGTCCTTCCCGGACTGCTACTTATTTTTATATTTTTCTAAATATTCCAAAACGGAGAAATATTGCCTTAAAAATTGTTTTGGAGTCAGTTTGCTTACCGTACCACATACCTATTCCTTTTCGGAGTCTGGAACGTTCCGGAAAGTGTCCCTTATGTATTCCTCCGGGGTTACGGTTTCAATAATATTGGTTTCAACATTTATGGGATTACCTGAGATATAATGTTTGATTCTTTGACCATTTACCACCTTCGGATTTGTGCCCTCGAAGTTGTTGATTTTTGTGGCACCGGAACAATAGACCTCTTCGATAACATAGGGGCCTTCCCATTTAGAGAGAGGTTTTCCTGCAAAAAATCTTAAACAAGAGTTGTATAGAAATACATAATCACCTACATTAAACTCACGCTTTTGTATCCTTTTGTCGTGCCATCTTTTGACTTTTTCTTTAAACAACTTGGCATTTTCATAAGCTTGGGTTATCCTTTCATCAAGTGAGCTAATATCAAATAACCTCTTCTCACCGGCAAGTTTAAAATCATAGTTGAGCTCTTTAATAGCCCAATACGCCTTATGTTCTAGTTCGAGAGGTAAGTGACATGCTTTTCCATAAACCATTTTATACAGAGACATACCCATAGGATTTTTATATGCAGTTCTATAAGCCCATAATGCATCATCAAGTTTCTTGGACCAATTCTTTCTAGACCTATTAACAGTCTTTTGCAAAATTAATTTGAGCTCTCTATTGCTCAACTCTACTTGACCACTAGACTGAGGGTGACAAGGAGATGCAATTCTATGATTAACATCATATTTAGCAAGCATTTTACGGAAAGCACCATGAATAAAGTGTGAACCACCATCAGTCATTAAATATCTAGGGACTCCAAACCTCGGGAAAATAACTTCCTTAAGCATTTTAATAGAAGTGTTATGATCAGCACTACTAGTTGGAATAGCTTCTACCCACTTAGTAACGTAATCAACGGCAACTAGAATATGTGTGTATCCATTAGAGGCAGGAAAAGGTCCCATATAATCAAAGCCCCAAACATAAAGTGGTTCAATAACAAGTGAATAATTCATAGGCATTTCTTGACGTCTACTAATATTACCAATTCTTTGACATTCATCACAAGACAAGACAAACTTACGGGCATCCTTGAAGAGAGTAGGCCAATAAAAACCAGATTGCAATACCTTATGTGCAGTCCTATCTCCAGCGTGGTGTCCTCCATAAGACTCGGAGTGACACTTGCATAGGATCTGTTCCTGTTCATGCTCAGGTACACAACGTCTAATGACACCATCTACTCCTTCTTTATAAAGATGTGGGTCATCCCAAAAGTAATGTCTTAAATCGTAGAAAAACTTTTTCTTTTGCTGGTATGTGAAGCTAGGTGGTATAAACTTAGCAACAATATAATTAGCATAATCAGCATACCATGGAGTACTACGAGAAGTACTTATAACATTTAATTGTTCATCGGGAAAGCTATCATTAATAGGTAGTGGGTCATCAAGAATATTCTCTAACCTAGACAAGTTGTCTGCAACGGGGTTCTCAGCTCCCTTTCTATCAACAATATGCAAATCAAATTCTTGTAGCAAGAGAACCCATCTAATAAGTCTAGGTTTAGCATCTTTCTTTTCCATAAGGTATTTAATAGCAGCATGATCAGTTTGAATAGTTACATTAGAATCAACAATATAAGATCTGAACTTATCACAAGCAAATACAACTGCTAAAAGCTCTTTTTCAGTAGTAGCATAATTTCTTTGAGCATTGTCTAGAGTCTTACTAGCATAATGAATAACATTTAATTTTTTATCAACTCTTTGCCCTAGAACAACACCTACAGCATAATCACTAGCATCACACGTAATTTCAAAGGGTAAATTCCAATTAGGTGGCTGAACAATAGGTGCAGAGACTAATGCTTTCTTAAGTACTTCAAATGCTTCTACACAATTATCATCAAAGACAAATGGTATATCTTTTGCAATAAATTAGTCATAGGCTGAGAAATTTTTGAGAAGTCCTTAATGAACCTCCTGTAAAATCCGGCGTGACCAAGAAAACTTCTTATACCTTTGATGTCCTTGGGACATGGCATCTTTTTAATAGCATCAACCTTGGCTTTATCAACTTCAATACCTCTTTCAGAAACTTTGTGCCCCAAGACAATACCTTCATTAACCATAAAGTGGCACTTTTCCCAATTCAAAACAAGATTAGTTTCTTCACATCTCTGCAAAACTCGATCAAGATTGCTCAAGCAATCATCAAAAGAGGAACCATAGACGGAAAAGTCGTCCATGAAAACCTCACAAATCTTTTCACAAAAGTCAGAGAATATAGCCATCATGCATCTTTGAAAGGTAGCAGGTGCATTACATAAACCAAAAGGCATACGTCTATAAGCAAAAGTACCAAAAGGGCATGTAAAAGTAGTCTTTGATTGATCTCTAGCCGACACAGGTATTTGAAAGAAACCAGAATAACCATCTAGAAAGCAATAGTGTGTATGTTTGCATAATATTTCTAGCATTTGATCAATAAAAGGTCAGGGGTAAAGATCTTTCTTAGTAGCTTTATTTAATTTATGGAAATCAATCACCATCCTATAACATGTGATAATTCTTTGTGGAATCAATTCATCTTTATCATTAGGAACAACAGTAATACCTCCCTTCTTAGGGACACAATGGACAGGACTTACCCACTCACTATCAGCAACGGGATAGATTATACCTGCCTCCAGAAGCTTGAGTATTTCTTTTTTTACCACTTCTTTCATTTTAGGATTCAGACGTCGTTGAGGATCACGAACTGGTTTGGCATCTGCTTCCAAATTTAGTTTATGTTGACATAGAGTGGGACTAATGCCCTTAAGATCATCAAGAGTATATCCAATAGCAGCACGATGCTTCTTCAGAGTTTTCAATAATCTTTCTTCTTCATGCTTTGAAAGGTTAGCACTAATAATAACAGGATATATCTTCTTTTCATCAAGATAAGCATATTTAAGATTATCAAGCAACGGTTTAAGCTCAAACACGGGATCACCCTTGGGTGGAGGTGGATTCCCTAAAATTTCAACAGGCAAATTGTGTTGCAGAATAGGTTCATGTTTAAAGAATACTTCATCTATTTCCCTTCTTTCATTCATGAACATATCATTTTCATGGTCTAGCAGATAATGTTCTAAAGGATCACTAGGAGGTACGGCAATAGAAGCAAGACCAATAATTTCATCCTTACTAGGTAATTCTTTCTCACGATGTTGTTTGCTAAATTTAGAGAAATTAAACTCATGAACCATATCATCCAAGCCAACAGTAACAACATTATTTGTGCAATCTATGTTTAAGAAGGGTCTACCAAATATAATGGGACAAAAGCTATCTTGTGGGGAACCAAGAACAAGAAAATCAGCAGGATATTTAGTTTTCCCACACAAGACTTCAACATCTCTAGCAATTCCAATTGGTGAAATAGTATCTCTATTGGAAAGTTTAATTGTGACATCAATACCTTCTAACTCAGCAGGTGCAATTTCATTCTTAATTTCTTCGTATAAGTCAATAGGTATTACACTAGCACTAGCACCCATATAACATAAGCCATGATAACAATGATCTCCTGTTTTAACAGAAATAACAGGCACGCCTACCACAGGTCTATGTTTATCTTTATCACAAGGTTTAGCAATTCTAGCAGTTTCACCTTCGAACTGAATAACATGCCCATCAATATTATCAGACAAGAGATCTTTAACAATAGCAATATTAGGTTCTACTTTAACTTGCTCAGGGGGTGTATAAGTTCTAATATTGCTTTTACGAACAACAGTTGAAGCTTTAGCATGATCCTTTATTCTAACAGGGAAAGGTGGTTTCTCAATATAAGAAGTAGGAACAATAGGATCATTATAAGTGACAGTCTTTTCTTCAACTCTAATAGGTGCAGCTACTTTTACTTCTATGGGAGGATGATATTTAAACCACTTCTCCTTAGGGAGATCAAGGTAAGTAGAAAAAGATTCACAAAAAGAAGCTACTATCTCAGAGTCAAGTCCATATTTAGTGCTAAACTTACAGAAAATATCGGTATCTATAAAAGATTTAACACAATCAAACTTAGGTGTCATACCTGACTCCTTACCTTCGTCGAGGTCCCAATCTTCAGAGTTGCATTTAATTCTATCCAATAAATTCCATCCGAATTCAATAGTCTTCATCATAAAAGAGCCAGCACAAGAAGTATCGAGCATGGTGCGATTGTTTTCAGAAAGCCGAGCATATAAATTTTGAATAATCATTTCTCTTGAGAGCTCATTATTGGGGCATGAATATGACATTGATTTAAGCCTCCCCCAAGCTTGAGCGATGCTTTCTCCTTCGCGAGGCCATAAATTATATATATAATTGCGATCACGATGAACAAGATGCATAGGGTAATACTTTTGATGAAATTCCAACTTCAATCTTTTATAGTCCCATGATCTCATATCATCACATAGCCTATACCATATCAATGCGTCTCCCTTCAAAGATAAAGGGAAGACCTTCTTCTTAGCAACATCATCGGGTATACCTGCAAGCTTAAATAATCCACAAACTTCATCCACATATATTAAGTGCTCATCAGGATGCTTCGTTCCATCTCCTGTAAAAGGGTTAGCTAGCAGTTTTTTCCATCATACCCGAAGGAAATTCAAAAGGAGTTTCATTTTCAATAGGTTAAGTAGGTTGAGGAGCAACTCTTTGCTCTACTGGACGGGGTGAAGATACCCCGAACAATCCCCTCAGAGAATTACTTTCCATAGTAACAAGTGATAGTAAATTTCAGCACACTATATAAATTTTTCCTTACCAAATTCCACCTACCAAAGGCGCTACACTCCCGGCAACGGCGCCAGAAAAGAGTCTTGATGAACCACAAGTATAGGGGATCTATCGTAGTCCTTTCGATAAGTAAGAGTGTCGAACCCAACGAGGAGCAGAAGGAAATGATAAGCGGTTTTGAGCAAGGTATTCTCTGCAAGTACTGAAATAAGTGGTAACAGATAGTTTTGTGATAGGATAAATTGTAATGAGCAACAAGTAACAAAAGTAAATAAAGTGCATCAAGGTGGACCAATCCTTTTGTAGCAAAGGACAAGCTGGAACAAACTCTTATAATAGGAAAAACGCTCCCGAGGACACATGGGAATATCATCAAGCTAGTTTTCATCACGTTCATATGATTCGCGTTCGATACTTTGATAATTTTATATGTGGGTGGACCGGTGCTTGGGTGTTGTTCTTGCTTGAACAAGCATCCCACTTGTGATTAACCTCTATTGCAAGCATCCGCAACTACAACAAAAGTATTAAGGTCAACCTAACCATAGAATGAAACATATGGATCCAAATCAACCCCTTACGAAGCAATGCATAAACTAGGGTTTAAGCTTCTGCCACTCTAGCAACCCATCATCTACTTATTACTTCCCAATGCCTTCCTCTAGGCCCAAATAATGGTGAAGTGTTATGTAGTCGACATTCACATAACACCACTAGAGGCTAGACAACATATATCTTATCAAAATATCAAACGAATACCAAATTCACATGACTACTAATAGCAAGACTTCTCCCTTGTCCTCAGGAACAAACGTAATTACTCACAAAGCATATTCATGTTCATAATCAGAGGGGTAATAATATGCATATAGGATCTGAACATATGATCTTCCACCAAATAAACCAACTAGCATCAACTACAAGGAGTAATCAACACTACTAGCAACCTACTAGCAACCAATCCCGGACTTTGAGACAAGAATTGGATACAAGAGATGAACTAGGGTTTGGAGATGAGATGGTGCTGGTGAAGATGTTGATGGAGATTGCCCTCTCCCGATGAGAGGAGAGTTGGTGATGACGATGGTGATGATTTCCCCCTTCCGGAGGGAAGTATCCCCGGCAGAACAGCCCTGCCGGAGCTCTAGATTGGATCCGCCAAGGTTCCGCCTCGTGGCGTCGGAGTCTCATCCCGAAAAGTTCCTCTGTATTTTTTTCTCATCAAAAGACTTCATATAGGAGAAGATGGATGTCGGAGAGCCACCAGGGGGCCCACAAGGTAGGGGGCGCGCACTAGGGGGAGGGCGCGCCCCCCACCCTCGAGAGCAGGGTGTGGGCCCCCTGGCCTTCATCTTTGGTGAGGATTTTTCTTTATTTATTTTAAGATGTTCCGTGGAGTTTCAGGACTTTTGGAGTTGCGCAGAATAGGTCTCTAATATTTGCTCCTTTTCCGGCCCAGAATTCCAGCTGCCGGCATTCTCCCTCCTTATATAAACCTTGTAAAATAAGAGAGAATAGCCATAAGTATTGTGACATAAAGTGAAATAATAATCCATAACTCAATAAATCTCGATATAAAAGCATGATGCAAAATGGACGTATCACTGGCCATGGCGTGATGTCATGTTGTCAAAACGTGTCAGCAGATTAGATTTGTGGAAATATTATTCTCTCTACGGTGGTATGTGGAACTTATTTTGCAGGGTCAGAAACTATCCTTGTATTCAAAACTCTTCCATGGTGTATGCGGAGGAGGTACCCGCCTTGCAATGCCGAACACAATACTGCGTGCAGGACTCGTTGTCATTGAAGCCTGGTTCAGGGGCTACTGAGGGAGTCCTGGATTAGGGGGTCTCCGGACAGCCGGACTATATCCTTTTGCCGGACTATTGGACTATGAAGATACAAGATTGAAGACTTCGTCCTGTGTCCAGATGGGACTCTACTTGGCGTGGAAGGCAAGCTAGGCAATATGGATATGTATATCTCCTCCTTTGTAACCGACCTTGTGTAACCCTAGCCCCCTCCAGTGTCTATATAAACTAGAGGGTTTAGTCCGTAGGACAACATATAATCATACCATAGGCTAGCTTCTAGGGTTTAGCCTCTTTGATCTCGTGGTAGATCAATTCGTGTAATACTCATATCATCAAGAACAATCAAGCAGGATGTAGGGTATTACCTCCATCAAGAGGGCCCGAACCTAGGTAAACATCGTGTCCCCTGCCTCCTGTTACCATCCGCCTTAGACGCACAGTTCGGGACCCCCTACCCGAGATCCGCCAGTTTTGACACCAACACTCGCCGTGGTTACGGCTCCATCTTGGGCCCTCCCAATATTAGAATTTTTGGAGAACGGGGTTCTCCCCATGAATGAGACCGAAGCTCGGCAAGTGCAGCATCGGGCGTCCGCCTACATCATCATCAACAATGAGCTCTTCAAGCGCAGCTCCACCGGCGTGTTCCAGCACTGCGTCGAGCAGGAACGGGGCATCGACATCCTCCGCAACATACATCAGGGCGAGTGCGGGCACCACGCCGCATCATGATCCCTGGTGGCCAAGGCGTTCCACCATGGTTTCTACTGGCCCACGGCCCTCGAAGATGCCGAGTTGCTCGTCCTCAGGTGCGAGGGATGCCAGCGCTTCACTAAACGCAGCCACCAGCCGGCGTCAGCACTCCGCACCATACCGATCGCCTGGCCCTTTGCGGTCTGGGGACTCGACATGGTGGGACCCTTCAAAACCGCTCGAGGCGGCATGACGCACTTGCTGGTGGCAGTGGACAAATTTACCAAGTGAATCGAGGCAAGACCAATCAAGAAACTCGACGAGACAACAACCGTCCGGTTCATCAAAGACATTGTGGTGCACTACGGCATGCCAAATAGAATCATCACCGACAACGGCACCAATTCGCCAAGGGCGCGCTCGAACAATACTGCTCCGTCTCCGACATCCGCCTCGACCTGGCCTCCGTTGCGCATCCGCAGTCCAACGGGCAGGTCGAGTGGGCCAATGGACTCATCCTGTCCGGCATCAAGCCGCGACTCGTCGAGCCACTCATCCGCTCACCCGGTAGCTAGCTCGATGAGTTGCCAGCCATTCTCTGGAGTCTACGCACCACGCCGAATCGGTCGACTGGGTTCACCCCGTTCTTCCTTGTCTATGGAGCCGAGGCTATCATCCCGACTGACGTCGAGTTCGACTCGCCGTGCGTCATGATGTACACCGAAGCCGAAGTCAGAGAAGCCCGCGAAGATGGCGTCGACCTGCTCGAAGAAGCATGCCTCCTGGCGCTCAGTCACTCGGCCATCTATCAGCAAGGCCTGAGGCACTACCACAGCAAGAAGATCAAGCCCCTCGCGTTCCGCGAGGGCGACCTCGTCCTCCAACTCGTCCAAGAGCAGGTAGGATGGCACAAGTTGTCCCCTCCATGGGAGGGCCCATTCATCGTGAGCAAGGCCTTGCACGACCGCAATGCCTACTACATCATCGAGGCGCACAAGTCAAGGAAGCGCAAGAAGGACACCGCCGGTGAAGAAACGACCCGGCCGTGGAACGCGGAACTCCTCCGCCCATTTTACAGTTAGCTGCACGAGCGTATGTATCGTCGCCTTTGGTAAACGCATAAAACTACGGGGTTCCCGAACAAGACTCGAGGGCTGCCTTTTGCCGACCAATTTATTGTCTCCCTGTTTCCTTGCATCACTATCCCACTAAACCCGACCACCGGTCCGACTCGCTCAACCCGGGGGCTCGGGGGCTGGCCGGCTCGGTCGTCACCCCGCCACCTTACTTGGTGATTCCTGATAAAGTTAGGATGCCGCGGTCCCCCACTTCGCCCTAAAGCCACAGATCCAGCTTTGGCTATCGGCTGGCAAGCACAACGGGCCAAAACTCCTTTACGCTTCATACACTAAGTCAAAAGCTGCCGGGTCGATCAACCCGGCCCACCATTCATCAAATGAACAGCCACACGACCGGCTGCTCGCCAACCGGCTTCACCGGATTGCCGCCAGCCGGCCCAGTGGGTGTTTCGCTCGCGCTCAAACGTTTCGAGGGACCCAAGTCCTGCGCGCTCCTCTCAAAGAACCAAGCTCCTTGTCACAGACCGGAGCTTCGGCCGTCTAGCTCGTAGGGGGGAGGTTTGAGAAAGGAAAAAACGCATGAAATCGGTCCAAAACGGAAGGCAAAAAAGCAAAAGCACCCACGACATCCACACAAATATTTAAATAAAGGCCCATGGCCCGAGTTCATTACACCCTAAAAACCCCTAGTGGGTGGGTGGACCTGCTATTTAACAAATTCTACAAAGTGTCTCAGGCATCTCCAGCGCCGCGTAGCGACGTCGACGGCTCTCCCCTGGCGGCCTCCGGGTCCGCCGTGGCGCCGGTGTCCTCCTCAGCACCCGCGTCGCGGTAGACGCCCGTCTCCTCCGAGCTTCCCTCCGGATCATGGAGGAGCAAGCCGTAGTCGTCACCGTCCACGGCCCTGCCATCTTCCGTCCGCTCCGGATGGAACTCGTCGTGGAAGGCGAACTCGGCGATGTAGCTGGCCCGAGAGGCGATCCGGCCGGCTTGCTCCTGCAAGTGCTGCTTCGAACCGGCCCGCTGGCCCATCAACACGTCCAGCTGTAAGTCCGGATGCCAGGACAGTGCGAACCGGAGCGCCATCTCAGCACCAGCGCGAGCGGCGGAGACGCGCCACTCGCCAAGCCGGTCCGGCCCCATCTCCAACCAACGCGCCAGGCGCGAGAAGCTAATCGGCTGGACGGAGCCCGGCCATAGGGCCGCCGTTATCGTTGTGCTGGCCTGGGACAGCCGCCCCAGCTACGTCCCCAGGGCCTCCAGGCGGGCCTCGGCAGCGGCGATGATCTCCGGGAAGGTCCAGGCCACCCGCAAATCCGTCCCGGACCCAACCACGCCGGCCGGGTCGCGCTGATGGCGGACAGCTTCCTCCGCCAGCCGCTGCGTCTCCGGGAAGGCCCCTGCCGCAAAAGAAGAAGCAAGTTAGAAAAAGAACAACAAGGAAGAAAGGCCGGATCTCGACCTGGCGAACAACAAGAAAAAAGCACTTACTGGAGAAGGACTCTTCTAGGTGCTGCGCTTCAAGCAACGTACCACGCTGCTCCCGTTCGATGGCGCGATCGCGCTCCTTGAGCGCCTTCTCCAGATCGGCCGCCTTGGCAAGGGCCGCCTTCAGCTCGGCGCCCTTGTCCTCGGCCGCCTCACGGCGACGGGCCTCGTCTTGACGAGCCCCCTCAGCCGTGGCAACCTGCTCCCGCAGGCGGTCCACCTCGGCCTGGAGACGGCCCTTGTCGTCGGCCAGCTGGCCGCGTTGCTGGTCCGCCTCCACCAGGGCCCGCTGCGCCTCTGCCGCCTTGCCGGCCTCCGCCTTGAGGAGCTCCACCTCGGCCTCGAGGCTGCTCTTCTGACCCGCCAGCTGCTCATGCAGCCGGCTGGCCTCGTCAAGAGACCACCGAGCAGACGAGTCTGCCAAGACAGCACCTCGGCCACGAAGAAGAAGGACTCAGCAGAAGAAGAGATAAAAGCAAGACTTAAGATTTGGCTCAACTACTACATAGTTGGCCCGAATCTCGGGGGCTACACCCAGTGGATGTGCTAGCGTGCCCCCACTAGAAAAAAGCAGAAGAAGTACCTGCGGCGACGCGGAGCTCCACCTCCTTGGCGGCGACCTGCTCCTTGAGCTCCTGGTGCTTGCCCAGGAGACGATTGAAGGCGGCGACCCGGAAAGCGTCAAGATGCTGAAAAAAGCAGAAGTCAGAACAAGGCCAACACTCCAAATATTCGACCCAACTACTACGTAATTGGCCCGAACCTAGGGGGCTACACCCAGTGGGTGCGCTGGCGCGCCCCCACAAAGAAGAAATTACAAGAAAGCTTACCAAAACGGCACGCTCCAGGTCGCGCGTCCGCTCCACCTCGGCCTCGAGCCGTTCCGTCCGGCCTCGCAGGCGGCGGCTGACGGCGTCCATCGCCGCCTCCTCCTGGGTCTGGGGCCCGAAGACAACGGCGCTCCCGCTTCGCGCCGGCTGCGGCATGGTAGTTCGGCGCCCTCCCTGCCGGGGCACCAAGGCGTGCTCCCCGCTGGCCGCTTGCGACGCGGCCAGCACCTCCTCCGACGCCCCTCCCGGTGCCGACGACGACCCGGACGCCGGCACGCCCTGCGTCGCCATCTCCAACCCGGACGTCGGGACGCCCTACGTCGCTGGCTCCGGCCTAGCTGCCGAGGTGGCCTCCGGCACCATCGCCCGCGGCGTCTCCTCTGGAACGGCGTCGCCTCCACCACCATCGGTCCCCGCCCGCTCGACCGCATCGGCCCGCGGTGGGGAGTCGTCCGCCACTTCCACGACCGCCCGGTCGGGGGTCACCACCGCAGCCTGGCCTCCACGGCCGTGCTCCCTCACCTATGACGGCTCCAAGACCGTCGCTGCCACCACCGTGCCCTTCGGCATCTCGCGCCAGGCCCGCTCTGCGTTGCCTCGCGCCCACGCCGCGTCGGTCCAAGCGCGGACCGACGTCGCCTTCAGCTCCGCCTCGGCCCGGTTCCTGTCCTGCCAGGCCATGGCTTCGGCGTCGTTCGGATCCAGGCCGAGGTCCGAGTCGGCCTGTTCCTCCACCTCGGCCTGGTCGGCGAGGTCGGACCGGCTCCTGCGGAACTCGTCCCCTTCGACGGCCGCGGCTTCCGCCGCCGCCCTCGCCAGTGCGATTGGCGACCTGAAGAAGATGGAGTAAGAAGAAAAGAAACAAGACTAGCTCAAGAAAAGAAAAGCCAAGCGCAAACAAGAGATGAGGCTTACCCCGCCAAGACTGGGACCGGGGTTGGCCCCCCATGCCCGCTGCCGCACTTCCTCTTGGCCGGCCTCCCGGCCCCGGCCGGGTCCGCCGCGCGCTTCGGGGCCTGGGGCCGCGGCGCAACGCTATCTTTCCCATGCGGGCGGCTCGGCGCCGCCCCATGCGAGGATCCGGCTCCGCCCGCATCGCCGCCTCCCCCGCCCAATGCCGCTACACCAACAACTGGCGTCAGCATCGACCGTTCCGAGCCGCGATCAGCAGTTCAAGACACATGAGGAAGAAATGAGATTTACCCATACGACGCCCAGCATCTCGACGCCTCCTCCCCGCCTCGAGCCGCGGGCTCCTCTGGCGCCACCGGCGCCACCTACGATGAGGCCCAGGCGTAAGGATGCTGAATCGCGTCCAGAAGTACCACCCGCGTCGCGTCGGGACAGACAAGAAGGTGCACGGCGGCAAAATAAGAAGACCAGACGCTCACCTGCGGCGCCGGGTTCGACCGGCTGTACGGCGCCTTGCCGAACTCCCAGTCCTCCCCAAGGTCGGCCTTGGAGATATCGTTCACTCCGCGCGCGATCTACGCCGCGGACAGCCCCGTTGACCCCATGCAGTTGGGGTCTTGAAGGCCGACCATCTCGCCGATGAGGCAGGAGCGCCCCTGAAGCAGAAGAACCCTGCACTTGATGAACACGGCGAGGAGGTCGGTGCCGGTGAGCCCCTCTTGCGTCCTCATCACCGTCACCCGCTCGCAGAGATTGATGATCTCTTGCGACGGGCGCCGGGTCGAGTAGCCCCAGTTTGTCTTCGCCCGCGGCGGTGCGATCGCGAAGGCTGGAAGATTGATGTGGTCCGCGCCAAGGTTGCAGACGTAGAAGAAGGAGTTCTGCCACTTCTTGGCAGAATCCTCCAGTGGGATCTTGGGGAAGTCCGCCCCCGACCGCTTCGAGATGACGGCGGCGCCGCAGTCGGCGAACTCCCCGGCCAACGGGCCCTGCTGCTTCAAGGAGAAGAAGCGCGCCCAGAGGTCGATCGTAGGCTCGACCCCCAGGTACCCCTCACAGAGGGTGACGAAGCCGGAGAGCTGGACGATGGCGCCGGCGCCAAGATGATGCGGCTGGAGCCCGAAGAACTCCAAGAACGCAAGGAAGAAGGTGCTCACCGACAGCCCGAATCCACACTCAAAATGCGTGAGGAAGACCACTCGCTCCTGCCCCTCGGGCTGAGGCCTCTGCTCGCCCCGCGGCGGACGGACGCTGACGTCCGTCTCCCGCGGCAGGCGCCGCGACGCCCGGAGACGGGTGATGTCCTCGGAGGTGACGTTCGAGCCCATCCAGGAGCCCGATGGCAGCGACATGATCGAAGGAAGAAGGAGAAGAAGGAAGACAGACGATGAAGGAGTTCTGCTCGAGCAGCGGGCGCCGCAGTGCGTCGATTGCAAGAGGCAGAGTGAGAGCAGGGGGACAGGCGGGCGCGAGCGAGAATAAAGTTTGCCGCCCCCCTTGCCCCCTAATTTATAACCCTCGGTTTGAACGTGGGGAGGTGGGATCGTCTGCACGCACCCGTTCCACTCCCCCGCAACAAGTGCGCATGTACACGCGCAGTAACTTCCTGGGGAAGAGCAACCGACCCCCGGACGCCGCAATAAATCCACGCACTTGGGCCGAGGGTGCGTAGCGGTGGGCCCCAGCCCGTCGCCCGGTCTCGTCACGTGTGTGGCCTGTCAGGCCCCTCCTGCTTCCGAGCACCACGTGGCGACCGCGCGAAGCCCAAGGGATTGCCCCAAGATTCGGCGAACTTCTCGGTCCCCGCCACGGCCAGGATGCCGCGGTCCGGTTTCCAAGAAACCCGGCACACAATGGGTGTTGCCGGACCCGGCGCTCGCAGAATCTACCTTGCTAAAGGGGAAACTGCGAAGGCCCACTCATCCGAAGACGCGGACCTTCACAGCTTCGGGAACTATTGTCGGGGGGATGGACCCCGGGCAGGCAACGGAACCCGGATCTTCTTCAAAAACAACGAGGTCAGCACTGCCCCTCAATACCGGCACGCGCTTGGCCGGGTCACTCGACCCGGCCAAGCCCCACAAGCCGGCCAGACAAGCCGACCCGGCAAGACACGTCGACTCGGCCTCAACAACTAGCGCAAGACAGCCGAACCCGGCACGACCAAAGCTTCCTCAACAAGACAGCACCACCCGTGGCGTGCTATGCAATCCAGTCGCAGGTCAGTACCCGTCCCATCCAGGCCGTGCGATGGGACAAGGCTTCAATCAATGATGACCGAGGCGACAGTGCCCCGCCCATGCCTCTGGTCAGCGGGTACGTAGCAACATTGCTCCTCACCTGCCCGTTGACCAAGGCCGGCATGGCTACAGTGCCCCCGCCCCCGCCGCTGACAACAGCAAGCGGCGACTTGACGGAGAGCACTGTACACGACTCGACTCGGCCACGCCCTGATGATTGACAAGACGGCGCACAGTCCCCCTAGGCACGCGGGGCCCGCACCTAGGGGAACCCGGCGAACCACAAGCCCTCAGCGGGACCTAGCCCGGGTCCCCGGACGCCGACACTATGGAGCCACCAACTTGTAACATTACCATTGTACCCCTAGGGGGTTGACCTATAAATCCCCCCAGGAGCCCTCATGTAGGGAAAGGGAGGAGAGATATAGAAACACCAGAGAACTCATTCGATCACACTCGCCAAGTTAGTAACACCCAAGGAGAGGGAACTGCCTAAGCCTTGGCCAGTTTCCTTCCTTTTCCACACATCTCCAGGAGCGACATTGTACTATCGATCATCCAACAACACTCGGCAGGACTAGGGGTATTATCTCTTCAGAGAGCCCCGAACCTGGGTATGTCCGGCGTCCCGCGCCCGCTCATGCCAACCTCACCTCTGGAGCCCACCAGCACCCTCGAGCCTCCTCCTCTCTTTAGCCATCCCTTGGCATCTGCCGTGCGCCCACCACGACAACGACCCTCGCCTCGATCGTGCGGTCGCACCCTTGGAGATTTAACACGGTGCATTAGGCTATCTGATGTTGGCATGTCATACATAGTCATCACTTAGTCACTCATACAACAAGGTTAGCTATAAAGTTGGCTATAAGAGTATTTTTTTTACTTCTCTCTATCTCTTTCTTCATAGTATTTATTGCATTTGACAAGGAGTCCAATGAAATGGTGCTTAGATGAGGTGCTAAGGGCATTAAATGGCTTAGAAACTCAAGTCCCCAATCATAGGTGCTTAGTTTTTTGTTGCTAAGCTTGATTCATTTAATTAGCTATAGACTCAAAATTGTCTTTTCACCTAGGTACACGCGCTTAGCACCGTTTCTTCCTGGGGTCACCAAACTAGTCTCTCTCTTCTTAATTAACTTGCCACATCATACTTTATGCCTATGTGGTAGGCTTAGCACCTATACTAGCAATTACAATAGTGGGCTATAAGCCCTCTTACATGGCATTTTTGCATATGTGGAGGAGAGAGGCAAGGAAAAAGTGGAGGAGTGGGATCTCATGCAAGAGCCGGCCTCTACATGGTGGAGCATTGGGAGAGGAACCTGTATACCATGGAGGTGGTCAGGAATCGGGAGACTCATGTTGGTCATAGCGCCACAGTTAAAATGATAATGGCAAGTCAAAGCACGGGGCCCCACCTGTCCAGCAGTAACTCGTTGTCAAATCACACAGCCCTATGTTTGCAGCAGCCTACTCCATCATCTTCTCGCTTCTCTATCGAACCGACTAGGCGGAACTGCCCCGCCTACCGCGCGGGAAAAGCCCCGCCCTCAACTTTTAAATAGTACAGTATAATTTTGTATCCATGGATTGCCCCATGGAGCAAATCCTCAAGAAAACGGCGGTACACATGTACGGAGCATACAGCACGCCCGTCGCGTTCGCGTCGCACCCCAGATGGTCGGTTGGTCTGGCACGCTGCTCTTCGAATGGAACGCGTGTCATATTGCATTTGCACACACATGTGGGGCCGCAATTGAGAACCGACCATAGGCACACTCCCCGGACCCGCAAGTCGGATGAGTTAATAGAAGAGAGAGACGAGCGATAGTACTGGAGCAGTGTTGTACAGCCGCCGGTGCCTGGACAAACCCTGCATGACACGGAAGATCAGTTTGTCCATGCATGTGACCAGACTCCAGCAGACACGGCTGGATTGGCTATCATCTACATATCGTGCAGGCTGTGTTGTACAGGGCTGTAGTTCTGATGAGAAATCTAAAAAAAGGTTTCTTATCATCTCGCAATATTAGGTGACATGTGCTTCGGATCAATGCGAGGGTTAAACAGCAACAACTGAGTTCCTCCAAGGCGCTGGTCATTCGGGGCACATGCATGAAGACTACTCGGGTGCCATCTAGGTCAAGCCGGCTATGTTAATTAGGACATCTATCGATGGACCCCTTCTCTACGAGTTTATCTTTAATTTGAGCTTTGATCCTCTTCTAGTTTGTCCGTCGGGATTCATGTTGTCTCCTTGGGGTAGTGAGGTTATGGTTTCTTGTCATGTGGCGTTTTTTCATGTTATATGTTATAATCCGGTGCTTCAGATCAAAATGACGACAACTGTGCCTCCGAGGCACGTGCGTGAAGACTTCTCGACAGTTATTGACGAGGTCAAGCTGGCTCCGGTAGACAAAAGAAAACTACTCCACTATATAGACAGGAGCCTCCGCGCTTGCTTGCTAGTGTTGCTCTCTTCACACTGTCTCGTCCTCTCCAGATCTAAACACGACAGTGGTGGCCACACACACACACTCTCTCTCTCTCTGCTCACCGCTGGTCACAGATCCAACTGGATCCTCTACACCGGGGAAGGTGAGAAGGTGCAACATTCACACGGTCGTCCTCGGCGACGGCTCTTACCCACTGCCGGCGCATCCCAATCAGCATGCCTTGCCGTCCTCTCCCACACACCGCTGGCTAGGGAGGGCCTCCGACCCCTTGTTCCTCGCTGCCATAGTGTGGGCAGACCCGGCCTCCCGCCGCCCACCTAGCAACATCCCGACGACACTCAGGTATAAATTCCTTCAAAACCGTCCTTGCTCTACTTCCCAAGCTCCTGACGTCACTGCATTTGTATCTTTTACTATTTCTCAGGCCCCCTCATAGATAGGATCAATCGGTTGTTCGAAAGCCACCTAAATTTTTACTTTTAAGAGGTAAAACTAGTTCATGCACTCGAATCTAGTACTACTTGGTTCAAACAAGGAAGAAAGGGAGTGGGGGTGGGGAAGATTTGTTACCTGAATCTAGGACTTGGTCGAAATAGGAAATAATGGGGGCGACAAGTAGCTGAGACTGGCTATCCAACTGGTCTCTTGGTCTAATAGGGAAATAAAGGGAAACGCGGTACAAAATCAATATAAACCCGATCTATTGGTTGAAAAAGGAAAGAAAGTGGGGATTGCGGGACATGTCAATAGAGTATGTCCAGCACTAGATTTGCTAGCCTCACACAATATAAGGTGGCTATACCGAACAAAAATGGGACCAACCCAGATATCATGTTCTGATGTTTGTTTCCCCAAGCCACTCTTATGTAATGCCACTGGTAAAATGTAGCAGTCGCACTGTTAAAAGTAAGGACACGTTAAACCAATGTTTTTTCAATGTAATGCCTCCAGTAATATGAATCAATGGCATTGTTTTTCATGTCCTGCTAAATTTCCCATTAAGATAAGTTGCTTCTTTTCATTAGAAATGCAACTGTCCTGGTCCGCCTACTCTCCCGTGCCCAAGTACCAACTCTGTAGCAACTGTTAATGTAATGTTGTTGGTAAAATGAAGCAATGGCACCATTAAAGTAATGTCATATTTAACGGTTGTCATAGTTAATCCTAATGCCCAAACTAATATCTAGCAATGCTGCTGCTTTATAAATTGCTACTGTCCTTGTAGGATCGCCATTCAGATAAGGAACATGCTTCTTTTCATTTGATGTATGTTTCATCACTTGTTAGTCACCCTCCTCTCCACCTTTTTATGCAAACAAATATATACATTTCATGCTTGATCTTAGTTGAACTGCACAAATGATATCCAAATTATAGTTAAACATTCCACGAGCTTCACAACCAACCTTGATGTTGCTCAATTTATTGCAACTAATGAAGAAGAAGCTTTGTGGGTTTCATTTTCTGATGGAAATGGAATCGGGGCTGGAGCCCTTTTCTTAAAAAATGAAGAAGAAGCTGCTAGCTCATGGGACATTGCTTCATTTTAGGTGAAGTGCACCAAAAGATCCCATGAATTGAATCATCCATGTTGGTGACTGGTGTCATCCCTTCTACGATGGTGTTGACTGCAGATATGGTTCCCATCACGAGGTATGTTCCTTTTTGGTTTGACCGTTTGCCAAAGATCATGCATGTTGAGTCTGCTCTTGTGCTACTGTTTTGGCACTGCCATTATAAAACAGTAATGTTATTATTTTGCACCTTAATCTAGTGGCACTATTAATTTAAGGCAATGTTTTGGCACCGCTAGTGCCACTGATTTTTTTATATATCGAAAGAGGGGGTTTTCTCCAACTTCATTAAAGAAACCCAACCATAGAGAACCATTATCCGACGACATCTCAATGTAAACAGGCAGTTATGCAACTACTACTAGAACGGATTGAGTACTAGTAGGAGACAAGTTCGCCACATAAGCTAGGAAGGTAGGGGGCGCAGCACCAGCTCGACCAAGTTTGGATTACAACCCAAATGCTACCATAGAAACATCAGGGGGGAAGATAGGGACTAAAAGAGCCAGCTTCAGCATCCCAGTCTAAGCACCCCCAGCCTCCATCCTTGCGACACACGGTACACCTTGTTTTCCACCTGCTCGACGCTAGTGCCACTTATAAAATGAAGTAATAATATAGTACATAAAGAAAGTGCTTCTCTTTGTTAGTATATGTTTCATCAACTTGTCCCATTGTTAATGTTTAAGCATTTCTGCAAACTGGGGTGCTTAATTTTAGTTGATCTGCACAAAAATAGAGATTGGAATGTCTCAAGGCCCCTCCTTGTACTACCGTTGTACACTGATGTTCATCACTGGCAGAAGGTGTATTGGGGAGACTTGGGCCGATTTCCAGTATGAGGCCTACCATATGAGGCGTCGCAGGGTCCATCTCGCCCTCGCTGCATGGCATACTATGATACTATCGCAATATTTTCTTCTATTTATTAGTGTATGTTTCATCAACTAGTGCCACTATAATGTAATCACGCTTTTTCATTATCTGTCCAAACAGGGTTATTCAGTTGCATTTTGGTGGAACTGCACAAATGTACGGATGGAACCGGCATATCTGCAGAGTGCGAGGTGTGCCAAGTAAAAATTACCGACACCAACCATGCTCCATGCACGCATTGGCATCCACCACCACCAGTGGGATGTGTGGCGCTCTCTGTGGACAGATCTTTCTCGACAACAAATCCTCTAACCAAATACTAGTAGCTTATATTGGCAGTTTTCTAGGGAGTACTCTTTTCTAAAAGAAGCACCAATCTATTTTTCTTTATTTGTACACAGTGTCACAAATTTGACCCAAAGGTCCAGAGCTATTTTAGGGTGATTGGCGTAGTACTCGGAGATTGATTGTAAGCATGATTTTCATTAGCTATCACACTGATTGTAAGCATGAGCAGATGGAAGATTAGGTTAGTGCGAAGCTTACCTTAAACCCTACCGCCGCCGTTGAAACGAGGCGAGCATAGAGGGAACCATGGAGAACGGTGGGGAAGAGACGTCGTGCCATCCGGCCTCCTCTTGCAGTGGGAGAACGAATACTCCTGTGGCTCCGGCTAGCTCTGCACCCACACGAACGGCACACCATACTCGATCGATTCGTTATCCTCTAGATGCTCCACCTTCGACCTGTACGCCCACCACCTCCACCTGACTTTCAACTCGGGCGAATCTGTCTGCTCCATTGCCTAGAGGAGATACTCCATGAACTCGAAGGACTGCGGCGTGACTGCCGCCGAGGAGTACATCGCCGCCCTCATCGCCGCCATCTCGCTCTTTGGCATACATTGCCACATGGCTCTCACCGTCTGATACGTCTCCAACGTATCTATAATTTTTGATTGCTCGATGCTATATTATCTACTGTTTTGGACATTATTGCGCTTTATTATCCACTTTTATATTATTTCTGGGACTAACCTATTAACTGGAGGCCCAGCCTAGAATTGTTGTTTTTTGCCTATTTTAGGGTTTCGAAGGAAAGGAATACCAAACGGAGTCCAAACGGAATGAAATCTTTGAGAACGTGATTTTCTTAACGAACAAGACCCGGGAGACTTGGACCCTACGTCAAGACACAAAAGAGGAGGCCACGAGGTAGGGGGCGCGCCTACACCCCCCCCCCCCCAGGCGCGCCCTCCACCCTCATGGGCCCCCTGTTGCTCCACCGACGTACTCCTTCCTCCTATATATACCTACGTACCCCCAAACGATCAGATACGGAGCCAAAAACCTAATTCCACCGCCGTAACTTTCTGTATCCACAAGATCCCATCTTGGGGCCTGTTCCGGAGCTCCGCCGGAGGGGGCATCGATCACGGAGGGCTTCTACATCAACACCATAGCCTCTCCGATGAAGTGTGAGTAGTTTACCTCAGACCTACGGGTCCATAGTTATTAGCTAGATGGTTTCTTCTCTCTTTTTGGATCTCAATACAATGTTTTCCCCCTCTCTTGTGGAGAACTACTCGATGTAATCTTGTTTTTGCGGTGTGTTTGTTGAGACCGATGAATTGTGGGTTTATGAATAATATTTGAATCTTCTCTGAATTCTTTTATGTATGATTGGTTATCTTTGCAAGTCTCTTCGAATTATCAGTTTGGTTTGGCCTACTAGATTGATCTTTCTTGCAATGGGAGAAGCGCTTAGCTTTGGGTTCAATTTTGTGGTGTCCTTTCCCAGTGACAGTACGGGCAACAAGGCACGTAATGTATTGTTGCCATCGAGGATAACAAGATGGGGTTTTCATCATATTGCATGATTTTATCCCTCTACATCATGTCATCTTGTTTAAGGCGTTACTCTGTTTTTAACTTAATACTCTAGATGCATGCTGGATAGCGGTCGATGAGTGGAGTAATAGTAGTAGATGCAGGCAGGAGTCGGTCTACTTGTCTCGGACGTGATGCCTTGGTTCTCAAAAACGGAGGGAAATACTTACGCTACTTTGCTGCATCACCCTTCCTCTTTGGGGAAAACCAACGATGTGCTCAAGAGGTAGCAAGAAGGATTTCTGGCACCGTTGCCGGGGAGGTCTACGCAAAAGTCAACATACCAAGTACCCATCACATACCCTTATCTCCCGCATTACATTATTTGCCATTTTCCTCTCGTTTTCCTCTCCCCCACTTCACCCTTACCGTTTTATTCGCCCTTCTTCTGTTCGTCTTTTTGTTTGCTTTAATGTCTTACTTGGCTCATTTACTCGTTTGGTTGGAATAGTTGTTTATTTATTACTAAATAGAGAACCTAAGATCTATGGATCCTCATCTGCTTGCTAATCTTTTTAAGAGATCCAATTATGATGAACTAATTGCTAGTGAGTTTTGTGCACTAGATTATCTTTATAAGGTTTTGCTTGAAATTCGTGAATCTGAAAAGTGTGATGAATTACTTTATGAAGCGATTCATGATAGATCTTTGAATAGAAAGCATGATTGCAATGATGATATTATAAATTCTATTAATGTCCATTGTGCTTATAATATGCAAAACCCTAAGCTTGGGGATGCTAGTTTCGCTATGTCCTCTACTTGTTGCAATGATCATGATTGGGGTGATTCTTCTTTTGATCTTGAAAATTTATTTACTCCCCATGATGATTATGAGATTGATAATAGTGTTTGCAATAATACTGAAAGTGGGTTTGGAAGAGTGTCAACTTTAGATCCCACATATTTGGATAATGTTCAATCTTATGAAATTTTTGTTAAAATTGGGTTTGGAGAGATCATGACTTTAGTTAATGTTAATCCCACTATTTTGGAAGAGTGTCAACTTTGCATGCATGTAGATCGTGTTGAAAATATTTTATGTGATAGCTATTTTGTTGAATTTGATTATGATCCCACATGCAATTATTATGAGAGAGGAAAATATGGTTGTAGAAATTTTCATGTTACTAAATTACCTCTCGTTATGCTGAGATTGCTATTGTTTCTTTCCGCTTCCTTGCATATGCTAGTCTTTGCTTGCCTTGGTAATTTGTTTGCCTATAAGATGCCTATGAATAGGAAGTATGTTAGACTTATATGTGTTTGTCACATGTTTTATGATGCTCTCTTTTTGCTTCAATTCTTGTCTTTCATGTGAGCATCATTAAAATTATCAATGCCTAGCTAAAAGGGCTTTAAAGAAAAGCGCTTGTTGGGAGACAACCCAATATTTTTCTTGATGTTATTCAATAAATAATTTATTTAGCCTCTGTTTAGGTTGTGTTTTTTTGTGTTTAATTAGTGTTTGTGCCAAGAAGAACCGTTGGGAAGACTTGGGGAAAGTCTTGTTACACTTGCTGTAAAAAATAGAAACTTTAGCGCTCACGAGAACTTCTGTCATTTTTATTTGGAAAGTGATATTTAGTTAATTCTTTTTGAAGATTATTAATAGATAAATTCCTCACCTCCAGAAATTTATTTTAGAATTTTTGGGGTTCCAGATCTTGCGCTGGCTACAGTTTACTACAGACTGTTCTGTTTTTGACAGATTCTGTTTTTCGTGTGTTGTTTGCTTATTTTGATGAATCTATGGCTAGTAAAATAGTTTATAAACAATAGAGAAGTTGGAATAAAGTAGGTAAAACACCAATATAAATAAATAATGAGTTCATTACAGTACCTTGAAGTGGTCTTTTGTTTTCTTTCGCTAACGGAGCTCACGAGATTTTCTACTTTAAGTTTGTGTTGTGAAGTTTTCAAGTTTTGGGTAAAGATTTGATGGATTATGGAACAAGGAGTGGCAAGAGCCTAAGTTTGGGGATGCCCATGGCACCCGCAAGATAATCTAAGGACACCTAAAAGCCAAAGCTTGGGGATGCCCCGGAAGGCATCCCCTCTTTTGTCTACTTCTATCGGTAACTTTACTTGGAGCTATATTTTTATTCGCCACATGATATGTGTTTTGCTTGGAGCGTCTTGTATGATTTGAGTCTTTACTTTTTAGTTTACCACAATCATCCTTGCTGTACACACCTTTTGAGAGAGCCATACATGATTTGGAATTTGTTAGAATACTCTATGTGCTTCGCTTATATCTTTTGAGTTATGTAGTTTTGCTCTATCTTTTAGAGCACGGTGGTGGATTTGTTTTGTAGAAACTATTGATCTCTCATGCTTCACTTAGATTATTTTGAGAGTCTTAAATAGCATGGAAATTTGCTTAAAATCTTAATATGCTTGGTATACAAGATTAATAATAAAACTCTCTTATGAGTGTGTTGAATACTATGAGAAGTTTGATGCTTGATAATTGTTTTGAGATATAAAGATGGTGATATTAAAGTTGTGCTAGTTGAGTAGTTGTGAATTTGAGAAATACTTGTGTTAAAGTTTGTGATTCCCGTAGCATGCACGATGGTGAATCGTTATGTGATGAAGTCGAAGCATGATTTATTTTTTAATTGTCTTCCTTGTGAGTGGCGGTCGGGGACGAATGATGGTCTTTTCCTACCAATCTATCCCCCTAGGAGTATGCGTGTAATACTTTGCTTTGATAACTTGTAGATTTTTGCAATAAGTATATGAGTTCTTTATGACTAATGTTGAGTCCATGGATTATACGCACTTTTCTCACCCTTCCACCTTTGCTAGCCTCTCTAATACCGCACACCTTTCGCCGGTATCATACACCCACCATATACCTTCCTCAGAACAGCCACCATACCTACCTATTATGGCATTTCCATAGCCATTCTGAGATATATTGCCATGCAACTTTCCACCGTTCCGTTTATTATGACACACTCCATCATTGTCATATTGCTTAGCATGATCATGTAGTTGACATCTTATTTGTGGCAAAGCCACCATTCATAATTCTTTCATACGTGTCACTCTTGATTCATTGCATATCCCGGTACACCACCGGAGGCATTCATATAGAGTCATATTTTGTTCTAAGTATTGAGTTGTAATTGTTGAGTTGTAAGAAAAATAAAAGTGTGATGATCATCATTATTAGAGCATTGTCCCAGTGCGGAAAGGACGATGGAGACTATGATTCCCCCACAAGTCGGGATGAGACTCGGGACGAAAAATAAAAAAAAGAGAAAGAAAAGAGGCCATAAAAAAAGAGAAAGGCCCAAATAAAAAAATGAGAGAAAAAGAGAGAAGGGACAATGTTACTATCCTTTTACCACACTTGTGCTTCAAAGTAGCACCATGGTATTCATGATAGAGAGTCTCCTGTGTTATCACTTTCATATACTAGTGGAAATTTTTCATTATATAACTTGGCTTGTATATTCCAATGATGGGCTTCCTCAAAATGCCCTAGGTCTTCATGAGCAAGCAAGTTGGATGCACACCCACTTAGTTTCTTTTTGAGCTTTCATATACTTATAGCTCTAGTGCATCCGTTGCATGGCAATCCCTACTCACTCACATTGATATCTATTGATGGGCACCTCCATAGCCCGTTGATATGCCTAGTTGATGTGAGACTATCATCTCCCTTTTTGTCTTCTCCACAACCACCATTCTATTCCACCTATAGTATTATGTCCATGGCTCATGCTCATGTATTGCGTGAAGATTGAAAAAGTTTTGAGAATGTCAAAAGTATGAAACAATTGCTTGGCTTGTCATCGGGGTTGTGCATGATTTAAATACTTTGTGTGGTGAAGATGGAGCATAGCCCGACTATATGATTTTGTAGGGATAACTTTCTTTGGCCATGCTATTTTGAGAAGACATGATTGCTTTGTTAGTATGCTTGAAGTATTATTATTTTTATGTCAATATTAAACTTTTGTCTTGAATCTTTCGAATCTGAATATTCATACCACAATTAAGAAGAATTACATTAAAATTATGCCAAGTAGCACTCCGCATCAAAAATACTGTTTTTATCATTTACCTACTTGAGGACGAGGAGGAATTAAGCTTGGGGATGCTTGATACGTCTCCAACGTATCTATAATTTTTGATTGCTCCATGCTATATTATCTACTGTTTTGGACCTTATTGGGCTTTATTATCCACTTTTATATTATTTTTGGGACTAACCTATTAACCGAAGGCCCAGCCCAGAATTGTTGTTTTTTGCTTGTTTTAGGATTTCGGAGGAAAGGAATACCAAACGGAATGAAACCTTCGGGAACGTGATTTTCTTAACGAACAAGAACCGGGAGACTTGGACCCTACGTCAAGACACAAAAGAGGAGGCCACGAGGTAGGGGGCGCGCCTACCCCCCCCCCCCTCCAGGCGCGCCCTCCACCCTTGTGGGCCCCCTGTTGCTCCACCGACGTACTCCTTCCTCCTATATATACGTACGTACCCCCAAACGATTAGATACGGAGCCAAAAACCTAATTCCACCACCGCAACTTTTTGTATCCACGAGATCCCATCTTGGGGCCTGTTCCGGAGCTCCACTGGAGGGGGCATCGATCACGGAGGGCTTCTACATCAACACCATAGCCCCTCCGATGAAGTGTGAGTAGTTTACCTCAGACCTACGGGTCCATAGTTATTAGCTAGATGGCTTCTTCTCTCTTTTTGGATCTCAATACAATGTTCTCCCCCTCTCTTGTCGAGAACTATTCGATGTAATCTTCTTTTTGCGGTGTGTTTGTTGAGACCGATGAATTGTGGGTTTATGATCAAGTCTATCTATGAATAATATTTGAATCTTCTCTGAATTCTTTTATGTATGATTGGTTATCTTTGCAAGTCTCTTCGAATTATCAGTTTGGTTTGGCCTACTAGATTGATCTTTCTTGCAATGGGAGAAGTGCTTAGCTTTGGGTTCAATCTTGTGGTGTCCTTTCCCAGTGACAGTACGGGCAGCAAGGCACGTATTGTATTGTTGACATCGAGGATAACAAGATGGGGTTTTCATCATATTGCATGATTTTATCCCTCTACATCATGTCATCTTGTTTAAGGCGTTACTCTGTTTTTAACTTAATACTCTAGATGCATGCTGGATAGCGGTCGATGAGTGGAGTAATAGTAGTAGATGCAGGCAAGAGTCGTTCTACTTGTCTCGGACATGATGCCTATATACATGATCATACCTAGATATTCTCATAACTATTCTCAATTCTGTCAATTGCTCAATAGTAATTTGTTCACCCACCGTAGAATACTTATGCTCTCGAGAGAAGCCACTAGTGAAACCTATGGCCCTGGGGTCTATCTTTATCATATTAATCTCCTACTACTTAGTTATTTCCTTTGATTTTTACTTTGCCTTTATTTTACTTTGCATCTTTATCACAAAAATACCAAAAAATTTATCTTATCATATCTATCAGATCTCACTCTCGTAAGTGGCGGTGTAGGGATTGACAACCCCTATTCGCGTTGGTTGCGAGGATTTATTTGTTTTGTGTAGGTACGAGGGACTCGCGCATAGCCTCCTACTGGATTGATACCTTGGTTCTCAAAAACTGAGGGAAATACTTATGCTACTTTGTTGCATCATCCCTTCCTCTCCGGGGAAAACCAACGTAGTGCTCAAGAGGTAGCACCGTCCTTGAAATCTCCCACTCATTGTCAAACCAAGTAAGGATCTCCTTCAACCTGGCTAACTTTGCGTGGTCGCGGCCGGTGATCTGCCTGATTCGCTGCTGCATCCTCTCCATTGATGTCCTTCTGAGAGGTCCGGTGATAGCTTTGGAAGATGGGAGGAGAGACGGTGGTCTTGCAATAGAGAAGAGGGAGAGGTGATACGATGGTTTTGCAATGGATAAGATGGAGAGGAGAGAGGTGGTTTTGCAATGGAGAAGAGGGAGAGGCGAGAAGGTGGTTTTGGAATGGAGATCATGGAGAGGAGAGGAGGTGGTTTGCAATGCAGAAGAGGGAGAGGAGCGTGCGGCAGCGATTTAGAATTGGACGAGAGGGCCGGCGCGCTGTGACTGGATCAAAATCAAAATCAATTTACCCTTCAATTAAGAAAGCGACCCCAAATTAACTAGTCTCCCTTTTATTCTGGGTCATAATTGACCATGATTTTCACAAATAAAATATATGTTATACGTTGCAAAAATGATATAATTTGAAAGTACATTCAGATACGAACCAAACGATACAATTTTTGGTGACATGCATTCACATTTTGCTTGTCAAATACAGTACGTGGTCAAACTTTGATCTGAAATACGCAAAACAAAAAAATACTTCCAAGACCAGTGTCGCTCCTCTTCTCTTAAACCACCGCCGCTCCTCTCCTGTTCCAATCTAAATCCAGCGCCACTCCTCTCCTCTTCCATTTCAAAATCACCTGAAAGCACAAGTGCTCCCTAGGTGGTTTTGATAATTGATGACAACATATCTCTTGTTGGACTAACATTTCTATCTAGCATGTTTCAGATAAGTTCAACAATGGAGTGGCATGGACTAAAGGTTGTGGGAACTCCTTCAAGATGCTAAGGACAAAGGATTGGCTAAAGCTTCAAGCTCAAGACTCTTCATTTTACATTTTAGTGATCCAAGATCACATTGAGTCCATAGGAAAAGCCAATACTATCAAGGAGGGATGAGGTGTTGCTTAATGAGCCTCTTGCTTCATGTGCTTAATGATATGCTCCAAAATCCTCAGCTACTTTCCCACTTCCACATATGACCTAAACCCAAAGCCAAACTCGGACCTACCGATTATTCCTATCCGGCGCCACTGAGTTTCACCTGTCATAGCCACTGCCAGAAACCCTAATCAGTTCGGTCTCACCGATGGGATCTCGGTCTCACCAAGATGGGCTTGCAAACTCTCTGTTACCTATTGCAATATTTTCGGTCCCACCGAGATATGCAATCGGCACCACCGAGTTTGCTTGGCCAACTCTCTGTTTCACTTATTACCCAAATCGGTCCCACCGAGTTTGAGTAATCGGTCAAACCGAGTTTTGGATTTACCCTAACCCTAGCACATCGGTCCCACCGAGTTGATCCAGTCGGTCCCACCGAAAATCTCTAACGGTCACTAGGTTTCCTATTTCGGTCTGACCGAGTTTGTTGATTCGGTCCCACCGAGATTGGTAAATCGTGTGTAACGGTTGGATTTTGTGTGGAGGCTATATATACCCCTCCACCTCCTCTTCATTCGTAGAGAGAGCCATCAGACTAAGCCTACACTTCCAGCATCCTATTTCTGAGAGAGAACTACCTACTCATGTGTTGATGCCAAGATATTCCATTCCTACCATATGAATCTTGATCTCTACCTTTCCCCAAGTTGCTTTCCACTCAAACCCTCTTTCCACCAGATCCAAATCCTATGAGAGAGAGTTGAGTGTTGGGGAGACTATCATTTGAAGCACAAGAGCAAGGAGTTCATTACCTACACACCATTTGTTACTTCTTGGAGAGTGGTGTCTCCTAGATTGGCTAGGTGTTACTTGGGAGCCTCCGATAAGATTGTGGAGTTGAACCAAGGAGTTTGTAAGGGCAAGGAGATCGCCTACTTCGTGAAGATCTACCGCTAGTGAGGCAAGTCCTTCGTGGGCGATGGCCATGGTGGGATAGACAAGGTTGCTTCTTCGTGGACCCTTTGTGGGTGGTTGCTTCTTCGTGGACCCTTCGTGGGTGGAGCCCTCCGTGGACTCGCGCAACCATTACCCTTCGTGGGTGGAGCCCTCCGTGGACTCGCGCAACCGTTACCCTTCGTGGGTTGAAGTCTCCATCAACGTGGATGTAGGATAGCACCACCTATCCGAACCACGGGAAAAACATCCGTGTCTCCAATTGCGTTTGAATTCTCCAAACCCTTCCCCTTACATTCTTGCAAGTTGCATGCTTTACATTCCGCTGCTCATATACTCTTTGCATGCTTGCTTGATATGTATTGTGTATGTTGAAATTGTGCCTAAAACTCCACTCAAACCAAAAAGGCCTAAAAATTGCAACTTTAGCACTAAGTGTCTAATCACCCCCCCTCTAGACACATCTACTTCTAGATCCTACATCACCGCCCCTCCTCTCCTGTTCCAATCCAAAACCAGCGCCGCTCCTCTCTCGTTCTAATCCAAAACCAACGCCGCTCCTCTCCTATTCCATTCGAAAACCACCACCGGCGAGTGAAGGTGCTATGGAGAAGTAGATCGATGGAGGAGTACAACCGATACGTGAGGATCGCAGACAGCGACCCTGTGAAGCTAGCTAGGATGTTGGAGATACAATCTTGGTTTGACAATAAGGACCAACTAGTGGCGACGGTGACATCCATGGCCAAATATCTGCAACAGAGCGAAAAGGTGGCGATACTCCCAAAGGGAGTCGCGCCGAAGTACATAGAGCTGCTCCTCTCAGTCATGGAGCAAACAGATTCACCGAATCCGATCGTGAGGCAGCGGTGGTGGGAGTATCGATCCCAGATGGATCATCCACCAGAGATTGAAGGATCGAGCATCTACAGGGTGCCGTTTGTGAGGGTGTTGTGCCAGAGCGAGCCGATGGAGTCTTCATCGACCGAACCCAACTTCAAGAGGAAAAAAGAAGTTGGCCCGACAATGCTTCCCCGCCATCCTCTCCCTCACCATTCACATCGTCTTGTGGGGCGGCTGTCTACCGCCGAGGAATAGGAGGGGACTACCCCCCCCCAGCCCAATAGTTGAGCAGGTTGTGAATTGTCAGGAGGAGCTTAGGGTTGTCAGTATTTGCAGGTTGTGAATTCTGTTTTGTGTTGTGTGTTTTGAGAGTACTTTCATATATGAATGTCTTTTGAATTTCAGATTTGCAGTATTGAGCATTTGAAGTATTTTATGAATTCTAGAGATCTATTTTAGCGCTTAAAATGTAGTTTCATAGGAGTATAAAAGTGCAGACAATGTGATTCTCATAGAAGAAACTTCAAGTTTCAGTTTTAGATAAGAAATTGCAAGTTCAGTTTCAGATAGGAAACTGCAAGTTTCAGAGGCAGAGCATTTATATTAACACGCCCTTTTAAAACAGGGATAACATCATGTTGGAAGTTTTATTCATGATCGAAAATGGAACTACTAGCCAGTTAACATCATGCTGATCAACATTCATGCATAGCACATCTTCATATGATACACAGTCAAAAATATATGCTATTTTTAAAATGCCCACACAATGTTGAGTGTGCGAAAAACAGAGAAAACGAGGGACGAAGTTTTGGCAAGCGTTGGACATGGTGTGCGTAGATGACAATGGGGACCCACATGTCAATAATGGCAGAGGAAACAAAATCAGAAAAAATTCCCTGCAACAGGGGAATCGAACACGGACGAAACATCGGTCGGGTAGTGTCACTTGGCCACTGGGCTAGTTCAGTAGTTTCGTTAAAAATAAGGCACCGCCTCAGGTTGTTCGATCTCATCCTGTGCCATTGTGCGCTCGCCGCGGCGCCGCTGTCTGTCGTTGTGAACATGCTGAACAAATGAGAGGAATCTGAAAAGGACTGTACCTGGAGAGGCGAACAATCGGGACCCACCAGGTCTATGGCCATACGCAAGCAAGTGCCTCATTGAAAAAAATACTTCCTCCTAATGCTATACTGACGTTGAGGCCCGCGGGTTTGTCAACATAGTTACATTCTTTTTAGGTGCTTCAACGTAGTTACTAAAGAAGATAAATTTAAAGCGAAGTCGGGGAGCTGACAGGTATCATTTATTATCAGTGGGACAGCAAGTATCAGCTGGGTTGTGGGCTACCCCGTCTAGACTTTCTTTTTTAACATGCGCAGCCCACGGCATACCGGTTTGTATTTTCTTGAGGGCCGTCACGTATCGACCGGCCTATGGACCTCCCATCCGAGGTTTTATTTTTTCTGAAACATCGGCAACCCAACTTATGTATTTTTTTGAAAAAAAACGCAAAGGTCTGTTCTATTTTCCTATATATAAGAATAGAAATGCCTGGTCCAACTTATGTTTCCCTTCTAACTATATTATATATATTTAAATTATTTTATATGTTATTATATATTATTGTTATTGTCATCATATATTTAATAGATACTTACATATATAAGAAAACAATATCCCACATCTTATTAACTTATAAAAATAATTTCTTAACAATAAAATCCTGGATTTTTTTACATTAAGGCAACGAAAATCCTCGTGATTGTGTACAAAAGCTTGGTAAGATTCAAGACCAATGTAATAATAAATCACTTATTATTTAAATATATTTTTAACAAAATGCTCAGCTCCTGTTTATTTTTTGATAACATTGCTGCGCCCAACCCAACAATATAATCATAACCAGTCCAGCAAAATCGTGTATTTCGAGAAAGTGCAAATTGGCTGTAATTTTTTAGGAAAAAAATAAATAGGCCGCACGGACACTACATTATTTGTTCAGCCAGCCCGGCAAATTCGTTTATTTCGAGAAGGTGAAAATGGGCTATAGTTTTAGAAAAATGGGTCGCATGGACACTACATTATTTGTTCACCCAGCCCAGCAAATAGACTGTAATTCTCAAAAAAAAAGATCAAATTGACTGTAAATTCTGAAAAAATGGGTTGAATATGTGCCACATTTTTTGAGCCTGAAATATGGGCTAATAGGTCGAAGCCAACGCAAGTCGTTTTACACTTCGTCAACAAATGATTCTGACATCATTAGCCGTTGGATTTACATCCAACGACCGGCATCCATCTTCAATCTCTCGTCTTATTCCTCCAGCGCCGTCGGGACCACCTGCTCCTGCCTCCTGCTACTAGCAGCTCTGCTTAGCACGCTTCACTATGAAGCGCTACCCCACCGCCGACCAGGCCATCCCTTCACCCCTCCACACCTCATGTTCTTCTCCACCGACTGCCGAACCACACCGCACCAGAACCAGTTAACCCTCGCACACCTCTTCGTCTGCGACTCCACCCCCGCGTCTTCCCATCTCTAGCTCATTGTTGCCCAGGTCCTCGCCCTCGTCCACCACCTTGGATGCGCTCGGTGCGGCGTGGTCAACACACAAAAAAAATGAATACTCCCCCTGCTAGCTGGGGACCACCATAGTGGGAGGCTGACTTATGGGCCTACTAAGTTGAGGGGACGGAGGCCTTTCTCAGCTTAGTCAATATGAACGATTCTAGCTCCAGTGACTGTACGATGTCCATCCAGCAGACGTAGTGCTTCTTCAACCTCTAGTCTTCTTGATCCAACTGCCCAAACCAGCGCCGGTCGTGTTACGTGCTTCTGCCTCCTGTGGCCGGCTGTGCTACCGCGGAGGCCTCACCGCCCCCTACTACCCCCATCGCTAGCAAGGCCCTGCGGCGACGGCAGCCTCACACCACAGCCGAACCAGTGAACCCTCGTGCTCCTCTCCACGTGGGCATCCACTGCCGCGTCTTCCCGAGTCCGTGTCGTCCCCTTCCTAGGCCTCGCCGTTGTCCACCGCCTTCGTGCTCTCGACGCGGCGTGGTCAATGTGGTCAAGGAACGACTTCCATCAGAAGAGTATTGTACGTGGAGAGGCTGACAGTTGGGTCCACGGCCGCAGCAAGGAATTGCCTCCTTATTTGGCGCTAGCGTAGCATATCGCGTGTTCCAACAGTGGTATCAGAGCCTCCGCTGTGTGGTAATAGATTCGATGATGTGCATATGAGATATGTAGATCGGTTCAGGTGCGGGTCGATGAGATCGGCCGCGCACGTTAGTGTTGAAGGTTGGTTTCGTGATCTTGCTTCCGTGATCGTGATGCAGAGGTCGTGACACGAGTTACCCCTACTGGTCGGTTTTCCACCATCGGGGTAGACAGTGGAACGTAAATCCGGATGCAGCACACGGAGATCAATGAGATTGATCGAATCGAAACATAGATCAACACCGTGGAAATGTGATTTCCGTAGTGCTGAAATCAGTTGGAGCGATCTCGGTAAATTGGCTGTAACTTTTTCATACGAACTCTGATTTTTCTCCATGACCTGTCAAACTAAAGCTAATGAAAAGTTGGATTAGCGGCGAAATTTCAAAACAAGATTTCAGCGCTTCTGGCTAGGCCAAAATCCTCTTGGAAAATAGAGTTTCGGGAGGTTTTATCTTCGGCGGTAGAATGTTTGACTCGTTTTTGCAGGAAATGCTTGTGATTTGGTATAGCCCATGAATGTTGCTTGTGTATTATTGTTTCATGACCTATGTGTCATGAGTGCAGCAACCGGCAGGAGCCATATGGTTGTCCCATTATTGTATTGATGACCTGCGTGTCAACATGAGAAGCCATGTAATGTATTTTACTTTCAGTAGCTATTAGTTTGTAATAGCATAGTATCTTATGTAACACTTGGCGGTTGACACCATGGCGTGGAGATGGAGATCGCCACAAGGACAACCATGCATGGAGATGGAGATCACCATGGGCAGACCGCGCACGTGGAGATGGAGATCACCATGCGCTGTGAAAAGGGGCTATACCATATCACACATATATAAACTGGCTGTGAAAGTTTATCCCTTTTATGCACCCTTCTTTTGCATGGTAGATGTTTTAAGTAGCGTGATCCCTCAAAGAATGTCAAGTATAGATGCCTCCCCAATTGCTGCACCTTCACATGTCAAGTATATTTAGTGGTGGGTCTATAAAATTAGGGTGCCACTAGATCTCCTTGGAGTGATGGGTTTGTGTCGGACACTTACACACGAACCATTGGTTGACTTGTCATGGCTATCAAAACAGTTTAGGGCCACGAGGCATAGGAGTTGGTGAGGCATGAGATGTAACCAACAAGAGTCATATGGAGATACGATTAGCAAGAGTTGCTTACCGAGTGATCTTGTCTTCTAGCGGTGATGCAAAAGCTCACTAGTTGACATGTTGATCTTGGATCTTGAATCACTAAGTATCAACCGAGGGATGTTTATTTTAGTGGGAGTAATAATATTATTAAAATGTTTAATATGAATTACTCTTCATGAATACATGTCTTAGTGTTTTGCATATTTCTGTTGTAGATCAATGGCACCACCTGCTCAAGTTACCCCTTTTGCGTTGAAATCAATCCTGGAAAAATATAAATTGAATGGAACAAACTTTACCACATGGTATAGAAACCTAAGAATTGTTCTTAGGCATGAGAAAAAGGAACAAGTTCTAGAGAACCCACTTCGAGAGGAACCTGCCGATAATGCTAATGCCACAACCAGAAATGCCTACCACAAACTCGTTGATGAATCAAACGAGATCAGTTGTCTCATGTTGGCTTCTATGGAGCCTGATCTGCAGCAGCAGTTCAAAAATATTGAGGCTTTCGATATGATCGAGAATCTCAAGAGCATGTTTCAAATGCAGGCTAGGACTGAAAGGTTCAACGTCTGGCGATCCTTGATGGATTGTAAGCTGAAAGAGGGTGATCCACTAAGCCCGCATGTGACCAAAATGATCGGGTACATGCAAGCTCTGGATCAGTTGGGCTTCCCACTTGGGCATGAGTTGTCCACAGATACAATTCTGGGTTCTCTTCCGGATAGCTATGGGCCGTTCATCTCGAACTACCATATGCATGGGATGGAAAAGAAGCTCACTGAATTGCATGGGATGCTCAAATTGGCAGAGTAGGATATCAAGAAAGGTACGCATCGTCAAGTGTTGATGGTGCAGAACTCGGCTAAGTTCAAGAAGAGCTGGTCCAAGAAAAAGGCTAAGGCAAAGGGCAAAGAGAAGGAGGCAACTCCAACTGCAGCCACTGCGCCTAAGTCAGGGATAGCTTCGGGGAGTATTTTCTTTCATTGCAAGGAAACCGGACACTGGAAAAGGAACTGCAGCAAGTGGCTTGCCGAGAAGGGCAAGAAGACTGGAAGTATAACTTCTTCAGGTACACTTGTTGTATATGTTATAGACATTTATCTTGCTGATGTTTCTAATAGCTCTTGGGTATATGATACTGGATTGGTTATGCAACTCGATGCAGGGGCTAAGAAGAACTAGGAATGTCGCAAGAGGAGAAGTTGACATCCGCGTCGGGAATAAAGCAAGAGTTGCTGCATTGGCCGTCGGCACTATGCAACTTAATTTACCATCAGTATTTGTAATGGAACTTGATAATTGTTATTATGTTCCTGCTTTGAGTCAAAACATTATTTCTGGCCCATGTTTGATGAGACAAGGTTATGAATTCAGTATTAAGGACAATGGTTGTTCTATTTACTTGAATAATATGTTTCATGGCTTTGCACCCGTTGTGAATGGGTTATTTATCCTAGATCTTGAAGGTGCATCAGTCTATAACATAAATGTCAAGAGGCATAAGCCTAATGAGATAAATCCGACATACATCTGGCATTGTCGACTAGGACACATTAGTCAAAAGCGCATGAAGAAGCTCCATCATGATGGAATTCTAAATTCGTTTGATTTTGAATCATTCGAGACATGCGAATCTCGCCTACTTGGTAAGATGACTAAGACTCCTTTTGCAAAGAGTTGCAAGAGGGCATCTGAGCTGTTGGAACTTATACATAGTGATGTATGCGGACCAATGAGCATGACAGCCAGAGGTGGTTTCCAATACTTCGTGACTTTTACCGATGACTTGAGTAGATATGGATATGTCTACTTGATGAGGCACAAGTCAGAAACTTTTGAAAAGTTCAAGGAGTTTCAGAACGAAGTGGAAAATCAACTCGGCAAGAAAATAAAACTACTATGATCTGATCGTGGCGGTGAGTATATGAGCCAGGAGTTTGATGATCATCTTGAGAGTCGTGGAATAGTTCCACAACTGACTCCCCCAGGTACGCCACAGAGAAATGGTGTGTCAGACGGAGAAATCGGACCCTGTTGGACATGGTCCGATCGATGATGAGTCAGTCAGATTTACCCTTGTCATTTTGGGGATACGCTCTAGAAACTGCAGCTTTCACACTAAACAGGGTACCATCTAAGTCCGTAGATAAGACACCATATGAGATATGGACTGCGAAGAGTCACAGTTTGTCTTTTCTAAAAATTTGGGGATGTGAAGCATATGTCAAGCGACTCCAGTCGGACAAGCTCACACCCAAATCGGCAAGTGCATATTCGTGGGATATCCAAGGGAAACCTTGGAATATTACTTCTACAACCGTGGAGAGGGCAAAGTGTTTGTTGCTCGACATGGAGTTTTCCTTGAGAAAGAGTTTCTCAATCGGAAGGCTAGTGGGAGGATAGTCCAACTCGAAGAAATTCGAGAACCACATGGGGACGTTCTGGTAGGTGATTCTATCACAACGGAATTAGTCAGGGAACCCGTCATGGAGTCGACGCCGGTTCCACGGAGGTTGGAAAGGTTATCGACAATAACAAGCCGACTACGTATGCGGAAGCAATGGAGTGCCCTGATTCCAAGTTATGGCTTGAGGCCATGAGATCCGAATTAAAGTTCACGGAGGACAATCAAGTTTGGAACTTGGTTGATCTGCCAGATGGCGTTCGAGCCATTGAGTGCAAGTGGATCTTTAAGAAAAAACTGATATGGACGGAAATGTCACAGTCCATAAGGCTCGACTTGTCACTAAAGGTTATCGACAAGTTCAAGGAGTTGACTACGATGAGACTTACTCACCGGTAGCGATGCCTAAATCAATTCGGATCATTCTTGCTATAGCAGCATATGGCAGATGGATGTCAAAACGGTTTTCCTTAATGGAAATTTAACCGAGGATGTGTATATGAGACACCCCGAGGGTTTTGTCAATCCAAAGAAGTCTAGCATGGTATGCAAGCTTCAAAGATCCATTTATGTATTAAGGCATGCATCTCGTAATTGGAACATTCGTTTTAATGAAGCGGTCAAAGAGTTTGGCTTCATCAAGAACGAATGTGATCATTGTGTATTCAAAAAGGTCGGTGGGAGCTCAGTCGCTTTTCTGATCTTATATGTGGATGACATATTATTGATTGGAAATGATGTTCAAATGCTTGAATCTATCAAGGACTCATTGAAAAATAGTTTTTCTGTGAAGGACTTGGGAAAAGCATCTTACATTTTGGGAATCAAAATCTACAGAGATAGATCGAGAAGGCTTATTCGATTAAGCTAGAGTGTGTATATTGACAAGGTGTTGAAGCGGTTCAACATGCAAGATGCAAAGAATGGTTTCTTGCCCATGTCACATGGCATTAGTCATAGCAAGACTCAGAGTTCTTCGACTCCTGATGAGCGAAAACGCATGGATGGGATTCCGTATGCTTCGGCTGTTGGTTCCATCATGTATGCCATGGTATGTACTCGTCCCGATGTTAGCTTTGCTCTTAGCATGGTGGGCAGGTACCAGGCTGATCCAGGTGAGAGTCATTGGATAGCGGTTAAGAATATCCTTAAGTACTTGAGAAGGACTAAGGATATCTTCCTGGTTTATGGAGGTGAGGATGAGCTCGTCATAAAGAGTTACACCGATGCAAGTTTCCAAACTGATAGGGATGATAATCGATCGCAATCTGGGTTTGTGTTCATTCCGAATGGAGGAGCAGTGAGCTGGAGGAGCTCCAAGCAAGATACGGTAGCTGATTCTACAACAGAGGCCGAGTACATTGCGACTGTTGAAGCTGCAAAAGAAGGTGTTTGGGTGAAGAATTTCATTTCTGATCTTGGTGTGGTTGAGGGCGCGTCTAAGCCATTGGACCTCTATTGTGATAATAGTGGTGCCATTGCGCAAGTCAAGGAACCACGGAACCATCATAAAAACCAACACATACTCAGGCGTTTTAACCTTATTCGTGACATATGGAAGGTACACACGGATGCAAATGTTGTTGATCCATTGACGAAGCCTCTCCCACGACCAAAGCATGAGGTGCACATGAACTCCATGGGCATAAGATGCCTAAATGATTGACTCTAGTGCAAATGGGAGACTGTTGGAGATATGCCCCAGAGGCAATCATGTGATGATGATATTTCCATATGTATTCATGAGTCCTTTGTATTGTCCTTGAACATCATCAATAATACGTATCAATAAGTATGTGACTTGTTTGTGGAACTATGTATTTATGATGATTGTTCTAATGGTCCCTAGTTGATAAGGTTATGTGGACACTATCCTTGACTAGTATACGACTCGATTGATGACTATGTTTCACAAGTCATGTGCATGGAGATGCTAAACCGATAGTATGGACTCGGAGATGGAGATCATCGAGTCAGACAGACCCACATTGAGACGCAGCGAGATATAGTCATCTGTTAGTCTCAAGTACAATGTCTATGCCATGTCCTAGACCTGAGGTCCTCACACGTTCTCGCGATGAGGATCGAGTCACTTAGGGTCTATCAAACGCTGCTCCGTAACTGGGTAGTTATAAAGGTAGCTTTTGGGTGAGTTGTGAGACATGCCGCGAGACATGGTTGACTAAGATGGGATTTGCCCCGCCTATTTGGAGAGATATTCTCTGGGCCCTCTTGAGTGATCAGATTCAGAAAGTATGGCCATGCGACTTGGGTTAAGTGTTAACCCAGTTCAGGAATCTTCACGGTTTCGAGAAGAGAGGTCGAGCTATCACAAGGGTGACAAGTACTCGCCTTGAGCTCGACAACAAATATCTTGAGGCAAAAGGAATGGTGCATATGACACATTGTCGAGGTTCGTCAAACGACTTTAGGCACACATGGGAGTTGGCATGTTCTGCTAGGAGCCGCTACCAACTATCGACTTGGTCGTGTCCATGCGTACGCGAACCTATAGGGTCGCACACTTAAGGGGCTGCAGCCCATTCGGATTGGATCCGAGTGGAAAATGGATGTGGACTCCTAGTGGGCTCAAGTGTTGAGCCCACCTCGGAGGTCTATATAAAGGGGAGTGGGCGCACCACTTAGAGTTGTTCCAATCTAACCCATGTGAGCCACCGCCACTCCCCACGCCCATGCCACGCAATCGGACCTAGCAGTCCGCCGCTCGATGCTGCTCCCCGCACGTGTGGATACCTTGGAGGCATCACATCTGCGGTGCTTGAACGAACCGTTCGAGGGAACCGCGAGGTGCCGTTCGCGGGAGATCACCGTTCACGGGTCTTCGCTGTTCGCGGGAGATCGGCTACGCTAGGAGGAGACGGCCTGGGAGATCGGCTACACGCATCACCAACTCTACTTCCGCTACGGTGACTGCGCGTCTAGTGGTAAACCCGATCTCGTAGTCTATTTCCAGCAGCATGATCTTGGGTGCGTGGTAGAAAATTTTATTTGGCGCTAGCATAGCATACCGCGTGTTCCAACTGACAGTCAGGACCCACCTGGTCGAAGCGTACGTAGCATTGTCATTCTGGTCACGAACGTGCACATACATACTGGTCGATCGGTCTGTTTGTAGGCTGCAACGATGAACCATGGCCAAGTAAGGAAGGGCACGTGTCGTAGTAAAGGCGCGCATGCGTCGTAGTAGAGGCGTGCACGTAGCATCTCATGCAGTCCCGTTAATATCGTGTACACATACGTACAACCAGAGTGCAAGAAAGTAAATACGACCACGTACGTACATACGGGCGGGGTCTCGAACGCCTACTCGCGCATACGTATGGCTAGGGCTCGTGTACATGGAGAGGCAGAGACGGCATCCTGTTCATCGGCAGCCAACCGGCTAGGTTGGAACGGAGAAACTACGTCGTCGTGTTCATCGGGAGCCAACCGATTGAAATGAGGTCTGGCGTACCGCAGAACGGAGGAAAGGCCTTCTGTTCGACCGGCCATGGTCGAAACGGGATCCTGTTCATCGGGAGGGTTCTGGCTACCGCAAAACGGAGGAAACTGACTTCTCTTAGACCTCCTACGGTCGAAACGGGTCCTGTAGATCGGGAGGGCTGTGGCGTACCGCAAAACGGAGAAAACAGACTTGTGTTGGAGCGCTACGGTCGAAACGGGGGTCCTGTTCATCGGGAGGGGTGTGGCGTACCGTAAAACGGGACTCCACGGGCTACTGTTCATCTCCACCGTCGACCTCCTCCAGCCTCCACGGGCTACTGTTCATCCACCGTTGACCTCCTCCAGCCTCCACCTGCGACTGTTTATCCACGGGCTCCTGTTCATCCAGCCTCCACCGGTCCTTCACCAGCTACTGTTCAACCAACCCTCTCCACGGGGGCCTGTTCAACCACCCCTCCACGGGCTACTGTTCATCCAGCCCTCCATCGGCTACTGTTCAACCAGCACTCCACGGGGTCATGTTCATCCAGCCCTCCACAGGGTGCTGTTCATCCACCCCCAACCGGCTCGATCGGGGTCATGTTCATCCAGCGGCAATGGCCTCTACTGCCACGGGGTCCTGTTCATCCAACCCCCCATCGGAAACTATTCATCCACCCCCCCCCAACAACTCTCAGTATTCATCAAGAGGCGGCAGGTTCGATCGGCTTCAGTTAGCAGCAGTAGCGAAGGAATCGCTCGATCGGGTTCAGCTAACAGCTAGGGATCGATCATTCGGGTTCAGTAACGCGTAGCCTGCAGTGCAATCGCTCGGGTTCAGTAGGCGAACGCCTCGCACACACGCGCGTACGGTGTACGAGAGAAACGCGCAAACCTTCGTGCATCGCTCGGCCCCGACCACACACCGTAACCGGGAACTCCCCGATATTTTCCTCGTCGTCGCTTCTATCACGGTTTTTTCCATCATGGACGGCCCAAAGAATGTCATGCAGTTGCGTCTCTGGCCTGTCCAGGACGAAAATCCCATTTTCTGTCACAATTTTTTGTCATAGAAGTAGGAGCCCACCACATCTATGATGATACCGGGTTTTGTCACAATTATCGTCATAGAAGTGTCATAAGCATGATAGAAAAAAATCGTTCGGCCCAAAATGTCAGGATGTGTCTTTTTTTGTAGTGATGGGCCACGAGGGGCCCACAAGAAACCAAGGTGTGCCAGCGTCGTGGCTCTTCTGGCCCTCTCACGAAGCTTCTAATGCCTCTTTTATTCCAAAAAAATCGTCAAAAAGTTTCGTTGCATTTGGAGAACTTCTATTTCTACATAAAAAACAACAACACGGTAGTTCTGCTGAAAGCAGCGTCAGTCCGGGTTAGTGATACGTTGGATAATTTTTGATTGTTTCATGCTGTTATATTATCATTCTTGGATGTTTTATAATCATTTTGTAACAATTTTATATTATTCTTGGGACTAACCTATTGACATAGTGCGCAATGCCAGTTGTTGTTTTTTGTTTGCTTTTTTACTTTGCAGAAAATCAATACCAAACGGAGTCCAAACACAGCGGAACTTTTTAGAGATATTTTCTGGACCAGAAGACACCTGTTGGGCCAAAGAAGTACCAGAGGGGGGCTCTGAGGGGAGCACAACCCACCTGGGCGTGCCCAGATCAGTCTCCTCCGCCGCGCCCGGATCCCCGCACCCCTTCCCTCCGAGCGCCTACGCGGATTACGCCGTCCGCCCCCTTTGGGACACAGGATTATCCGAGAGCCGGCTGGGCCATTCCGGAGAGCTTTTCGCCCACGCAGATGCCGGCGGTCGACGTGTGTGACTCGCTGCAACTCGTTCGGGAACGGATGAGCACGGGCTCCGGCAGTGCCTGGGCTGCCCTCAACATGTTCGACGGAATGACCGAACAAGAGTCGGTACGTTTTCTTTACTCTTGTCTAATCATATTTTAGCATAGACCACTAGTTCATTTTCTCATGATGAATGCTTGCAAATTTGAATCATGAAAATGAAGAACCGACCGAAATGGAGTATGATTTGGAGGCCACCACCGCATTTGATGTTGGCACAACATCCAAATCAAATCCGAGGAAGAAGAAGAAGACGAAGACGCCAAAGGCAAGAGGTCCATCATTCTCAAGATTTGAGGACATCTTGTTGGTCAAATCTTGGTTGGCCACAACGATGGATCCAATGTGCAGCACCGAGCAAAAGGGGAACACCTATTTGGACAAAGATTTAGAAGGAGTACCATGAGCAAAAGGAGTATGTGGAGCCGCATCCTATCGCGACCACTCGCAATGTGGCATCTCTCCACATCGTTGGGGGATCATTCAAGGGGAAGTGAACAAGTACGCTGGCTACTACTCACAAGTGACCAAACACCCTCAAAGTGGGATGGGAGTCGCAACTCACGTAAGCTCAATTGCCTCATCTTGTCGTCCATTGCATATGCTTCTTGTGTTTGCATTCTCGTGCTCATACATATGTTGTTCGCTAGACGGCGGTGGCCGCCACTTTGTATCACGAGGTGGAGAAGAAGTCATTTGCTTTTAGCCATTGTTGGGTCATATTGAATGGCAAGCCGAAGTGGAACCAAGTTGTGGCCGGCCTCAAGTCCCGCAAGAAGAGGAATGATGGCTCAAGCTCCAACCAATCAATTGGGTTGGACAATGAAGAGGACGATGTTGTCGTCGAGAATGGAAAAGCCACCGTTCCAAAGGACAACCGCCAAGTCATGGGAAACAAGTGGGAGAAGGAAAGTGCCGCGCGTGATGCCGCGGCTACCAAAATGTCGTCAACATGGATGGGCATTTTTTCGTTGAGGGGGAGCAAGAAGGAGGAGAGGTACAAGCTCACGTTGGATGCGCAAAAGGAAAGAATGGAGTGGGACCGGAAGAAGGCGGAGAAGAAACTCGATATTGAGAGGGAGAAGATCGAGTTGGAAGCAACAAGTGGCGATCAAATGGGAGCTCGAGAAGGCCAAGACATTTGGCGACACAAAGCTTGAGAAGGAGAGGTTGCAACTCGCACGGGACACGGAAGATGCGATGATCATGTTGGCGGACGAGACCCTCTGTGATGAGCATTCGAAGAAGTGGCTTGTGGACAAGAAGATGGAGATCAACGACTGTAGGAAGTATGAGGCGGCGAGGGCAGTTGCGGCTCAGATGCAGTCAGAGGAGGCGGCCCGGATGCAGGCGAAGCAGGCAACCCGGATGCATGCGGAGCAGGACAAGCAGCACGCATTCCGCTCGGAGCAGGCGCCCAGCCAGTGATCCGAGGCCATCCGTCATGTTCGGACGTTGATTTCATTTTGCCATGTCCGGTTTGTTGAACTATGATTTGCTTTGCTTTGTTTCGAACTTTGGCATTCGGACAGTTTATATCGTACGATCGATGTGCATGGTTTGCATGGATTTGAGAATCGGAATTTGTTGTATGTGGATGTGGGACGCAACATTTAAGGGGTGCCCGATCAGTGCCTGCGTCCGCGGGCGTTTGAGGGACCGGATTTATCAAGTCTGGCTGTAGATGCTCTTATTTAATAATGTGACCATGTGCACCGATTGATGCAGAGATCGTGGGTCATCTTTTTTTAGAAAAATACTATGAACAAGGTGGTGTGGAGATTTTGAACTTGCTTTTCAAAGGAAAAAGGATGACGTGTGTATATAGACCAATTGTGTCTCTCTGCAACCGAGGAAGGAAAATATCAGCTGAGCAAGCAGCATTATCCATCAAGCCGTGCAATCATGCACGCACGGCACAGTGCTTGCTTATGTGCCGTTCTGTTCCGGGGCATGAGGTTCCGCCACTTGCATATGAACTCGATCTGCCAAAAGATTCAACAAAAGTTTGTGACAACGACATGCGGTAAAGCGGTGCCACAGCGACCACTGCTGAATATTCCGACTAGCTACGTAGCAGCTAGATGAGTTTCATCTTTCATGTCTCGCACGAAACCGATTTTAAAAGGCTGGAACTGGAGAAAAGTTAAGGTGCAACTGGGCCAATAATTGCGCTAGAAAATTCGGTAAAAACCCTCTCGTGGTCCTGGCATTTAGCGAGATAGTCTTCATGTTAATAGTCCCAACAACTGCTTGGTTAGGTTCACGCCAAGGCCAAGAACGGTGACATATTCAATTACATCGTAGGAAAACAATCCAACCATTCATGCATCTCGCGACGAACCGGACAACAGTGATATTTCTCTCTGTCTCTCTTTTGAAATGATGAAATGTTTGTTAATTTCGAAAAGGGAGAGGTTAAATTAACGTAAGCACTACAGGTTTAACATCTAGTAGTTGGACTAGTAGCCCTAACGCTTCTAAATCCCTTCTTTTTCAGAGCAAACAAACTGCTGATGGTAGCTTGGAGTACGCATGGGTCGTATATACAGGAGGGTGGCACTTCGTTATCAGCAATCAGGGAAGAAACTAAGGTAAACCGATCGGTACTGCGATCCGGCTGGGTTCATCTCATCATCATATGTGAATTTCTAACCCAACCATTTTGTCAGGACATTAATTGGGTATGAGGCGGGGCCAATGCTGTAGTCATGCACGCTAAGTATTTTTTCCCGCAAAAAAAAAATGCACGCAAAATATTCAACTCCATGCCAGTTGGATCGACGCAGAAGAAATTAGGGAAAACAGCTTGACAGACAGATCCTTCCCAAATTGCGACAACTGGATCACCAATCATCGGTACTGCTATGCACAAGGAAAACTAGATGTCTTCTGGTTTACGAGCACATGATCTGATGATCGATCAAGATATTTTGCAGCCCATTGTCCTGCACTTCTGCCAGTAGATCCATCATGCAGTTTTTTTGTTTTCCAAGGAAATGAGATGGATCATGCGTGACAGAATGATAATCACATGGCGGGAGAATGAGTTAGGCGCGATTGAGCATGGGAGAATCTGACTCGTGAACTGGGGAGAGCAATCATGCATTCGATCCCTCGGAGGATTAGCTCGAACCTGGGCTCCTGATTAGGGAGCAGGCGCCCGGCAAACAGATGGCTACGTGCTAGCTCAATCGCTTGTTAACCGACCCAACTAGCAAATCAATTAACCAGCTAATCTCACGTAGTCTAGGTGTTGGTGTTAACCGAAACTTGCATCGGATGTGATTAGGGTTCTGCCTTCTTTCACATATGTATCAGAATTTTTCTGTTGCTGCCTTTGATACTGTAATAAATTTCAGATAGTTGAAAAGAACATTTCTCCCCATCTTTGTGGATGTGGGCTGTAGTCCAGGCGATGTGTCCTTGCCGACCAGGTTTCAACTACTAAATTATAATGCCTCACGCTAGTTTCTACGTAGATTAAAATTCCACGGGTCTCCTCTCACACTAGTTTTCAGATAGTTTCAACTATTGGCCAGGTTTCAATTACTAATTTTCATATATACAAGTCCAAGGCACTCTGCTTGCTTGGTCGAGTAAACTCATGTATCGCGGCTCTTCCAAGCTCGAGATCGTAAGATCGACATTTTAAAATGCGTTTCACTCACACCGACTGAATCATTCACGAACTATATAAGCATATATATTCAGGTAGATAATTACGTGTGTGCATGCTGGCATGCCTGACTGGCTGTCTGAACTTATAAATTTGGCAAAGCTCAAGTCGGAGGAAACTATAATGTTTTGCTCAAGTAAGCAATTCCTGGGAAAAATAATTAGAGAATTCAACGCAGCGAGCAGGGTTGCTGCTCAAGTCCGGCACGAACATAATTAAGCATAGCAGACACGTCGTGGATCGGCACGGTCAAAGCCGCGCGCAATTATTGAGCAAAAACTAATCAGAGATAGGCTCGCTCACGAACTCTATCCGCGCCGATATTCCTCCTCCCCTCCTCTTTTGGGTATCTCCAAGGGCCGGTTAGACTCGGCGAGAAAACCTAATCAATCCCTCCCATGACGAGCGATCGGGCGCAGGCCGGTGTGGCATTGTTTACGCTGCATAATGCAAGTAGTAAGAGCAAGCGGGCGATGGAAGCTACGGCTCAGTAGTTCTCTCATCAGAACGTCAATTCCATTTCGCCATTGACGGTTTACCTTGCTCAATAAAGCAACTGCGAAAGCGAAAGATTCGAGAGATTGTTCGTCAAGATGTTAGCGCAGCACATTGACGTATCGGTCGCTGACGGTGACCGGAGGAGGCCGGGCACATACGCGCGTGCAGTAGGTTCGGCCGGCGCATGCATGGAAAACAGCAATGGTCATAGCTCGGTGAGCGGAGGACAATGGACGCCGAGGCGGCGGTGAGGGAAGACGACGACCCGATGTCGCTTCTTGCTGTTTGCTTTACCGCCGATCCCGACGTGTGCGCCTCCAGAGTCATCGCTGATCTGCTGGGGGTCAAACAAATTGGTATCGTGTGGCTTGCAGAGTTTGAAGCTCCGGAAACACTCGTGCGTACAAGCGCAAACGCCTCTCGGCCAAGCGTGTACGTTGCACGGGGCGTCGCGTCCGGATCGACCGGCTCGGCTCTCCCCGGAGGCCAAACGCCAGATCGGGAACAAATGTTTTGTTTTGTTTTATTCACGGGGGGCAGATTCCCTGCCTGAATCTTCATTTCAAGAGTTGACGGAGGGGTACAATCGCACGGTTTAGCACGAAGAACGAGAGTCACGCTGTGTTCCGGACACCGTGGAAATGTGAATACTTTTAGGCCAACGCTAGGCGCCAGTGGGCCGGTCGTGCCCTAGCCGTTCGATTGAGGCCCGCACAGCTGTCGATGGGCGTCGCTCCCCATCATCTTTTTCACATCGCGGTTGAAAACTAAGAACAAAAAAGTAAGGAGACATGGCGGTGCCCCTGCACCCCCTCCTCGGCGGCGCGCGTTCGCCGCCAACGCTCGCCCCTCGCCGGTGTTGCCCATCCCCTCTCCTCTCTCCCTCAACCCCCTCCAGAAAATGGCGACGACGCCACGGTTCGCATTCAAAACAGCGGTGGTAGCAAAAAAATGCGCTGCTTCCAGCAAAAATAAAGAACGCTGGTAGCAAATATTTTTTTTGACAGAAAGACTGTAAGGGAACCTCCTACAGTATAATTGGTGCAACAAACCCAAATTGCAAGTACCATGTCTTGAACCTGGGTGGGTGAGAAGACATCAGCCCCTTCACACCACTAGGCTATGCCTTAGTCTGCCTGGTAGCAAATATTGAAAAAATGAATGTTGTTTCAGCAAAAATTAAGAAAATGCCGGTGGTAGCAAAAAATGAAGCTCGTTCCAGCAAATCAAAAAGGCGGTGGTAGCAAACTTGCAAAATTTTGGTGTTGTTCCAACAAAACCAAAAAACAAAAAATGTTGATGGTTCCAGCAAAAACATATTATGGTTGTAGCAAAAGTGAAAATGGGATTGGTCCCAACAAAAACCAAAACATTGATGGTAGCAAAAAAAGTTGATGGTTCCAGCAAAAACATATTACAATGGTAGCAAAAAATGAAAAAATGGACAATGGTTGCATCAAATCAAAACACCTGTAGTAGCACAATTAGGCGCTGGTCCGAGCATTTGGTCACCGCGGTTGTAGCACTGGTTCAGTCGCGGTCACCCACCCCGTTGCCTGCCCGTGGTCGTGGTCACCCACCCGTCGCAGCTCCTCCATCCACGGTTGCAGCTCCCACCGTGGTCGGTTGCAGCTCCCGGCGAGGCGGGTTGCAGCACCCGGCGATGCCGGTTGTACCTGTTCCCGTCCACAAGGTGCAGCGTGCTTCTCTTCTCCGTCCACCGCCGACCTATGGCCCATCACACGGGGGCATCGCCATCGGGGAGGAGGAAGGAGAGGGCCAATGACCTCTACAAGATAAAATGAGAAGACCTGGTCAGAGAGAGTTGGAGAGAGGAGCAGGGGATGGCGGGATGCCTCTCTGGTGGTGGGCTTGCCGGAGAAACAGTTGCACTGGTGTAAAATCCCAAATTTTCAATTTGGAATGTTATACATTAGATCATCTATGCATATCATATTTTATTTTGCTTTTGGTTTGATTCTAGAAATTCTACGCAACTCAAGGACCCACGGAGAGAGTTGGGGATTTCGTTATTTTCATATTTGAGTTTTCTCAAATTTTGAGAATAGGATCATTTGATTTTTGTTATTTTATCGTCAATTATTTCTATTACAAAAATATGAGAGAGGGAATAAAATGACTTTCCCAAAATAAAGAAATATTGAGGATTTAATAATAAAATCAAATAAGATTTTATTTCGGAGTTTTTCGTTATTTTATTTGAATTTAGGAAAACTGTGCGTTTTTCAAAATTATATTTAGGCCCCAAATAAATGTTCACCTTGTGCGGCTTGATTTTAGAAGCCCGGGCAAATTTATTTCGGGATTTTTGGAGTCCGTTTAGTTTTTTTTCTCCTGCGCGTACATATTTAAAAAAACGAACCGACCTAGGGGCCGTGTCCGACCCGGACTCCCGGCCCGCTAGGCTATATAAGCCGGGGGGAGGCCCAGCTGAGCCAAGCCCTAGACCGAGCCGCCCTAGCCCCCAGTGCCGCCGCCGCCGCCCGCCGCGGCCGCCTCGCCGCCGCACGCCGCCCGAGGTTGCCTCGATTTCTGCGCCGGTTTTTTTATTTTATTTTTATTTTTATTTTTTTTGAAAAACCGTCGGTTTTTTTAGTTTCGGTTTTTTTAAATAGATCGGTTTTTCCGATTTATTTAATTAGCGAACGTTCGTCCGTTCGTTCGTTCTAACGAACGTTCGTCGTTTTTCTTTTTCTCGGATTAAATCCGCGATTTTTTTAATCGCGATTCCTGATCCGATTTTCGTTTTAGTATAACTTTTCGCTCGTTTATCGGAATCAGGCGATTCAAGCGCCTGGAGTTTCGTCTCGAAACCCTCTATCCGTTTAACCAACTTAAACAAGTTTTTGCTACTGTAAAATTTGACTTAGATCCAGATTAGTAGAACGAAGTTGTTTTTTTCACCGTTTGATTTTCGTTGCTTTGTTCGATTTGATTCTTTTTGCTAACCGGAGTTCTTAAGTTGAATCTTCTGGTTAGATCTCTTATTTGAGTTTTACCCGTGCATTAGATGAGTACTTATTGTATGCTTATTTGTTTGTCTGCGATAGAATACTCGAAGTGCGCCGCTTGTTACTTCGGATCGCTAGGTTTCCCGGATCATGAGCAAGGCAAGTAACACTTTGATCATACATTTTCTACTACCCAGTTTTATTGCATTAGACCAATCCTCACACATTGCATGATTAGGATCTAATTAAATTGTGGGATGGGAAGTAGTTGAGGTAGTACCTATTACCTGTTTATTACCAAACCTTTGGGAGTTACTTCTACGTTTGCCATTATGCTATGTTATGCTAGTAGACGTGGATTGGGTGAGTGATATCCATGACAGATGTGAGTATTGTTAATTAATGGTTTATCTAAGGTGGCAACTTATACACACATCTGGGTGGATTGAGGCACCTGGGTAGTCCAGGACTTGCCTGTTTTCTTTTGGACCGTCACCCAGGCTCAAAGGGATCATGAGATTATTCATACTAGAAACTTCTGTGTGCAGCCACAAGCCATTATAGGCTCTGGCATAGTTGATTAAGTCGTGCGAACTCTTACAGGGTAGACTAGCAGATGTAGGGGAAAGTAGGTGTAACGGTCTATCCATCGTAAGGTGCTAGCACTTCTGAAAGACTATGTCTCGGTCATCCGTCTTCTCAAACACCGTGTAGTGCGAGAAACCAAACGGAGGCGATCGAGTCTTGTGGGGAAAAGTGTGCAAACCTCTGCAGAGTGTAATAAATTAATCATGGTTAGCCGTGTCCCCGGTTATGGACATCTTGAGTATCTAGTACTTGGATTATCATGTGAATCTCAACATGTTACTCTAAATTAATTTTGTTGGGTTTTGTTAATGATATTTTTTAATTGGGATTGAGGATGCTGTCAACCATTCTCAATGTTTAACAACTACCATGATAGTTAAATAAATTTATTCCTTTGCAGTAGGGAAAAATTGGCTTTACGCAAAACTATAACTATAGAGCTTTCCACCAGCCAAATATGCATATAGTATAGCTATTTCATTCCATTACTCTCTATGTGTTACATTGCCAGCATATTCCATGTGCTGACCCGTTTCGGGCTGCAACGTTAATGTTGCAGACTTTTCAGACGGCGATTAAGGAGTTTTTAGGTCGTGGTTCTATACTCTGTGATGCCATTGGAGTTGATGGACTCACTTATCTTCCAAGCCTTCCGCTGTTATCGTTATTAGATGGCTTTAAGCCATATTTATTGTAATAAATTCTCTATGGAGACCCTCGATGTAATAAGTGTGTGATTGCTACTCTGTTATAAATCCTCCGAGTACTGTGTGGTGTCAGCATTACTGATCCAGGGATGACACCGGAGCACAGAGATCAGACTGTTTGAGGTCTGGTCGCTACAAAGATGGTATCAGAGCACACGCTGACTGTAGGACACGACCACTAAGCTAAAAGACCTAGATCACTATCCACTCTCTTCTCATCTGACCTCTCATCTTTTCTACTCTTTTAGGATGGCGAATGCAAGGAACAAGTTCACGCAACCAGATGAAGATACACCCTTTGGACGTCACTTGAAGGAAGTCACTAGATACCTGAACATAGGAGTACCAAGCTTCACCAGAACCTACAACGCCACTTTACCTGAAGAAGAGCGCTGGATGATTCAAGTTCAAGTTCTAGGAAGGACGTTCATGCCAGTCACTGAGCCCATAGAGTTTTCTTTTGATGCACCAACTTGGAGTCTAGGAAAGAGTATGGCAGCTCACATCGCCATGGGACGCATTGGAGAAGTCTACCGCAATGATCTCAAGGATACAATCTATCAGATTTGTGGGCGCCGAGATGAGCACTGGGAGATGATCAGCACCAGGAAGGATAGATCAATTGCAGATTTTATCCAGGAGTTGAACCAGCACATTTGACAATAGGAGAACCAGATGTGCGCCGACATGATAGATCTGAAGAAGGCTAAGACAAGAATCAAGGAACTGAAGGAAGAACTCAAGGCTACACGCGAAGATTATGAAGAAGAAATTGAAGTATTGGTGGATAAGAATGCCGACCTAACAATGAAGCTAGCAATATTTATGGGAGGCCCTACACCAGTAGATGAAGACGAAGAACCCAAGAAGATTAGCCCGGAAGACTACATCATCATCGACGACACCGACTCGGATCCAGATGATAGCGATGATGACTATGTTAATGAAGCAGGAGCAGATATCATGGAGTCTGCAACCGGAGAATACTTCTAGTAGACCACCTCATCAGTAGTAGTAGTCCACCATGTAAATATAGTAGTCCGAGCACTTTTGTGATAGTTAGATCGGTTGTATGCCCTTGTTTGATTGAATGAAGTGAATTGTTTGCTTTTGCCTCATGTGCATATGGGTAGTGTTTTCTCTTTAGACCCCCTCTACTCTTACATCTCATCTTTTCTAAACCCTTAGATGCCTCCGAGACGTGACCCCGAATTTACCTTCCCACCGGAGCTCACCCAGTTGATCCAGCAGCAGGACACATTGATGCAGTTGCTAGTCCAGAATCAGAACCAGGGGAACAACAACAACAACCCACCACCACCACCACTTGTTGATCACTTAGCCCGTTTTCTTAGGCTGAATCCGCCGGTGTTTTCCAGTAGCACCGAGCCAATAGTAGCAGATGATTGGCTCCGCAAGACAGCTAGAGAGTTGACCACAGCAGGATGCACGGATGCGGAGAAGGTGAAGTTTGCCGCCCATCAGCTTGAAGGACCCGCCACATCATGGTGGGAGAATTTCACAGCCACTTTCCCTGTCGACACTGTCACATGGGACCAGTTTCAGCAGGCCTTTCGTACTGCCCATGTTTTAGCAGGAGCTATGGCCATGAAGAAGCGTGAGTTTCGCAACTTGCGCCAAGGAGGACGGACAGTAGGCCAGTATGTGGAGGACTTTAGTAAGTTAGCACGTTATGCCCCAGATGACGTTGCTACGGATGCGGCTAAGCAGGAGAAGTTTCTGGAAGAATTGAATGATGAGTTGAGCATGCAGTTGATGGTAGCAACCTTCAACAACTACCAGGAGTTGGTAGACCGTGCTCTTATGATTGAAGGCAAGCAGCAGCAAATTGAGAATCGCAAGAGGAAGTATGGACAAGGGAAGTACAATTCAGGAGCTCAGCAGAAGCCACGTTTTACCCCTAGACCGGGAGGACATTTTCAGCATACCCATGGAGGAGGTAGCTCGCACAATCACAATGGCACCAGGAATGGTAATGGGAATGGAGGAAGCAATGGCCAGAATCGCACCAACACATCAACCCCAGCCAAAAAGGACCTGAGCCAAGTCACTTGCTTTAAGTGTTCGAAGACAGGACATTATGCAAATGAATGACCTGAATTACAAAATGGAAATAGCAATGGAAGTTCTGGGAAGAAGCCAAACCCTTTCAATAGGGGACAGGTGAACCACGTAAACGTGGAGGAGGTTGAAGAGCAGTCAGATGCCGTCATCGGTAAGTTTTTGGTTAAGTCATTTACTGCATTTGTTCTTTTTGATACTGGTGCATCGCATTCATACATATCAAGGGGATTTGTGGATAAGTATAACCTGCCCACTAAGGTTCTTAGAACACCTATGCTAGTAAGCTCACCAGGAGCGGAGTATATGGCTAGTCAAGGATGTTTTCAAGTGCCATTGAGTATAGGTACGCATGTGTTTCCCTCGGATTTAATCATTTTGGAATCACAAGGATTGGATGTAATTCTGGGTATGGATTGGCTGTCGATGTACGGAGGAAACATCGATTGCGCCAGTAAGACAATTTTGCTTACCACCCCAGAAGGGAGAAGGATCAAGTATGTATCCCGGCATGTGCCCAAGAGGACTCAAGTAAATTGTTTAACAGGAGTAGTGCAGGAGGAAGTACCAATGGTAAGGGATTTCCCTGAAGTATTTCCAGAAGAGTTGCCAGGCATGCCACCGGATAGAGATATTGAGTTTTTGATTGAGCTATTGCCAGGCACCGGGCCAATATCGAAGAGACCATATAGGATGCCAGCAAAGGATTTGGTGGAAATTAAGAAGCAGATTAAGGAGTTATTGGAAAAAGGATATATTCGCCCAAGTTCTTCGCATTGGGGATTGCCAGTACTTCTAGTAGAGAAGAAGGATGGATCGTTAAGGATGGTTGTTGATTATCGAGGATTGAATGAAGTAACGATCAAGAACAAGTACCCACTACCAATGATTAATGATCTGTTTGATCGATTGCAAGGAGCTAAGGTATTTTCCAAGATCGATCTGCGATCAGGATACCACCAGTTGAAGATTCGAGAACAAGATATTCCTAAGACAGCTTTTACCATCAGGTATGGGCTGTACGAGTATACCGTTATGTCATTTGGTCTGACTAACGCAGCTGCCTATTTTATGAACATGATGAACAAAGTGTTTATGGAGTTCTTGGATAAGTTCGTCGTGGTGTTCATTGATGATATCCTAGTTTATTCGAATAATGAAGAAGAGCATAAGGAACATTTGCGATTGGTACTTGAAAAGCTCAAAGAACATCAGTTGTATGCCAAGTTCAGCAAATGTGAGTTTTGGCTGAAGGAAGTAGGATTTCTCGGACACGTTATATCCGGAGAAGGAATATCAGTTGATCCCACAAAAGTTGATACCGTGACCAAGTGGGAAGCACCAACCACGGTTGGAGAGATCCGGAGTTTTCTTGGACTCACAGGATACTACCGGAGATTCATTGAGAATTTCTCAAAGATTGCGAAGCCTATGACTGAACTCTTAAAGAAGGAAACCAAGTTCAAATGGACTGAGGAGTGTGAGGCTAGTTTCCAGGAGTTGAAGAAATGTTTGGTTACTTCACCAGTGTTGATTTTGCCAGATCAGACCAAGGACTATGAGGTGTATTGCGACGCTTCACGTCGAGGACTTGGAACAGTGCTTATGCAGGAAGGGAGAGTTGTTTCATATGCCTCAAGACAACTGAAGCCTCATGAGTTGAATTATGCTACGCATAATTTGGAGTTAGCAGTCGTAGTGCATGCATTGAAGACTTGGAGACATTTTCTGATTGGAAACCATTGTGAGGTGTACACGGATCATAAGAGTTTGAAGTACATTTTCACGCAGAAGGAGTTAAACCTCAGACAAAGGAGATGGTTGGAGCTCATCAAGGATTATGATATGAGATTGCATTACCATCCCGGAAAGGCTAATGTAGTATCTGACGCATTGAGCCGTAAGAGCCACGCCAATACATTAATGATGGGAGAAATACCAAGGGAGTTAGCAGAAAATCTTCGTGAACTATGTTTGGAAATAGTTCCGAGAGGCTATGTAGCAACATTGGAGATCCAGTCAACTTTGATGGATAGAATCAGAGAAGCTCAGAAGACTGACAAGGAGATTGCCTCTATTAAGGAGAAACTGAGCAAAGGAAAGGCTAAAGGATTTCGTGAGGATGAGCACGACACCCTATGGTTTGAAGACCGTGTTTACGTGCCCAATGACCCAGAGATCAGGAAGTTGATACTGCAAGAGGCACACGATTCACCATATTCGATTCATCCAGGAAATACCAAGATGTATTTGGATTTGAAAGATATTTTCTGGTGGACCGGAACAAGGTTGGAAAAAGCGGTAGGCGTAAGCGGGGCGGTTGTCCTTCGCCTAGTGCCTAGGCGGTGCCTAAGCGCCATAGGTGCGGCCTAGGCGGTAATATGGTTTTTACTCGAAGTGTATTTGTGATTATTATATGGGTGTTGATATTAATTTAGGAAATATAAATAAGTTAATTACCAGCTACTAACATTGTAATATAACCTGTTTGGCATATCAGTGCAGTATGTGGCATGATTTCTTGCTTGGGTAGGCAATTCCTTGCTTGCCCTGCCTAGACATCCATTTATGCCCTAGGCGAGGCGTTTGGCCATTGCCTAGCGCCTAGGCGTGCCTAAGCGACTCCTAGGCACTGCCTTTTCCAACAGAGGACCGGAATGAAGAAGGATATTGCGGAGTATGTAGCAGTTTGTGATGTATGTCAGAGAGTAAAGGCAGAGCATCAGAAACCAGCAGGATTGTTACAACCATTGCCGATACCCGAATGGAAGTGGGATAAGTTAGGCATGGATTTTATCACGGGATTACCTAGGACTCGTTCAGGCTATGACTCGATTTGGGTTGTAGTTGATCGGTTGATGAAGGTAGTTCATTTCATTCCGGTAAAGACCACTTACACCAGTGCTAAGTTGGCAAAGATATACATGACCAGGATCGTATGTCTGCATGGAGTTCCGAGGAGTATCGTATCAGATAGAGGAACCCAGTTTACCTCAAAGTTCTGGAAGCAGTTGCATGAAACTTTGGGTACCAGGCTAGAATTCAGTACAGCTTTTCATCCACAGACCGATGGATAGACTGAGAGAGTGAATCAGATTTTGGAGGATATGCTGAGAGCTTGTGCGCTAGATTACGGATCTAGTTGGGACGATAATTTGCCATATGCAGAGTTCTCTTACAACAACAGTTACCAAACCAGTTTAAATATGGCCTCTTTCGAAGCCTTGTACGGAAGGAGGTGCAGGACACCGTTGTCATGGGACGAAGTTGGAGACCGCCAGTTGTTTGGACCTGACTTGATTAAAGAGTCTGAACAGAAGGTGAAATTGATTCGCGATAGGCTCAAGGTAGCCCAGTCTAGACAGAAGAGTTATGCAGATTCTAAACGCAAGGAGACAGTTTATGAAGTTGGAGATAGAGCTTATCTTCGAGTATCACCACTTCGGGGAACAAAGCGTTTTGGGGTTAAAGGAAAGTTAGCGCCACGATTTGTAGAACCATATCGAGTTTTGGAGCGTATGGGAGAAGTGGCCTACAAGTTGGAATTGCCCGAAGGATTGTCAGGAGTTCATGATGTGTTCCATGTTTCTCGGTTGAAGAAGTGCCACGCAGAGATGGCTGACATACCTTTGAGAGACACAGTGCCATTGAAAACAATTCAATTGGATAACGATTTGACCTATGAGGAGAAACCAGTTAAGATTCTCGAGTTTGCCAGTCGAGTCACTCGCAGCAAGGCTATCAAATTTTGCAAAGTTCAATGGAGCCACCACACGGAGGATGAAGCCACCTGGGAACGAGAGGAATATTTACTCAAGGACCACCCTCACCTATTTTCTAGCCAACCCGAATCTCGAGGGCGAGATTCATCTTAAGGGGGGTAGGTTTGTAACATCGCAAATTTTCAATTTGGAATGTTATACATTAGATCGTCTATGCATGTCATATTTTATTTTGCTTTTGGTTTGATCCTAGAAATTCTACGCAACTCAAGAACCCACGGAGAGAGTTGGGGATTTCGTTATTTTTATATTTGAGTTTTCTCAAATTTTGAGAATAGGATCATTCGATTTTTGTTATTTTATTGGCAGTTATTTCTATTACAAAAATATGAGAGAGGGAATAAAATGACTTTCCCAAAATAAATAAATACTGAGGATTTAATAATAAAATCGAATAAGATTTTATTTCGGAGTTTTTCGTTATTTTATTTGAATTTAGGAAAAATGTGCGTTTTTCAAAATTGCATTTAGGCCCCAAATAAATGTTCACCTTGTGCGGCTTGATTTTAGAAGCCCGGAAAAAATTATTTCGGGATTTTTGGAGTTCGTTTAGTATTTATTTTTTTCTCCTGCGCGTAAATATTTAAAAAAAACGAACCGACCTAGGGGCCGTGTCCGACCCGGACTCCCGGCCCGCTAGGCTATATAAGCCGGGGGGGAGGCCCAGCTGAGCCAAACCCTAGCCCGAGCCGCCCCAGCCCCCAGCGCCGCCGCCGGATGCCGCCACCTCACCGCCCGAGGTTGCCTCGATTTCCGTGCCATGTTTTTTTTCGAAAAACCGTTGGTTTTTTTAGGTTCGGTTTTTTTAAATAGATCGGTTTTTCCGATTTATTTAATTAGCGAGCGTTCGTCCGTTCGTTCGTTCTAACAAACGTTCATCGTTTTTCTTTTTCTCGGATTAAATCCGCGATTTTTCTGATCGCGATTCCTGATCCGATTTTCGTTTTAGTATAACTTTTCGCTCGTTTCTCGGAATCAGGCGATTCAAGCGCCTGGAGTTTCGTCTCAAAACTCTCTATCCGTTTAACCAACTTAAACAAGTTTTTGCTACTCTAAAATTTGACTTAGATCCAGACTAGTAGACGAAGTTGTTTTCTTTCGCCGTTTGATTTTCGTTGCTTTGTTCGATTTGATTATTTTTGCCAACCGGAGTTCTTAAGTTGAACCTTCTAGTTAGATGAGTACTTATTGTATGCTTGTTTGTTTGTCTGTGATAGAATACCCGGAGTGCGCCGCTTGTTACTTCAAATCGCTAGGTTTCCCGGATCATCAACAAGGCAAGTAACACTTTGATCATACCTTTTCTACTACCCAGTTTTATTGCATTAGATCAATCCTCACACATTGTATGATTAGGATCTAATTAAATTGTGGGATGGGAAGTAGTTGAGGTAGTACCTATTACCTGTTTATTACCAAACCTTTGGGAGTTACTTCTACGTTTGCCATTATGCTATGCTATGCTAGTAGACGTGGATTGGGTGAGTGATATCCATGACAGATGTGAGTATTGTTAATTAATGGTTTATCTAAGGTGGCAACTTAAACACACATCTGGATGGATAGAGGCACCTAGGTAGTCCCGGACTTGCCTGTTTTATTTTGGACCGCCACCCAGGCTCAAAGGGATCATGAGATTATTCATACTAGAAACTTCCGTGTGCAGCCACAAGCCATTATGGGCTCTGGCATAGTTGATTAAGTCATGCAAACTCTTACAGGGTAGACTAGCAGATGTAGGGGAAAGTAGGTGTAATGGTCTATCCATCGTAAGGTCCTAGTGTTGGGGAACGTTGCAGAAAACAAAAAATTTCCTACGGTTTCACCATGATCCATCTATGAGTTCATCTGGCAACGAGTGATAGGATTGCATCTACATACCTTTGTAGATCACGCGTGGAAGCGTTCAAAGAACGGGGATGAGGAAGTCGTACTCGATGTGATCCAAATCACCGGAGATCCTAGCGCCAAACGGACGGCACCTCCGTGTTCAAAACACGTACGGTCAGCATGACGTCTCCTCCTTCTTGATCCAGCAAGGGGGGAGGAGAGGTTTATGAAGATCGAGCAGCACGACGGCATGGTGGTGGATGTAGGGGTCACCGCAGCAGGGCTTCGTCGTTTTACTGCGAGAGGGAGAGGTGTAGCAGGGGAGAGGGAGGTGCCAAGACTCTAGGGTGCGGCTGCCCCTCCCTCCCCCCCTTTATATAGGCTCCCCAAGGGGGGGCGCCGGCCCTAGGAGATGGGATCTCCTAGGGGGGGCAGCCAAGGGTGGAGTGGCCCCCAAGGCAAGTGGGGCGCCCCCCACCCTAGGGTTTCCAACCCTAGGCGCAGGGAGTGGGCCAAGGGGGGCACACCAGCCCACTATGGGCTGGTTCCCCTTCCCACTTTAGCCCATGGGGCCCTCCGGGATGGGTGGCCCCACCCGGTGGACCCCCGGAACCCTTCCGGTGGTCCCGGTACAATACCGGTGACCCCCGAAACTCTCCCGATGGCCGAAACTGCACTTCCTATATATAATTCTTCACCTCCGGACCATTTCGGAACTCCTCGTGACGTCCGGGATCTCATCCGGGACTCCGAACAACTTTCGGGTTACTGCATATTCATATCTCTACAACCCTAGCGTCACTGAACCTTAAGTGTGTAGACCCTACAGGTTCGGGAGACATGTAGACATGACCAAGATGGCTCTCCGGACAATAGCCAACAGCGGGATCTGGATACCCATGTTGGCTCCCACATGCTCCTCGATGATCTCATCGGATGAACCACGATGTCGAGGATTCAAGCAACCCCGTATACAATTCCCTTTGTCATTCGGTACGTTACTTGCCCAAGATTCGATCGTCGGTATCCCAATACCTCGTTCAATCTCGTTACCGGCAAGTCACTTTACTCGTACTGTAATGCATGATCCCGTGACCAGACACTTGGTAACTTTGAGCTCATTATGATGATGCATTACCGAGTGGGCCCAGAGATACCTCTCTGTCATACGGAGTGACAAATCCCAGTCTTGATCCGTGTCAACCCAACAGACACTTTCTGAGATACCCGTAGTATACCTTTATAGTCACCCAGTTATGTTGTGACGTTTGGTACACCCAAAGCACTCCTACGGTATCCGGGAGTTACACGATCTCATGGTCTAAGGAAAAGATACTTGACATTGAAAAAACTCTAGCAAACGAACTATACGATCTTGTGCTATGTTTAGGATTGGGTCTTGTCCATCACATCATTCTCCTAATGATGTGATCTCGTTATCAATGACATCCAATGTCCATAATCAGGAAACCATGACTATCTATTGATCAACGAGCTAGTAACTAGAGGCTTACTAGGGACATGTTGGTGTCTATGTATTCACACATGTATTACGATTTCCGGATAACACAATTATAGCATGAATAAAAGACAATTATCATGAACAAGGAAATATAATAATAATCCTTTTATTATTGCCTCTAGGGAATATTTCCAACAGTCTCCCACTTGCACTAGAGTCAATAATCTAGTTACATTGTGATGAATCGAACACCCATGGAATTCTGGTGTTGATCATGTTTTGCTCTAGGGAGAGGTTTAGTTAACGGATCTGCTACATTCAGGTCCGTATGTACTTTACAAATATCTATGTCTCCATCTTGAACATTTTCACAGATGGAGTTGAAGCGACGCTTGATGTGCCTGGTCTTCTTGTGAAACCTGGGCTCCTTGGCAAGTGCAATAGCTCCAGTGTTGTCACAGAAGAGTTTGATCGGCCCCGACGCATTGGGTACGACTCCTAGGTCGGTGATGAACCCCTTCACCCAAATTGCTTCATGTGCTGCCTCTGAGGCCGCCATGTACTCCACTTCACATGTAGATCCCGCCACGATTCTCTGCTTGCAACTGCACCAGCTTACTGCCCCACCATTCAAAATATACACGTATCCGGTTTGTGACTTAGAGTCATCCAGATCCGTGTCGAAGCTAGCGTCGACGTAACCCTTTACGACGAGCTCTTCGTCACCTCCATAAACGAGAAACATTTCCTTAGTCCTTTTCAGGTACTTCAGGATATTCTTGACCGCTGTCCAGTGTTCCTTGCCGGGATTACTTTGGTACCTACCTACCAAACTTACGGCAAGGTTTACATCAGGTCTGGTACACAGCATGGCATACATAATAGAACCTATGGCTGGGGCATAGGGGATGACACTCATCTCCTCTATATCTTCTGCCGTGGTCGGACATTGAGCTGAGCTCAATTTCACACCTTGCAACACAGGCAAGAACCCCTTCTTAGACTGATCCATATTGAACTTCTTCAATATCTTATCAAGGTATGTGCTTTGTGAAAGACCTATGAGGCGTCTTGATCTATCTCTATAGATCTTGATGCCTAATATATAAGCAGCTTCTCCAAGGTCCTTCATTGAAAAACTCTTATTCAAGTAGGCCTTAATGCTGTCCAAAAGCTCTATATCATTTCCCATCAAAAGTATGTCATCTACATATAATATGAGAAATGCTACAGAGCTCCCACTCACTTTCTTGTAAACGCAGACTTCTCCATAAGTCTGCATAAACCCAAACGCTTTGATCATCTCATCAAAGCGAATGTTCCAACTCCGAGATGCTTGCACCAGCCCATAAATCGAGCATTGGAGCTTGCATACCTTGTCAGCATTCTTAGGATTGACAAAACCTTCTGGCTGCATCATATACAATTCTTCCTTAAGGAAACCATTAAGGAATGTCGTTTTGACGTCCATTTGCCATATCTCATAATCATAGAATGCGGCAATTGCTAACATGATTCGGACGGACTTCAGCTTCGCTACCGGTGAGAAAGTCTCATCGTAGTCAACCCCTTGAACTTGCCGATAACCCTTAGCGACAAGTCGAGCATTATAGATGGTAACATTACCATCTGCGTCCGTCTTCTTCTTAAAGATCCATTTGTTTTCTATCGCTCGCCGATCATCGGGCAAGTCTGTCAAAGTCCATACTTTGTTTTCATACATGGATCCTATCTCGGATTGCATGGCTTCAAGCCATTTGTTGGAATCCGGGCCCGCCATCGCTTCTTCATAGTTCGAAGGTTCACCGTTGTCTAACAACATGATTTCCAAGACAGGGTTGCCGTACCATTCTGGTGCGGAACGTGTCCTTGTGGACATTCGAATTTCAGTAGGAGCTTGATCAGAAGTATCTTGATCATCATCATTAACTTCCTCTCTAATTGGTGCAGACACCACAGAAACATTTTCCTGAGTTGCGCCACTTTCCGGTTCAAGAGGTAATACTTCATTAAGTTCTACTTTCCTCCCACTTACTTCTTTCGAGAGAAACTCTTTCTCTAAAAAGGATCCATTCTTGGAAACAAAGATCTTGCCTTCAGATCTGAGGTAGAAGGTATACCCAATAGTTTCTTTAGGGTATCCTATGAAGACGCATTTTTCCGACTTGGGTTCGAGCTTTTCAGGTTGAAGTTTCTTGACATAAGCATCGCATCCCCAAACTTTTAGAAACGACAGCTTAGGTTTCTTCCCAAACCATAACTCATACGTGTCGTCTCAACGGATTTCGACGGAGCCCTATTTAAAGTGAATGCGGCAGTCTCTAAAGCATAGCCCCAAAATGATAGCGGTAAATTGGTAAGAGACATCATAGATCGCACCATATCTAATAGAGTGCGATTATGACGTTCGGACACACCATTACGCTGAGGTGTTCCAGGCGGCGTGAGTTGTGAAACTATTCCACATTTTCTTAAGTGTGTGCCAAATTCGTGACTCAAGTATTCTCCTCCACGATCTGATCGCAGGAACTTGATTTTTCTGTCACATTGATTCTCAACCTCACTCTGAAATTCCTTGAACCTTTCAAAGGTCTCAGACTTGTGTTTCATTAAGTAGACATACCCATATCTACTCAAGTCATCAGTGAGGGTGAGAACATAACGATAACCACCGCGAGCCTCAACACTCGTTGGACCGCACACATCAGTATGTATGATTTCCAATAAGTTGGTTGCTCGCTCCATTGTTCCTGAGAACGGAGTCTTGGTCATTTTACCCATGAGGCATGGTTCGCATGTGTCAAATGATTCGTAATCAAGAGACTCTAAAAGTCCATCTGCATGGAGTTTCTTCATGCGTTTGACACCTATGTGACCAAGGCGGCAGTGCCACAAGTATGTGGGACTATCATTATCAACCTTACATCTTTTGGTACTCACACTATGAATATGTGTAGCATTACGCTCGAGATTCATTAAGAATAAACCATTCACCATCGGAGCATGACCATAAAACATATCTCTCATATAAATATAACAACCATTATTCTCGGATTTAAATGAGTAGCCATCTCGTATTAAACGAGATCCTGATACAATGTTCATGCTCAAACTTGGTACTAAATAACAATTATTGAGGTTCAAAACTAATCCCGTAGGCAAATGTAGAGGTAGCGTGCCGACGGCGATCACATCGACCTTGGAACCATTCCCGACGCGCATCGTCACCTCGTCCTTCGCCAGTCTCCGCTTATTCCGCAGCTCCTGTTTTGAGTTACAAATGTGAGCAACTGCACCGGTATCAAATACCCAGGAGCTACTACGAGTACTGGTAAGGTACACATCAATTACATGTATATCACATATACCTTTCGTTTTGCCGGCCTTCTTGTACGCTAAGTATTTGGGGCAGTTCCGCTTCCAGTGACCACTTTCCTTGCAATAAAAGCACTCAGTCTCGGGCTTGGGTCCATTCTTTGGCTTCTTCCCGGCAGCTTGCTTACCGGGCGCGGCAACTCCCTTGCCGTCCTTCTTGAAGTTCTTCTTACCCTTGACCTTTTTGAACTTAGTGGTTTTATTCACCATCAACACTTGATGTTCCTTTTTGACTTCTACCTCTGCTGATTTCAGCATTGCAAATACTTCAGGAATGGTCTTTTCCATCCCCTGCATATTGAAGTTCATCACAAAGCTCTTGTAGCTCGGTGGAAGCGACTGAAGGATTCTGTCAATGACCGCGTCATCCGGGAGATTAACTCCCAGCTGAGTCAAGCGGTTATGTAACCCTGACATAGTGAGTATGTGCTCACTGACAAAACTATTTTCCTCCATCTTACAGCTGAAGAACTTGTTGGAGACTTCATATCTCTCGACCCGGGCATGATCTTGAAAAACCATTTTCAGCTCTTCGAACATCTCATATGCTCCGTGTCTCTCAAAACGCTTTTGGAGCCCCGGTTCTAAGCTGTAAAGCATGCCGCACTAAACGAGGGAGTAATCATCGGTACGTGTCTGCCAAGCGTTCACAACGTCTTGTTCTGCAGGGAGAACAGGTGCTTTACCTAGCGGTGCTTGTAGGACATAATCTTTCTTGGCAGCTATGAGGATGATCCTCAGGTTCCGGACCCAGTCTGTATAGTTGCTGCCATCGTCTTTCAGCTTGGTTTTCTCTAGGAACGCGTTGAAGTTGAGGACAACGTTGGCCATTTGATCTACAATACATGTTGTAAAGATTTTAGACTAAGTTCCTGATAATTAAGTTCATCTAAATCAAATTATTCAATGAACTCCCACTCAGATAGACATCCCTCCAGTCATCTAAGTATAACATGATCCGAGTTAACTAGGCCGTGTCCGATCATCACGTGATACGGATTAGCCAACATCGGTGAACATCTTCATGTTGATCGTATCTTCTATATGACTCATGCTCGACCTTTCGGTCTTCTGTGTTCCGAGGCCATGTCTGTACATGCTAGGCTCGTCAAGTCAACCTAAGTGTTTGCATGTGTAAATCTGTCTTACACCCGTTGTATGTGAACGTTGGAATCTATCACACCCGATCATCACGTGGTGCTTCGAAACAACGAACTGTCGCAACGGTGCACAGTTAGGGGGAACACTTTCTTGAAATTATTATGAGGGATCATCTTATTTACAATCGTCGTTCTAAGTAAACAAGATGCAAAAACATGATAAACATCACATGCAATCAAATAATAATAGTGACATGATATGGCCAATATCACATAGCTCCTTTGATCTCCATCTTGGGGCTCCATGATCATCTTGTCACCGGCATGACACCATGATCTCCATCATCATGATCTCCATCATCGTGTCTCCATGAAGTTGCTCGCCAACTATTATTTCTACTACTATGGCTAACACGTTTAGCAATAAAGTAAAGTAATTTACATGGCGTTTCTCAATGACACGCAGGTCATACAAAAAAATAAAGACAACTCCTATGGCTCCTGCCGGTTGTCATACTCATCGACATGCAAGTCGTGATTCCTATTACAATAGCATGAACATCTCATACATCACATATATATCATTCATCATTCATCACAACTTTGGCCATATCACATCACAAAACACTTGCTGCAAAAACAAGTTAGACGTCCTCTAATTGTTGTTGCAAGTTTTACGTGGCTGCAATAGGGTTCTAGCAAGAACGTTTTCTTACCTACGTGAAAGCCACAACGTGATTTGTCAACTTCTATTTACCCTTCATAAGGACCCTTTTCATCGAATCCGCTCCAACTAAAGTGGGAGAGACAGACACCCGCCAGCCACCTTATGCAACTAGTGCATGTCAGTCGGTGGAACCGGTCTCACGTAAGCGTACGTGTAAGGTTGGTCCGGGCCGCTTCATCCCACAATACTGCTGAAGCAAAATAAGACTAGTAGCGGCAAGAAAGTTGACAACATCTACGCCCACAACGAATTGTGTTCTACTCGTGCAAAGAGAACTACGCATAGACCTAACTCATGATGCCACTGTTGGGGAACGTTGCAGAAAATAAAAATTTCCTACGGTTTCACCAAGATCCATCTATGAGTTCATCTGGCAATGAGTGATCGGATTGCATCTACATACCTTTGTAGATCACGCGCGGAAGCGTTCAAAGAACGGGGATGAGGAAGTCGTACTCGACGTGATCCAAATCACCGGAGATCCTAGCGCCGAACGAACGGCACCTCCGTGTTCAACACACGTATGGTCAGCGTGACGTCTCCTCCTTCTTGATCCAGCAAGGGGGGAGGAGAGGTTGATGAAGATCTAGCAGCACGACGGCGTGGTGGTGGATGCAGGGGTCACCGCAGCAGGGCTTCGCCGTTTTACTGCGAGAGGGAGAGGTGTAGCAGGGGAGAGGGAGGCGCCAAGACTCTAGGGTGCGGCTGCCCCTCCCTCCCCCCCTTTATATAGGCTCCCCAAGGGGGGGCGCCGGCCCTAGGAGATGGGATCTCCTAGGGGGGCGGCGGCCAAGGGTGGAGTGGCCCCCAAGGCAAGTGGGGCGCCCCCCACCCTAGGGTTTCCAACCCTAGGCGCAGGGGGTGGGCCAAGGGGGGCGCACCAGCCCACTATGGGCTGGTTCCCCTCCCCACTTTAGCCCATGGGGCCCTCCAGGATGGGTGGCCCCACCCGGTGGACCCCCGGGACCCTTCCGGTGGTCCCGGTACAATACCGGTGACCCCCGAAACTCTCCCGATGGCCGAAACTGCACTTCCTATATATAATTCTTCACCTCCAGACCATTCCGAAACTCCTCGTGATGTCCGGGATCTCATCCGGGACTCCGAACAACTTTCGGGTTACTGCATATTCATATCTCTACAACCCTAGCGTCACCGAACCTTAAGTGTGTAGACCCTACGAGTTCGGGAGACATGTAGACATGACCGAGATGGCTCTCCGGTCAATAGCCAACAGCGGGATCTGGATACCCATGTTGGCTCCCACATGCTCCTTGATGATCTCATCGGATGAACCACGATGTCGAGGATTCAAGCAACCCCGTATACAATTCCCTTTGTCAATCGGTACGTTACTTGCCCGAGATTCGATCGTCGGTATCCCAATACCTCGTTCAATCTCGTTACCGGCAAGTCACTTTACTCGTACTGTAATGCATGATCCCGTGACCAGACACTTGGTCACTTTGAGCTCATTATGATGATGCATTACCGAGTGGGCCCAGAGATACCTCTCCGTCATACGGAGTGACAAATCCCAGTCTTGATCCGTGTCAACCCAACAGACACTTTCGGAGATACCCGTAGTATACCTTTATAGTCACCCAGTTACGTTGTGGCGTTTGGTACACCCAAAGCACTCCTACGATATCCGGGAGTTACACGATCTCATGGTCTAAGGAAAAGATACTTGACATTGAAAAAACTCTAGCAAACGAACTATACGATCTTGTGCTATGTTTAGGATTGGGTCTTGTCCATCACATCATTCTCCTAATGACGTGATCTCGTTATTAATGACATCCAATGTCCATAGTCAGGAAACCATGACTATCTATTGATCAACGAGCTAGTCAACTAGAGGCTTACTAGGGACATGTTGGTGTCTATGTATTCACACATGTATTACGATTTCCGGATAACACAATTATAGCATGAATAAAAGACAATTATCATGAACAAGGAAATATAATAATAATCCTTTTATTATTGCCTCTAGGGCATATTTCCAACAGCTAGCGCTTCTGAAAGATTATGTCTCGGTCATCTGTCTTCTCAAACACCGTGTAGTGCGAGAAACCAAACGGAGACGATCGAGTCTTGTGTGGAAAAGTGCGCAAACCTCTGCAGAGTGTAATAAACTAATCATGGTTAGCCGTGTCCCCGGTTATGGACATCTTGAGTATCTAGTACTTGTATTATCATGTGAATCTCAATATGTTACTCTAAATTAATTTTGTTGCGTTTTGTTAATGATATTTTTTAATTAGGATTGAGGATGCTGTCAACCATTCTCAATGTTTAACAACTACCATGATAGTTAAATAAATTTATTCCTTTGCAGTAGGGAAAAATTGGCTTTACGCAAAACTGTAACCATAGAGCTTTCCACCAACCAAATATGCATATAGTATAGCTATTTCATTTCATTACTCTCTATGTGTTACATTGCCAGCATATGCCATGTGCTGACCCATTTCGGGCTGCAACGTTAATGTTGCAGACTTTTCAGACGACGATTAAGGAGTTTTTAGGTCGTGGTTCTATACTCAGTGATACCGTTGGAGTTGATGGACTCACTTATCTTCCAAGCCTTCCGCTGTTATCGTTATTAGATGGCCTTAAGCCATATTTATTGTAATAAATTCTCTATGGAGACCCTCGATGTAATAAGTGTGTGATTGCTACTCTGTTATAAATCCTCCGAGTACTGTGTGGTGTCAGCATTACTGATCCAGGGATGACACCGGAGCACAGAGATCAGACTGTTTAAGGTCTGGTCGCTACAACCGGCCGGAGTCAGGCACATGAAGAGAGGGGAGAAGGGGATGAATATGCGCAAGATGCAGAGGCACATGAAGGAGAGGCGAACAGGGGATGAAAGGATAAGATGCGAGTGGCTGAGACATAAGAACGGATGCATGCGGGCCTTTGTGGCCGCGTGGCACTTACGTGGCGCTCGCGACCGGCCGAGCGTTCGGCCGGCGTGCCGTACCCAAACACTTCCCATACTTTTACTTTGTGATATAAATTAGGGCATGTCCAACGCAATCCCTCGTACGGATTTTCTTTTTCTTCTACTCGATCCAAATAATTATCGCAACTTTAGTACAACATTATCGATAATTCAACACGGAGCCCGGGCTCAGATGAGCCCGGTGAACAGTACCTCGATTTAAATTAGAAAAGGTTCAAAAAATCCAAATTTTTTTTGGTGCAAGATGCTTCTGTGCGTGAACTCCGTGTAAAATTTTGTGAAGTTCGGACATTCGACAAACTTATGACAAAAAAGACAAAATCAGACGTGAACAGTGCGATTTTCAAAAGTTTCTCAGACATCCGAAATTTTTCTTTTTTGTCACTAACTCCTTAAATGTCCAAACTTCACAAAATTCTGCACGGTGTTCACACACAGGAGCATCTTGCACCACAAAAAAATTGGAATTTTTGAACTTTTTTCTATTTTAAAATGCAGTATTGATCATCCCCAGGCTCACCAAATCGCCGCTCTCCAATATTATCAGTTTTTTCTCATTCTTTGTTAATGGCACTTTTCTAAAAAAACTGCTATTTTGGGCCTAGCCTATGTTGTTCCAACATGCTCAACAATGGGTCAGCTCGATCATTCGCCCCCTCTCGCACATGGGCATCCCTATGTCTCGCCTTCAACGAGTGCACCTTTCGATTCGCTGAAGGGGCGACCGAGATGGGCGGGCCAATGCGCACGGCAAGCCACAGGCTCTTTTTTCTTCTGTCTGTTTTTGTTTTTTCTTTATTTTTCTATTTTTGTTTATACTTTAAAATATTCTAACCAACTATTACGAAGGATTTCATCTTCGGACCAGAAACAAGCAAGAGGTGGAATACCACAAAGAGAAAGTGTACCCCATAAAAAAGTAGTTCTTGTGATTGGAATGCATTTGCTTAAACCTCCCATAAGAACCATATTTTGACTTTTATCTGGTGAATATCCAACAAGAGCTTCCATTGAATGAATAAAGGATCCGGATCCCAAGAATAATAAAGCTTTTGAATAAGCATGAGTGATCAAATGGAATAAAGCAGCTTGATAAGAATCTATACCTAGATATAACATAATATAGCCCAATTCAGACATTGTAGAATAGGCTAAGCTTCTTTCAATATCTCTCTGAGCAAGAGCTAAAGGAGCTCCTAAGAATAGTGTTATTGTACCTAGTAGAGAAATATAAAAAAACACTCTACAAAAAACATTTGAAAAAAATATTGAACAAAAGAATTTGAAAAATGTTAATCAAACATTCAGAAAAATGTTGAGTGTAAATAGAAATATTGTTGACCATGTATTAAAAAATAATGAATTTTTTTACCATGTATATAAAAATGTTAATCAAGCATTTTGAAAAACAATGTTTAACAAGTATTTGAAAAATGTTAATCAAGCATTTGTGAAATGTTATATGTGTATAGAAATTTTTTGACCATGTATTGAAAAAATGATGAACAAAATTAAATCATATATATAAAAATGTTAACCAAACATTCAGAAAATTGTTGAGTGTAAATAGAAATATTGCTGATCATGTATTAAAAAATAATGAATTTGTTTACCATGTATATAAAAATGTTAATCAAGCATTTTGAAAAACAATGTTTAACAAGTATTTGAAAAATGTTAATCAAGCATTTGTGAAATGTTATATGTGTATAACAAAATGTTGACCATGTATTGAGAAAATGATGAACAAAATTTAATCATATAAATGTTAATCAAGCATTTGAAAAATGTTGAACAAGTTTAAAAAAATTAATTAAGCATTTGGTAAAATGTTAAATGTGTATAGAAAAAATGTTGACTATGTACAGAAAAACTGTTAATTAAGCATTTGGTAAAATGTTAAATGTGTATAGAAAAAATGATGAAAAAATTGATCATGTATATAAAATTGTTAATCAAGTGTATGGAAAATGTTAAATGTGTATAGGAAAAATATTGATTATGTATTAAAAATGTATTAAGATGTTAATCATTTTATTTTAAAATTGTCAATCAAGCATAAAAAATGTATAAAGATAATGTTGACCATGTATTAGGGAAATGTTAGTCTTGTATTTGAAAAATGTTAATGCATTTGAAATTTTTTTTAAAAGAAAAATGTTACGCGTGTATTAGAGAAATGATGTTGGCATATAAAAATGTAGAATAATAACCAAAAAACAAATAAATTCGAAAAGGAAAAATAAACAAAAGAAAACAAAGAATTAAAAAACTAAGAAATAAAATGAAAAAAGAGAGAAGAAAAAACCAAGTGAAAACAGAGAAGAAATAAGGAAGGCATATCTATATCTATATCTATTCTATATCTACTATTAAAGCAAGGTGATATTCTTGATTTCATCCCGCATCTGATCCTACTTTACATGAAATACATGAGGTGGTACTAATTTATAGAGCCAAATTTCGCATTGGCTATTAGAAAAGGTTCGTATCAGCTCAGTCGGGCCTGCGTTCTTCCGCTTGGCCCTTCACTCGTACGTTGTGATCAAGCCCCCTCAGGTTGTTTCAGTTTTTTTCTAAAGAATCCTACGTTGTCCCGCAAGGGATCGAGCAGGTGATCGAGCTCCTCCTGTGTGCTATGCCCTCTCGTAAGTTTTTTTTTTCTAAACAAAAAAATCAGTCGTCCGGCTGGGCCTTATTGGGCCAGCAGGAACGTCTCAGCTTCCAATGAAATCAAAATTCTGCTCACCTAGCGTAGGACTGTATATGACGTGTCTTTTTTGTCAATAGTCCCACCTTGCTCAGTTAAATTGATTGCCATCAGTTTATATACTTCCTCAAATATTTTCCATCAGTCGTCTTGGGAAATAAACAGTGAGCTAATAAAACAGGATTAGCATATACTGCATGCACAAAAGCACAACAATGACTTGAGACACGCCTAAAATGACAGTGAGCATGCATTTTCTTCTCCATTGCAACGTACAGGCATGATTGCTAGTAAAAAGAAGCAGAAATAGGAAAACCGAGAGACTAAAATCGGCTCGTTTACCTCATGTATGTAGCGCCCTACATGGCTAGCTACTATCTAGGATACCTGGGCTCGATTCCCTGTTTTGCTCTTTTATCTCCTCCCAAGGGGCGCTCCCTTCAAATTTCCTTTTTTTCTGTATGCATTTTTGGTTTTTAGATGAATTTTTAGTGTTTTTTTGGTTTCTCGGTTTTTGTTGGGTTTTCATAGCTTTTGGAGAAAAATAATTGCGTGAAAATAAGTTTTCTTTTTGTTTCTTCCGTGAGAGGCATGGATTTTCTTCTTGTGAAGGCACGGACTAGCTTCCGCGACAGGCATGGTTGTACCTCTCGAGAAGAAAAAAAATCATGTTTTTCCTTTCACAAGAGGCATAGATTTACTTTTTATGGAGGCATCAATTTGCTTTCACTAGCAAGACACGAACATACCTTTCAGAAAGGAAAAACATATTTTTTTCTTCCATGAGAAACACATATTTACTTCTCGTGAAAAGCACGAATTTAATTCCACAAGAGGCACGAACGTTCCTGTCGAAAAAGGGAGAAAACACATTTTTTTTCGGGAGGCACGGATTTACTTCTCGTGAAGGAACTAATTTGCTTTCGTGAGGGACACGAACGTGCCTCTCGATTTTTTTTTCCTTCCGTGAAGGAACTGATTTGCTTTTGTGAGGGAACTGATTTCCTTTCGTGAAGGAACTGATTTCCTTTCATGAGGGACATGAACGTGCCTCTCAGATTTTTTTTTTCTTTCTGTGAAAGGCACAGATTTGCTTCTGCGAGATGCATGGATTTTTATTTTGGATCGCCTTGCCTCTCACGGAAGGCAAATTTGTGCCGCTCACGGGAGCACGGATTTTCTTCCGCGAGAGGTACGCCTTCTTAGATTTACTTCTCGTGGATGCACGGATTTGCTTTCGCGAGAGGCATGGTCATGCCTTTTGGAAAGAAAAACAATGTGCTTCCGGTTCGGGGCTTTTCGTCTGGGTTTTTTCGTGAAAAAAATCATCAAAATCTATCAACATGTGATCTAATTTTGAAAATCCCAACACGAGGAATCAAAGTGAAAACTGTTCGAGATTAGGATACACGGCTTGGGAGATAAAAGGATTTGAATAAATGAATATATGAAAAAAGAAAAAACTCTCATGTTGATGTGACAAATATGCAGTATAACACGTGTGGCAACATGGGAAGATCGAAGTGACCTTTACAAAGAGTAGTAGCTCTCGCACACACCCAGCAAAACAAATAGGACGTCTTGCTGAAGGCAGTCACCCGATAGGGCCCGCCCAGCATGGACACATGCTTTCAACGATTTTTCTTCCTTTTTTCATATTTTCCTTTGTTTTCTATTTTATCTTTTAAACTTTCTTGTGTTCGAGATATTTTGCATATATCTATTATAAAAATCACTTTATACGTAAAAGTTAAAAGATGCTAATCATGCATTTATAAAATGTTAATTTGTATAGCAAAAATGTTTCCGGTGTATAAAAAAATTGAATAGTACAATGTGTATGAAAAAAAGAGAAATAAAAAAATTCATCTTTTTAAATGTTAATCATGCATTTCCAAAATACTAAATGTGTATATATTTTTATAATGTATATTAAAAATATAAAATGTGTGTGAAAAACGTAGACATCAAAAAATATAAGTTTAAAATAAATGAATAATGTATATAAAAATGTTCCTGGTATATAAAAAATGTAGAATGTGTATCAAAAATTAAACATGATAAAATATATGTTTTAGAATATATTAATCATGTTTTTCAAAAATGCTCAACATGTACATGAAAAATGTCCAGGTGTATACAAAAAATGTTCAATGTGTACGGAAAAAGTAGATAACAAAAAATATAAGGTGTCCAAATTTTTAATCACGTATTTGGAAAATTTTAAATGTGTACATAAAAAATATTTTCATTGTATATGAAAATGTAAAAATGTGTATGGAAAAAGTAGACGTCAAAAACATATGTTATAAGTTCTCGTCGACTATGAAGGCGTCTGTGACGACTTCGTCAATCTCAACATGATGTGCCAGCTTGGCCTCTCAAAGGTTCTCATAGAGATAGGATGCACGTGCGTGCGTGCGTTCATTGAAGTGAGTGTATTGCTGAAATTTGAGATGGGCTTTAGGCCCATATAGCAATTTCTGAAAAATCTTTAAGGGCCCATGTGAGTTTATTGGCACTAGGTGTAGTGGAAAGTTTAATCCCACCCCGCTAGTGGAGAAAGAATTGGACCTCTTTATAAGGGATTGTCTTCTACATGCTATTGGAGCTTGAGAAGAGAAGAGGACCTCGCGCACTCCTCCTCCGCCGCCTGCCTTGGCACGGCGCGCCGCACCGCACCGCGCCACGGGTTGCTGGAATGAGCCGAGCCAAGCTCACACCTACGCGCTTATTTTTGCCAGTCACTAACGGAGTCGACGGGAGAGCAGGTCTCCGAAACCCCTTCCCTCCGGTTCCTGTACGGGAGAGGAGCGAATAGGTTTTTGGGAAGCGACTACGCGACTGCTCGCTGTTCGTCTACTTCCTCTACGTCTGCGTCGCCCTCATCATCACCATGTCCACCGACGCCGAACGTGCCGCCGCCGAGAAGCTCGAGACCGACAAAAAGGTCGCCGAGGACACCGCTGCTGCCTCCGTCGCCGCGAAAAAATAGATATGTGTTGAATAAAAAGGGAAAATGATGAAAAGCGACAAATAACCATAAAGAAAGTAAAGAAAAATAAAAAACCAAAGATAACCAAAGTATAACGAAGGAAAAAAAAAGCGAAGAAAGAACAAAAGAAAGCCAAAGAAAAAAGAAAACATAAAACTGGATAAAAACCAGTGCATAAAAGAAAAGAAACAAAGAAAACGGACAACCCCGAGGAAAGAAACAATAAAACTGAAGAAAAAAGGAAAAGGAAGAAGAAAAACTAGTAAACCCGGTAAAAACGAAGAAAACAGGTGAAAGAAAATAGAACCAAAGGAAAAATAGAAAACCTGAGAAACCTGAAGAAATGGAGAAAACCGACAGAAAAAGGAAAAAAAAACCCAAAGCAAACGCACCGAACGTAGCGAGCGCATCCTGCGAGCAAACGAAGGGGCCGTCCAGTACTGTAGCCTTTTGGGAAAAGCTTCAGCGAGACGATAGTTATTGTCAGACACGGAGTTTCTCAGCCTGAGCTCAAATGAGCTCGGGGTGAACAGTCAAATAAAAAAAACTATTTTTTTACAAACATTGACATATGTTCTAAGAGCTTGCAAAAAATTATTATGGAATCACATTCCTAGAAGATGTGGCAGAAAATAAATCGATGTTCTGAAAATACTACGTTCAAAAGCGTTTTGGAGCACTGGTTTTTCTTTGCCATGATTCCACAGATATGATTTCATGATGAAAATTTTAAAGCTGTTAGAAAATTTCTCAATGTTTGTCGCAAAAAGATACATGATTATTTGATTTTTTTAATTTTATTATATTTTACTGTTCACCCGAAATCATACAAGACATATATAGTTCTCACGCATTCTACTCCCGGGAAAGGAATGGGCAGATGGGAGCTCCCCCAGCGATTGATCGCCCAGTACTAGGGTCCTAGAATTAAGGATACTCCCAACTTATTCACCCAACTTCACTTTGCTTTCTCTCAAAATAAAAACTTCACTTTGCTTAATAATACTAGTACAGTTGTTAAGATAATCATGCAGAGACACATCCTAAACTTTACTGTCGCCACTGCCCTTTTCTTCATCTTCGCAGCTGTCACGGTATCCCCCGTCCAGAGACCAGACGCGCTGGAGGGCTCTCTCGTATATGTCCCGCCTCCGCGCCTCCAGCCGCCGCTCGCCGACCTGCTCCGCCAGCCAGTCCATGTACTCCACCTGCCGCCGGCAACACCAAGCACGACCCCATCAGACATCATCAGTCCCTAACAAGATCCCCTTAGGAGCTCTCCCCATTCTATTAGCAGATAATGTTTTCACAACTGTCCGAGGCAAACACCACAAGAATTCAGAAGCCGCTACTGACCCATTCAGGCATGAGGGCGTGCGTGTGGCGCCGGGGCCTCCCGCTCTCCTCCATCCGCCGGTAGTGCTCCCGCACAGCGTCCAGCATGCCCTCCTCGCTCGGCAGAGCCGCTCTCCCGGACAGCACGCGCGCCACCCACTTGGCCTCCAGTTCGAACGACTGGAAGAGGATGGTCTGCTCTCAAAACAAGCACCATGCGCCATCGGCTCAATCAGCGCCCTCCGTGCTCTCTGAAGGTCTGAACACGGTGATGGTGTGAGATTTCCGTCGTACCTTGACCGGCAGTCCGACGAAGGAGAGATTCGGCGCGTACTTCGGGGGGAAGACGTGCTTGTACAGAGGCCCGACGCGGTTCTCGTCGTCCACGGTGAGCTCGTCCAGGTCCAAGAACGGGAAGTGGTAACGGTACCCTGTGCAGTAGAGGACCACGTCTGCTGCCACCGCTGCACCCTCAGCGAAGCGCACTTGGCCATCTTCTTGGATGCAATCCACCTGATGGACATTTAACCAGCGCGTGTTGATCCACTGGAAAGGAAAGAGGTTTGATGGGGGAAGGAAAATTCAGAGTTCTTCTGAACCTCTGCGTGCATCCAGACATTCAGGTAGGGGTCGATTGAGATCTTCCCCAGCCTGTGTTCGTTCTGTCTTGACGCGATGTGCACCTCCTTGGTCACCTGTGAGATCTCTCTCGCGATGTCGATTCCGCTGGCTCCTAATCCTACCACAACAACGATCTGACGAGACGTTAGTCGGAGCCATTTCTTCAGAGAACCTGCATTTTCTTCTACTGCGAAGTGTGAAGTAGTAGTACCTGATCTCGAAATGGCTCGGGAATGCGGTAATTGTGGCTGTGCATTTGCTTTCCTCGCCACTTGCCGATTCCTGCATCGCGGAAATGAACATTGCTCTTATCTGACACCAGCTGAGTTTTGGTTTTGCTGATCTGAATTCTGAAGTGAGAAGACCTTTGAAGGCGTGAAACGAATGGCACCGAACTCACCTGGGAGCTTGGGCACGAGGGGCACGGTGCAGTGCCCGTTGCAGACGACGACGGCGTCGAAGGCCTCCACGGCCACCTCGCCGTCCTCGCCCCGCCACGCCACGCTCCACCTCTCACCGCTTTCCCCGCCCCGACCGAGGGGTGGCGCCGCGCGCACCACCTCGGCGCGTAGCCTGACGCGCCGGGCGACCCCGGACTCCTCGGCGAACGCGCGCAGGAAGGCGAGCACCTCCTGGTGGCCCGGGAACGTGCGCGGGTCCCCGGCGAAGACCCTGCCCACGAGGCTCTCGTGGCCCGAGAAGCCCATGAGCTCGCGCGGGAGGTTCGTGCGCAGCGACGCGTACAGGCTGCCATGGACGGCGGCGCCCAGCGGATCCGTTTCGTCGGCTCGCGGGTCGTAGGCCCAGGTACCGCCCACGCGGTCCGAACGCTCGAAGACCGTGACGGCGTGGCCTTCGCGGAGCAGCTCGCGTGCGGCCACCAGCCCCGCCGCGCCTGCGCCCACCACGGCCACCGCGCGCGCGGGGGGCATTCGGTCCACCTCCTGGGCTGGTGAGCTCTGCAGTGATCTGTCCATGGTGAGGTCGTGGAGGACGGTAGGTGAGGAGGTTCAGCACAGGTCCTGCGTCCTTTCAGATCAGATGTGTTCTGCCATGGAGCTTGTTACGCCACGAGGCCATGAGCCATGACTGTTGTTGCTTTTGTCACGGTTTAGTCAAAGTTTGTCAACTTAGGGCATCTCGAACGCTGACCGCAAATTTGCGCCTCGTGTCCGCCTCGCTGGTGGCGGAGCGATCGAGGGCTCACGTAGCGGCGAGGTCCAGGTCAGACCCATTCCTGCGCCGTGTCGGTCTTGCAAACGAGGAGCGGCGAGCGGTGTTGCGTCGGTCGTATTGTGCACGCTACCGCGCCGTGTGCTCCTCCTCGAAGACAACAGCCCTGGAGCCCGAGGGACCATGCACACCACCGCCTCCGAAGCAATGAAGGATGCGGTTCGCGCCTTCCTTATCGCCGGCAGCTCCTCCTTGATGGCTGGCGGTAATTGCGGCGGGGCGGCGAGGCGAGCCTGCTGATGCGTGCGTACCGATTGTTTGCCGGTGACGACGCGCTCTCGTCCTTGACGCAGCGTCCAACAATTTGGATGTCGAGGCCGCGACTGCGGGGGAGGCGGGCTCCTCCTTGACCCGTCGTGGTAGCACTGCGGGGACGGTGGTTCCTTCTTGACCCGCGCCGACGACCGTGGCGCTGGGCCCATCTGACGGAGTAAGACCTCCGTCATGATTTCCATCTATCTGACGAATTCTTCTTCTGTCAGAGCCGCCTCCGCGAGGAGGCGCGGATGCTGCTGCGACTTCTGGTCCTCGTCGTCACTGGAGGAGAGGACGATCTCCTCCTTATCGGAGGAGCCAGCCGCCGTGGACGCCGAGGTGCCCGGAGAGTGTGGGCGGCGGCGGCAAGATCCACTGGAGGATGAATTCCCTCCGCCACCGCCTACTGGGGCGGATCACCACGACATTGGCATCACCGCTATAGGAGGACGGGCTTGGAAAGGTACATGACGGGCTCAGAGAGGAGGAGGTGTGGATGTGCTGTTGGGGAACGCAGTAATTTCAAAAAAAAATCTACGCACACGCAAGATCTATCATGGTGATGCATATCAACGAGAAGGGAAGAGTGATGTCCACGTACCCTCGTAGCCCGTAAGCGGAAGCGTTATGGCAACGCGGTTGATGTAGTCGTACGTCTTCATGATCCGACCGATCCTAGTACCGAAAGTACGACACCTCTGTGATCTGCACACGTTCGGCTCGGTGACGTCCAACGAACTCTTGATCCAGCTGAGTGTCGAGGGAGAGATTCGTCAGCACGACTCCATGATGACGGTGATGATGAAGCTACCGGCGCAGGGCTTCGCCTAAGCACTACGACGATATGACCGAGGTGGATTATGGTGGAGGAGGCACCGCACATGGCTAAGGGATTAATTATCAACTTGTGTGTTATAGGGTGCCCCCTGCCCCCGTATATAAAGGAGCAAGGAGGGAGGCCAGCCGACCCTTAGTGGCGCGCCAAGGAGAGGAGGAGTCCTCCTCCTAGTAGGAGTAGGACTCCCCCTTTTCTAGTCCAACTAGGAGGAGGAAGGGGGGAGGAAGGATAGGGAGAAAGGGAGGGAAAGAGGGGGCGCCTCCCCCCTCCTTGTCCAATTAGGACTCCCAAGGGGCGGGCGGCAAGCCCTAAGGCCCCCTCCTCTCTCACACACAAGGCCCATGTTGGCCAATTAGATCCCCCGGGGGTTTCGATAACCCCCTGGCACTTCGATAATTATCCGGTGACCTCCGGAACTCATTCGGTGTCCGAATATAGTCATTCAATATATCAATCTTTATGTCTTAACAATTTCGAGACTCCTCGTCATGTCCGTGATCATATTTGGGACTCCGAACTACCTTCGGTACATCAAAACACATAAACTCATAATACCGATCGTCACCGAACGTTAAGCGTGCGGACCCTACGGGTTCGAGAACTATGTAGACATGACTGAGACGCGTGTCTGGTCAATAACCAATAGCGGAACCTGGATGTTCATATTGGCTCCCACATATTCGATGAAGATCTTTATCGGTCAAAACGCATAACGATATACGTTGTTCCCTTTGTCATCGGTATGTTACTTGCCCGAGATTCGATCGTCGGTATCTCAATACCTAGTTCAATCTCGTTACCGGCAAGTCTCTTTACTCGTTCCGTAATGCATCATCCCGTAACTAACCCATTAGTCACTTTGCTTGCAAGGTGATGACCCACAAGTATAGGGGATCTATCGTAGTCCTTTCAATAAGTAAGAGTGTCGAACCCAACGAGGAGCAGAAGGAAATGATAAGCTATTTTCAGCAAGGTATTCTCTGCAAGCACTGAAATTATCGGTAACAGATAGTTTTTTGATAAGGTAATTGGTAACGAGTAGCAAGTAATAAAAGTAAATAAGGTGCAGCAAGATGGCCCAATCCTTTTTGCAGCAAGGGACAAGCCTGAACAAACTCTTATATGAAGGAAAACGCTCCCGAGGACACATGAGAATTATCGTCAAGCTAGTTTTCATCACGTTCATATGATTCGCGTTTGGTACTTTGATAATTTGATATGTGGGTGGACCGGTGCTTGGGTATTGTCCTTACTTGGACAAGCACCTCACTTATGATTAACCCCTATTGCAAGCATCCGCAACTACAACAGAAGTATTAAGGTAAACCTAACCATAGCATGAAACATATGGATCCAAATCAGCCCCTTACGAAGCAACGCATAAACTAGGGTTTAAGCTTCTGTCACTCTAGCAACCTATCATCTACTTATTACTTCCCAATGCCTCCCTCTAGGCCCAAACAATGGTGAAGTGTCATGTAGTCGACGTCCACATGACACCACTAGAGGGATGACAACATACATCTCACCAAAATATCGAACGAATACCAAATTCACATGACTACTAATAGCAAGACTTCTCCCATGTCCTCAGGAACAAACGTAACTACTCACAAAGCTTATTCATGTTCATAATCAGAGGGGTATTAATATGCATAATGGACCTGAACATATGATCTTCCGCTAAGTAAACCAACTAGCATCAACTACAAGGAGTAATCAACACTAGTAGCAACCCACAGGTACCAATCTGAGGTTTAGATACAAAGATTGGGTACAAGAGATGAACTAGGGTTTGAGATGAGATGGTGCTGGTGAAGATGTTGATGGAGATTGACCCCCTCCCGATGAGAGGATCGTTGGTGATGACGATGGTGATGATTTCCCCCTCCCGGAGGGAAGTTTTCCCGGCAGAACAGCTCCGCTGGAGCCCTAGATTGGTTCCGCCAAGGTTCCGCCTCGTGGCGGCGGAGTTTCGTCCCTTAAGCTTCGTTATGATTTTTTCTCGGACGAAAGACCTCATATAGCAGAGGATGGGCATCGGAGGGCCACCAGGGGGCCCACGAGGCAGGGGGCGCGCCTAGGGGGGTAGGGCGTGCCCCCCCCACCCTCATGGCCAGGGTGTGGCCCCCCTTTGGAACTTTCTTCGCTCAGTATTTTTTATATATTCTGGAAATAACTTCCGTGAAGTTTCAGTAGTTTTGGAGTTGTGAAGAATAGGTCTCTAATATTTGCTCCTTTTCCAGCCCAGAATCCCAGATGCCGACATTCTCCCTCTTTGTGTAAACCTTGTAAAATAAGAGAGAATAGGCATAAGTATTGTGACATAATGTGTAATAATAGTCCATAATGCAATAAATATAAATATAAAAGCTTGATGCAAAATGGACGTATCACTCCCCCAAGCTTAGACCTCGCTTGTCCTCAAGCGAAAGCCGAAATCAAAAAATATGTCCACATGTTTAGAGATAGAGGCGTCGATAAAAATAAAATACGGACATGAGGGCATCATGTGAAGGAAATATGCCCAAGAGGCAATAATAAAGTTATTATTTATTTCCTTATATCATGATAAATGTTTATTATTCATGGTAGAATTGTATTAACTGGAAACATAATACATGTGTGAATACATAGGCAAACAGAGTGTCACTAGTATGCCTCTACTTGACTAGCTCGTTGATCAAAGATGGTTAAGTTTCCTAGCTGTAATGCCCCGAGACCGACGCTTCAGATGCCCTGCATGTTTTGCGTGTTAGCTCTGTTATTTATTTGTTTGTTGCATTTCATCATCGCATCATGCACATTGCATCTTTGTTTTCAAAGCTTGCATACATTCGTAGTTGCCGTGTTCTCCCTTGTCTCCGTTGACTTTTCTCAGACCAATCGGGTTTCGTTTCCCTATTGTTTGATCGCCTTACCTATCTGCATAGCCATGGACCCCCCTCGCAACCTCGCGTGTGCGTCCGAAACTGCCCCGGACCCGAGCCGGGCTGTCATTACCAGTGGATCTGGAACATCCTCAAACATTCTAAAAACATCTCTGTTTTCTTATTTGGACACCCTAACCAATTTATTCTCGACCGGCCGATTAGGATCGGACGGACCGAATAGCGCTAACCAAAAATCCTCTTGCTATATAAATCAGTCCAAACCCTAGACTAGGCAGTCCCATCAATCATTTTCTCCCCGCCGCCGCAAAAACCTCCACCTTGTCTCCTCTTCGTTTCCCCTCGGGATCAACAGCGAGCCAATCAACAGCCTCATCCTCCCCGATCCAAATCCATCCGGCCACCCACTTCCCCCATCGATCCACCGCATGACCGAGTGCTCCCCTGCCTCCTCAATCCTGCCGTGCCCGACTCCGTCCGACCCTGCCGACCACCTTGCCGGAGCACAGCACCCTCGAAGCCCAGAGTCCCGTGCCTTCGCAGCCTCCCATGCGCCTCTGCTCATGCCTGAGCACGGACGCCTCGTCGGACTCCTCCTGCAGCAGTCCCGCACCAAGCCTTGCGCCGTCGGCCAGCAGGACCGAGCCACCGTCGTCCTTTGTCCCCGTAGCCTCCCCGACCTCCTCGTCGGCGCAGGGAGATGAGCTCCTCTGGAAGACCAGCAGGCTGACCCGCGCCACACTGTCTCCTTCCTTCTCCCTCCTTCCCTCCTCCTTCCTGACCTCCCTCTTTGTGTTGCGTGCAGGAGCTTCCATGGATGCCCTGCCTCTTCGCCGCTCAAATCTGGCCGGGAACTGCATCCCCAACGCCCTCTCGTCAGGATCTGGAGCCTCGAAGCCGGGTCCGCTGTCCGCTCCACCACCGCTGTCCCAGTCCCATTCCAGCCGGTCCCCGCCGAGGCTGCCTCGCCGGATCTCCAGCCGCGTCACGCCAAGTCCTCGACCCGCCTCTGCTCGCATGCTTCGCCAGCGCCAAGCCTCGCTCGCGTTGACTGCACCAACCACCTCGACGCCGTGCAAGCTCCGGACCTCACCTTGCCTACGCCTCCCCGTCAGTTCCCTCATCGCCTCCCCATGCCTGAGAGCCCACGTCGGTCATCTTCCTCGCCGGAGTGCCCCGCCTTGGCCTGCCTCGACCCGACTCCTGCCTCCTCCTCGCGTATGCCCGACCGCGACACCGGAGTCCTGCAGGTCGCGCGCCCGTCGCCCTCGCCTTCTCTCTGCTTCCACTTTCCGTTCTGCTTCTCTGAATATCTCTCTCTCTGTTCTTCAGAATCGAGCAGGAGAACTCTCGCCCGTGCCCGCTGACTCCGTCGTCCCGCTCGTGGGCCACGATGGCGCCGAGGCCCAGCAGCGCTTTTACTTCGCCAGCTCCTGCGGCCCAGCTCCCGCGCCAAGCCTGCCAGCCTCCGCGGGCCAAAGGCCTTAAGGGCCCGATGTGAGCAGCTCCCCCAGCCCACCAGATCCGGCACGTATCGTGTTTTTTTACATAGCACATTTTTTTCCAGAGAACGCTGTTTTGCAGATAGGTCCCTAAACTTCATGCATATAATAACTTATAAACCGTGCATCGGATTAAAACAGTTTATATATGAAAGTTGCTTAGAATTTTGTCTAGTTTAATAATATGCAACTTTCATCCATGTTTGAAATGTTTAAAATGCTGTTTGGTTAAATTTTCTCCTATGCCATGTTAAAATGATTTATTTCATAACTAAATAACCGTAACTCGGAATTTAATAAACTTTATATGTAAATGGGGTAGAAAAATGCCTATATTATCATGATGGCTCACTTTGCATGTTTAACAACTCTAAAATTGTGTTTAGGGCAGAACAGTACCAAATCAAAATATGCATATGGGGTTTTACCGGAATTGTTGTTCGTTGTTTCCGGCCTCATTTAAACTTGCCTAGTTAGGTAGTTTTGTTGTGCTTCACCTCTTGCCATGCTAACAACATTTAATCTTGTTGGGTACATAAACGAGAGAGAACTAAATAAGTCATGTGGTGTTTTCTTCAATATGCAACTCGTTGCATATTGAGCTCCACTTAATTTGTAGTGTTGTTTGTTGCACTTTGCCATGCCATGCTTCATAAAACCGGACATGCATCATACTTGGTTGTGCATCATGCCATGTTTATGCGGTGGTTGTTTACTATGTTGTGTGTTTCTTTCTGGTGTTGCTTCTTCGGGTTGGTTCTGATAACGTCGTGTTTGTGAGGACCCGTTCGACTACGTCCGTTTATCTTCTTCATGGACTCGTTCTTCTTCCTTGCGGAATTTCAGGCAAGATGACCATACCCTCGAAATCACTTCTATCTTTGCTTGCTAGTTGCTCGCTCTTTTGCTATGCCTATGCTGCGATACCTACCACTTGCTTATCATGCCTCCCATATTGTTTAGCCAAGCCTCTAGCCCACCTTGTCCTAGCAAACCGTTGTTTGGCTATGTTACCGCTTTGCTCAGCCCCTCTTATAGCGTTGTTAGTTGCAGGTGAAGATTGAAGTTTGTTCCTTGTTGGAACATGGAGATGTTGTTCCTTGTTGGAACATGTTTACTTGTTGGGATATCACAATATCTCTTATTTTAATTAATGCATCTATATACTTGGTAAAGGGTGGAAGGCTCGGCCTTATGCCTGGTGTTTCGTCCCACTCTTGCCACCCTAGTTTCCGTCATATCGGTGTTATGTTCCCGGATTTTGCGTTCCTTACGCGGTTGGGTTATAATGGGAACCCCTTGACAGTTCGCCTTGAATAAAAGTCCTCCAGCAATGCCCAACATTGGTTTTACCATTCGCCACCTAGCCTTTTATTTCCCTTGGGTTCTGTAGACTCAAGGGTCATCTTTATTTAAACCCCCCCAGGCCAGTGCTCCTCTAAGTGTTGGTCCAAACAGAGCCACTTGCAGCGCCACCTCGGGGAAACTCGAGGGCTGGTTTTAGTTGTACGTAGTGCTCATCTGAGTGTGCCCTGAGAACGAGATATGTGCAGCTCCTATCGGGATTTGTCGGCACATTCGGGCGGTGTTGCTGGTCTTATTTTACCATTGTTGAAATGTCTTGTAACCGGGATTCCGAGCTTGATCGGGTCTTCCCGCTAGAAGGAATATCCTTCGTTGACCGTGAGAGCTTGTGATGGGCTAAGTTGGGACACCCCTGCAGGGATTTGAAATTTTGAAAGCCGTGCCCTCAGTTATGGGCAGATGGGAATTTTTTAATGCCCGGTTGTAGAAAACCTGAAGTTGATCTTAATTAAAATGCACCAACCGCGTGTGTAACCGTGATGGTCTCTTCTCGGCGGAGTCCGGGAAGTGAACACGGTGTTGGAGTTATGCTTGACGTAGGTTGTTCTAGGATCACTTCTTGATCATAGTTGTTCGGCCGTGCTTTTTCCTTCTCTTCTCGCTCTCATTTGCGTATGTTAGCCACCATATATGCTAGTCGCTTGCTGCAGATACACCTCATACCTTTTACCCTTCCTATAAGCTTAAATAGTCTTGATTGCGAGGGTGTGAGATTGCTGAGTCCCTGTGACTCACAGATACTTCCAAAACCAGTTTGCAGGTGCTGATGTTACCGAGCAGGTGACGCGACCAAGCTCAAGGAGGAGCTCGATGAAGATCTTGTCCTTTGTGTTGTTTCGTTCTAGTCGATCAGTAGTGGAGCCCAGTTGGGGTCGATCGGGGATCTGTGTAGCATTTGGGGTAGTCTTCTTTTATTTTGGTTCCGTAGTCGGACCTTGATTGTATTTGGATGTTGTAATGCTTTATTCATCTAATTGTGTGAAGTGGCGATTGTAAGCCAACTTTGTATCTTTTCCCCCCCTATGTATTACATGGGTTGTGTGAAGATTACCTCACTTGCGACATTGCTTTCAATGCGGTTATGCCTCTAAGTCATGCTTCGACACGTGGGAGATATAGCCGCATCGAGGGCGTAACAAGTTGGTATCAGAGCCTTCCCCGACCTTAGGAGCCCCCTGCTTGATCGAATCGCTGGCGTTATTGAGTCTAGAAATGTTTTGAGTCATTTAGGATTATATATATCGGAGAGTTAGGAATTCTTTTTACTCCTCAGTCCCTTCGTCGCTATGGTGAGGCATCCTGACGTAGAGTTTTGACTCTTCTCTTCTCAAATTTCACTAAAAAAATTAGGATCACGCGGGTATCTTGGAATCGTTCCGATGGTTTCATGATGAGAACATTGTTCTTGGTGCCTCCTGACATTTAGGGGTGTGGTAGTGTCCCGGGGAGTTGAGCTCCGAGGTGTTGTCGTCACAATTTTATGATTGCAGTTCTGGAATACCTGAGTTTAGTTTCGCCGACATCGAAAATCTCTTTTATGCAGTTGTTGGTGAGATAACCCCGACGCCACCCAGTACTGGGGCGGGAGTTCGGGAGTATTGCCATAACTCGTATAACAGATGCTTTTCGAAGGTTGAGGTAAACGATTTCCAAAGGTTTCTTGGTTATGTGTTGAAGGATGGATACAGTTGGATGTAGGTTTTGCTAGTTTTGGGTGAGATATTATGCTTCCCCAATATCCCCAACACCTGATTGCATAACCGGAAAATTTTGGGAGTTTATAAGTGGGAATTCAAGTCGCTCTTAGGATATCTTTCCAACAAATGTATGATATGAAATTGGGTTTCGATGTCTAGTGGTCCGCCTATTCACGGTTGGTTTTACAGTGGTCTCGTTGTGTCTTAAAGAATCCTTGGCGATGCCGACTCGGGGACGCTTCGTATGTCATGTGCACTGCCTTGCACATGATGGTGCTGTACGATCGAGCCCGTGTAGGCCCCACCACGAAAACTTTGGACGAAATCTCTATCATATGTTTGTTTCGGCTTTTCTGCAAGCCAATCCTTTGTTTTGTTTTGAGTTGTGGTATTCGAGTTGCTTCGAAGTCAAATGTTGATTCCATACCTTTCCTAAATGGTGTTCTCATACTCTGATGTGAATACTAATCCCTCATGATAATCGAGATTGTCATGCAAATCCTTTTCAACCGGCGTGTTTTCTCTCCAAGTGGTTCCGATCATTTGAACATTAGCAAGATCAATTATCAGTTTTTTTCTCAACGGTGTTTGTTTCATCCGTCTCCAAGTTGCCTTTGTTTTTCCCTCCCACCCACCCTTTTTCTTCAAGGACTCAGATTTCTTAATCAAGTATCCTTTGATTCATGTGAAGTCTCTCCATTCTTTCCTTCATGTTCTTACCCGGTGTTTCTCATGAAGATTCTAATGGAGCTTCAAGCTCGTCACTCTTCACTCGTTTTCTTCTCTGGTGGATTCAAATCAAGCTTTTGGTGTTGATCTCATACCCCCTTTTCCTCGTTTCAAATACCTTCTCATACCGGTGCACCTCATAATAATTTACTTCTCGCTATTCATTTGTTCGGGAGTGCTGAAGATATCTCAGAAGGCTCGTCTTGTCTTTCAAGATCAGTTCAACCTTTCTCGAGGCTGTTATCTCATTCAAGTCTTTTAATTCAACCGGTGCATTCTCTATTTTAAATTGTTCAACGGTGTTTTTTTAGTGGGCCTTAACCCACAGGTCTTTTTCCAGGATCTTACCTGACTCTTCGTATTTTTTCGGAGTTATAATCAAATTCTTTTGAAGTTTGACGTAAGAAATATTTATCATCAGTCATATGTATTTCTCCAAGATCTTTCAAATTCTTTTCATCGTTGGCTCAACTTTTCCATTCTTCATTCTGGTGTGCCTCAATAATTCTTGGTGGTGTTTCTCGTCGTCATTTGAAGACCGAAGAAGAGTTTACCTCCATATCTTATCCGTTCTCTCAGAGATTCGTGGTTCTAGTTCGAGGCCATCCTCTCATAATTGTTTGATTGTGAGAATTCTTTTCATCCATCCGGAGCAATTCAGGAGCCTTTTCAGTTTGTTCATCCGGAGCCCATCATCTAAGACTTATTCATTCTCAGCCTTCAGCTATCATTCCCCAAATCTTACCGGTGCATCATTCAAATATCCTGTAGTCAGCTCATGATATTTTCATTCACTTGCATCTAAATTCTCTCAAGTTTCTTCGTTCATTTCATAATTCTTCCCGGTGTTTCTTTACCTTTTCTTCAATCGTTTTTCAATTCTTACGGTGGTTCGTTCAAGATTTCTATTCCTTCATTATCATATCAATTTATTCGTTGGTTAAATCCTACCGGTGGTCCATTGAGTTTATGCTATATCTTTCTTAACCTTTGCAACTTGAATAAGTAGTATGCCAAATCCATTGTTTGTCATCAATTTGAATTGGTGAAGGATATGCATAACATAATTCTTATTCTTGCTTCACCCAAATGATAGATTCGTTCCTCCGGAGTTTGTTCACAATAACTAATTCTCGTTGTCAATTGTTCATCTTATCTTTTTCCCGGAGTTCCAACCTCTTTCAATTATATCTCCACGGATATCCATCTAATCATTGCAAGGATTCACCTTGTGTTTTAAATTTCCCTTTCTTTTCATTCCTTTGTTTACCGGAGTTCTTCATGGAGGTTCTACATGATGGTTCATCAAGGATTTAATTCCTTCTCGAAGTGTTCATCGAGATTCTTGTCGGAAGAGATCAAGTTTTCTCTGTCTTGCAATCCGGAGTGCAATTCCTTCTAACTTATCTTTTGAGGTGGTTTTATGTCATTCTTGATGATTTGAGTTCATGTTTCATAACTCACATGTTGTTAAGAGTGAAATAATTAAATCCATCAATCTCATCATTGGAGTTATCTTGGGATATATTTCATCTAAAGCCTTCCCTAAGGTTTGTTGCTATTATGGTGCTCATAAATGACCTAAGTTCTTCTTTTATCCTCCCGGTGAAATAGCTTTCTCGTCTCCTTGTTGATATCAATCCAATTCTTTTTCACGTGAGTGGCAGAATTTCACCTCATAGTTTTGAGTTGTTCTTCATAAGCCCACTACAAGCTTACTCTTTTTGTTGTTGGTTTTTCCCAACAACTCCGTTCGACCCTTCTCCTAAAGATGCCTTTTCAAGCTCTTTTGTGGCAGAAGTTGGCATTTTCTTCTCCATTCTTTTATTTCAATCTTTTATTCTTTTCGTTCCGGAGGCATTGTGTGTTGCTCTTTCCGTTCCACCACCTCATTTTGACAAGATCATATTCTTTTCATGCTCACCCATTTAACCAGAGTGTTGTGCCCCTTTTGCTCGAGTTCTTTCATATTATCAAGCCTTGCATATCTTTCCAATCGGAGTGCTGTCCGAATTTGTTCTCCCTTGTTCCTCTTTTCTAACGGAGTGTTTTCAACTTCGTTCGTCTCCGTTGTATTCTCTCTTTCGAGTTGTTCAACCTCTCAAGGTTCTTTGGTTTCTCTCGTTTGTTAAAGAAGCAACTTAGTTTTACCTCTCCTCTTCCTCTTTCGTTTTCTCTCCGGTGCCATTCTAGATCTCGGGACGAGATCCTCTCGTAGTGGTGGAGTGTTGTAATGCCCCGAGACCGACGCTTCAGATGCCTTCCATGTTTTGCGTGTTAGATCTTTTATTTATTTGTTTGTTGCATTTCATCATCGCATCATGCGCATTGCATCTTTGTTTTCAAAGCTTGCATACGTTCGTAGTGGCCGTGTTCTCCCTTGTCTCCATTGACTTTTCTCAGACCAATCGGGTTTCGTTTCCCTGTTGTTTGATCGCCTTACCTATCTGCATAGCCATGGACCCCCCTCGCAACCTCGCGTGTGCGTCCGAAACTACCCCGGACCTGAGCCGGGCTGTCATTACCAGTGGATCCGGAACATCTTCAAACATTCTGAAAACATCTCCGTTTTCTTATTTGGACTCCCTAACCAATTTATTCTCGACCGGCCGATTAGGATCGGACGGACCGAATAGCACAAACCAAAAATCCTCTTGCTATATAAATCAGTCCAAACCCTAGACTAGGCAGTCCCATCAATCATTTTCTCCCCGCCGCCGCAAAAACCTCCACCTTGTCTCCTCTTCGTTTTCCCCTCGGGGTCAACAGCGAGCCAACCAATTGCCTCATCCTCCCCAATCCAAATCCATCCAGCCACCCACTTCCCCCATCGATCCACCGCATGAGAGCGAGTGCTCCCCTGCCTCCTCGATCCTGCCGCGCCCGACTCCGTCCGACCCTACCGACCACCTCGCCGGAGCACAGCACCCTCGGAGCCCAGAGTCCCGTGCCTTCGCAGCCTCCCATGCACCTCTGCTCATGCCTGAGCACGGACGCCTCGTCGGACTCCTCCTACAGCAATCCCGCACCAAGCCTCGCACCGTCGGCCAGCAGGACCGAGCCGCCGTCGTCCTTTGTCCCCGCAGCCTCCCCGACCTCCTCGTTGGCGCAGGGAGATGAGCTCCCCTTGAAGACCAGCAGGCTGACCCGTGCCACCCTGTCTCCTTCCTTCTCCCTCCTTCCCTCCTCCTCCCTAACCTCCCTCTCTGTGTTGCGCGCAGGAGCTTCCATGGACGCCCTGCCTCTCCGCCGCTCAAATCTGGCCGGGAACTGCATCCCCAACGCCCTCTCGTCAGGATCTGGAGCCTCGAAGCCGGGTCCGCTGTCCGGTCCACCACCGCTGTCCCAGTCCCGTTCCGACCGGTCCCCGCCGAGGCCGCCTCGCCGGATCTCCTGCCGCGTCGCGCCAAGTCCCTCGACCCGCCTCTGCTCGCATGCTTCGCCAGCGCCAAGCCTCAGTCGCGTTGACCGCACCAACCGCCTCGACGCCGTCCAAGCTCTGGACCTCACCTTGCCTGCGCCTCCCTGTCAGTTTCCTCGTCGCCTCCCTATGCCTGAGAGCCCACATCGGCCATCTTCCTCGCCGGAGTGCCCCGCATTGGCCTGCCTCGACCCGACTCCTGCCTCCTCCTCGCGTATGCCCGGCCGCGACACCGGAGTCCTGCAGGTCGTGCGCCCGTCGCCCTCGCCTTCTCTCTGCTTCCCCTTTCCGTTCTACTTCTTTGAATATCTCTCTCTATGTTCTTCAGAATCGAGCAGGAGAACGCTCGCCCGTGCCCGCTGACTCCGTCGTCCCGCGCGTGGGCCACGATGGCCCCGAGGCCCAGCAGCGCTTTTACTTCGCCAACTCCTGCGGCCCAGCTCCCGTGCCAAGCCTGCCAGCCTCCGCAGGCCAAAGGCCTCAAGGGCCCGTTGTGAGCAGCTCCCCCAGCCCAACAGATCCGGCCCGTATCGTGTTTTTTACATAGAACGTTTTTTTTTCAGAGAACGTTGTTTTGCAGATAGGTCCCTAAACTTCATGCATATAATAACTTATTAACCGTGCATCGGATTAAAACAGTTTATATATGAAAGTTGCTTAGAATTTTGTCTAGTTTAATAATATGCAACTTTCATCCATGTTTGAAATGTTTAAAATGCTGTTTGGTTAAATTTGCTCCTATGCCATGTTAAAATGATTTATTTCATAACTAAATAACCATAACTCGGAATTTAATAAACTTTATATGTAAATGGGGTAGAAAAATGCCTATATTATCATGATGGCTCACTTTGCATGTTTAACAACTCTAAAATTGTGTTTAGGGCAGAACAGTACCAAATCAAAATATGCATATGGGGTTTTACCGGAATTGTTGTTCGTTGTTTCCGGCCTCATTTAAACTTGCCTAGTTAGGTAGTTTTGTTGTGCTTCACCTCTTGCCATGCTAACAACATTTAATCTTGTTGGGTACATAAATGAGAGAGAACTAAATAAGTCATGTCGTGTTTTCTTCAATATGCAACTCGTTGCATATTGAGCTCCACTTAATTTGTAGTGTTGTTTGTTGCACTTTGCCATGCCATGCTTCATAAAACCGGACATGCATCATACTTGGTTGTGCATCATGCCATGTTTATGTGGTGGTTGTTTACTATGTTGTGTGTTTCTTTCCGGTGTTGCTTCTTCGGGTTGGTTTCGATAACGTCGCGTTTGTGAGGACCTGTTCGACTACGTCCGTTTATCTTCTTCATGGACTCGTTCTTCTTCCTTGCGGGATTTCAGGCAAGATGACCATACCCTCAAAATCACTTCTATCTTTGCTTGCTAGTTGCTCGCTCTTTTGCTATGCCTATGCTGCGATACCTACCACTTGCTTATCATGCCTCCCATATTGTTTAGCCAAGCCTCTAGCCCACCTTGTCCTAGCAAACCGTTGTTTGGCTATGTTACCGCTTTGCTCAGCCCCTCTTATAGCGTTGTTAGTTGCAGGTGAAGATTGAAGTTTGTTCCTTGTTGGAACATGGAGATGTTGTTCCTTGTTGGAACATGTTTACTTGTTGGGATATCACAATATCTCTTATTTTAATTAATGCATCTATATACTTGGTAAAGGGTGGAAGGTTCGGCCTTATGCCTAGTGTTTTGTTCCACTCTTGCCACCCTAGTTTCCGTTATATCAGTGTTATGTTCCCGGATTTTGCGTTCCTTACGCGGTTGGGTTATAATGGGAACCCCTTGACAGTTCGCCTTGAATAAAACTCCTCCAGCAATGCCCAACATTGGTTTTACCATTCGCCACCTAGCCTTTTCTTTCCCTTAGGTTCTGTAGACTCAAGGGTCATCTTTATTTAAACCCCCCTGGCCAGTGCACCTCTGAGTGTTGGTCCAAACAGAGCCACTTGCAGCTTCACCTCGGGGAAACTCGAGGGCTGGTTTTAGTTGTACATAGTGCTCATCTGAGTGTGCCCTGAGAACGAGATATGTGCAGCTCCTATCGGGATTTGTCGGCACATTCGGGCGGTGTTGTTGGTCTTGTTTTACCATTGTCGAAATGTCTTGTAACCGGGATTCCGAGCCTGATGGGTCTTCCCGCTAGAAGGAATATCCTTCGTTGACCGTGAGAGCTTGTGATGGGCTAAGTTGGGACACCCCTGCAGGGATTTGAACTTTTGAAAGCCGTGCCCGTGGTTATGGGCAGATGGGAATTTGTTAATGTCCGGTTGTAGAAAACCTGAAGTTGATCTTAATTAAAATGCACCAACCGCGTGTGTAACCGTGATGGTCTCTTCTCGGCGGAGTCCGGGAAGTGAACACGATGTTGGAGTTATGCTTGACGTAGGTTGTTCTAGGATCACTTCTTGATCATAGTTGTTCGACTGTGCTTTTGCCTTCTCTTCTCGCTCTCATTTGCGTATGTTAGCCACCATATATGCTAGTCGCTTGCCGCAGCTACACCTCATACCTTTTACCCTTCCTATAAGCTTAAATAGTCTTGATCGCGAGGGTGTGAGATTGCTGAGTCCCCGTGACTCACAGATACTTCCAAAACCAGTTTGCAGGTGCAGATGTTACCGAGCAGGTGACGCAACCAAGCTCAAGGAGGAGCTCGATGAAGATCTTGTCCTTTGTGTTGTTTCGTTCTAGTCGATCAGTAGTGGGGCCCAGTTGGGGTCGATCGGGGATCTGTGTAGCATTTGGGGTAGTCTTCTTTTATTTTGGTTCCGTAGTCAAACCTTGATTGTATTTGGATGTTGTAATGCTTTATTCATGTAATTGTGTGAAGTGGCGATTGTAAGCCAACTATGTATCTTTTTCCCCTATGTATTACATGGGTTGTGTGAAGATTACCTCACTTGCAACATTGCTTTCAATGCGGTTATGCCTCTAAGTCGTGCTTCGACACGTGGGAGATATAGCCGCATCGAGAGCGTAACAAGTTGGTATCAGAGCCTTCCCCGACCTTAGGAGCCCCCTGCTTGATCGAATCGTTGGTGTTATTGAGTCTAGAAATGTTTTGAGTCATTCAGGATTATATATATTGGAGAGTTAGGAATTCTTTTTACTCCTCAGTCCCTTCGTCGCTCTGGTGAGGCATCCTGACGTAGAGTTTTGACTCTTCTCTTCTCAAATTTCACTAAAAAAAATTTAGGGTCACGCGGGTATCTTGGAATCGTTCCGATGGTTTTGTGACGAGAACATTGTTCTTGGTGCCTCCTGACATTTAGGGGTTGTGGCAGTGTCCCGGGGAGTTGAGCTCCGAGGTGTTGTCGTCACAATTTTATCGTTGTAGTTCTGGAATACCTTAGTTTAGTTTCACCAACATCAAAAATCTCCTTTATGCAGTTGTTGGTGAGATAACCTCGACGCCACCCAGTACTGGGGCGGGAGTTCGGGAGTATTGCCATAACTCGTATAACGGATGCTTTTCGAAGGTTGAGGTAAACGATTTCCGAAGGTTTCTTGGTTATGTGTTGAAGGATGGATACAGCTGGATGTAGGTTTTGCTAGTTTTGCGTGAGATATTATGCTTCCCCTGTATCCCCAACACCTGATTGCATAACCGGAAAATTTCGGGAGTTTATAAGTGGGAATTCAAGTAGCTCTTAGGATATCTTTCCGACAAATGTATGATATGAAATTGGGGTTCGACGTCTAGTGGTCCGCCTATTCACGGTTGGTTTTACAGTGGTCTCGTTGTGTCTTAAAGAGTCCTTGGCTATGCTGACTCGGGGACGCTTCGTATGTCATGTGCACTGCCTTGCACATGATGGTGCTGTACGATCGAGCCCGTGTAAGCCCCACCACGAAAACTTTGGACGAAATCTCTATCATATGTTTGTTTCTGCTTTTCTGCAAGCCAATCCTTTGTTTTGTTTTGAGTTGTGGTATTCGAGTTGCTTTGAAGTCAAATGTTGATTCCATACCTTTCCTAAACGGTGTTCTCATACTCTGATGTGAATACTAATCCCTCATGATAATCGAGATTGTCATGCAAATCCTTTTCAACCGGCGTGTTTTCTCTCCAAGTGGTTCTGATCATTTCAACATCAGCAAGATCAATTATCAGTTTTTTTCTCTCAACGGTGTTTGTTTCATCCGTCTCCAAGTTGCCTTTGCTTTTCCCTCCCACCCACCCTTTTTCTTCAAGGACTCAGATTTCTTAATCAAGTATCCTTTGATTCATGTGAAGTCTCTCCATTCTTTCCTTCATGTTCTTACCCGATGTTTCTCATGAAGATTCTAACGGAGCTTCAAGCTCGTCACTCTTCACTCGTTTTCTTCTCCGGTGGATTCAAATCAAGCTTTCGGTGTTGATCTCATACCCCTTTTTCCTCGTTTCAAATACCGTCTCATACCGGTGCACCTCATAATAATTTACTTCTCGCTATTCATTTGTTCGGGAGTGCTGAAGATATCTCAGAAGGCTCGTCTTGTCTTTCAAGATCAGTTCAACCTTTCTCGAGGCTGTTATCTCATTCAATTCTTTTAATTCAACCGGTGCATTCTCTCTTTTAAATTGTTCAACGGTGTTTTTTTTGAGTGGGCCTTAACCCACAGGTCTTTTTCCAGGATCTTACCTGACTCTTCGTATTTTTCCGGAGTTATAATCAAATTCTTTTGAAGTTTGACGTAAGAATGATTTATCATCAGTCATATATATTTCTCCAAGATCTTTCAAATTCTTTTCATCGTTGGCTCAACTTTTCCATTCTTCATTCTGGTGTGCCTCAATAATTCTTGGTGGTGTTTCTCGTCGTCATTTGAAGACCGAAGAAGAGTTTACCTCCATATCTTATCCGTTCTCTCAGAGATTCGTGGTTCTAGTTCGAGGCCATCCTCTCATAATTGTTTGATTGTGAGAATTCTTTTCATCCATCTGGAGCAATTCAGGAGCCTTTTCAGTTTGTTCATCCGGAGCCCATCATCTAAGACTTATTCATTCTCAGCCTTCAGCTATCATTCCCCAAATCTTACCGGTGCATCATTCAAATATCCTGTAGTCAGCTCGTGATATTTTCATTCACTTGCATCTAAATTCTCTCAAGTTTCTTTGTTCATTTCATAATTCTTCCCGGTGTTTCTTTACCTTTTCTTCAATCGTTTTTCAGTTCTTACGGTGGTTCGTTCAAGATTTCTATTCCTTCATTATCATATCAATTTATTCGTTGGTTAAATCCTGCCGGTGGTCCATTCAGTTTATGCTATATCTTTCTTAATCCTTTGCAACTTGAATAAGTAGTATGCCAAATCCGTTGTTTGTCATCAATTTGAATTGGTGAAGGATACGCATAACATAATTCTTATTCTTGCTTCACCCAAATGATAGATTCGTTCCTCCGGAGTTTGTTCACAATAACTAATTCTCGTTGTCAATTGTTCATCTTATCTTTTTCCCGGAGTTCCAACCTCTTTCAATTATATCGCCACGGATATCCATCTAATCATTGCAAGGATTCACCTTGTGTTTTAAATTTCACTTTCTTTTCATTCCTTTGTTTACCGGAGTTCTTCATGGAGGTTCTACATGATGGTTCATCAAGGATTTAATTCCTTCTCGAAGTGTTCATCAAGATTCTTGTCGGAAGAGATCAAGTTTTCTCCATCTTGCAATCCGGAGTGCAATTCCTTCTAACTTATCTTTTGAGGTGGTTTTTTGTCATTCTTGATGATTTGAGTTCATGTTTCATAACTCACATGTTGTTAAGAGTGAAATAATTAAATCCATCAATCTCATCATTGGAGTTATCTTGGGTTATATTTCATCTAAAGCCTTCCCTAAGGTTTGTTGCTATTATGGTGCTCATAAATGACCTAAGTTCTTCTTTTATCCTCCCGGTGAAATAGCTTCCTCGTCTCCTTGTTGATATCAATCCAATTCTTTTTTCCGTGAGTGGCAGAATTTCACCTCATAGTTTCGATTTGTTCTCCATAAGCCCACTACAAGCTTACTCTTTTTGTTGTTGGTTTTTCCCAACAACTCCATTCGACCCTTCTCCTAAAGATGCCTTTTCAAGCTCTTTTGTGGCAGAAGTTGGCATTTTCTTCTCCATTCTTTTATTTCAATCTTCTATTCTTTTCGTTCCGGAGGCATTGTGTGTTGCTCTTTCCGTTCCACCACCTCATTTTGACAAGATCATATTCTTTTCATGCTCACCCATTTAACCGGAGTGTTGTGCCCCTTTTGCTCGAGTTCTTTCATATTATCAAGCCTTGCATATCTTTCCAATCGGAGTGCTATCCGAATTTGTTCTCCCTTGTCCCTCTTTTCTAACGGAATGTTTTCAACTTTGTTCGTCTCCGTTGTATTCTCTCTTTCGAGTTGTTCAACCTCTCAAGGTTCTTTGGTTTCTCTCGTTTGTTAAAGAAGCAACTTAGTTTTACCTCTCCTCTTCCTCTTTCGTTTTCCCTCCGGTGCCATTCTAGATCTCGGGACGAGATCCTCTCATAGTGGTGGAGTGTTGTAACGCCCCAAGACCGACGCTTCAGATGCCTTCCATGTTTTGCGTGTTAGCTCTGTTATTTATTTGTTTGTTGCATTTCATCATCGCATCATGCGCATTGCATCTTTGTTTTCAAAGCTTGCGTACGTTCGTAGTTGCCGTGTTCTCCCTTGTCTCCGTTGACTTTTCTCAGACCAATCGGGTTTCGTTTCCCTGTTGTTTGATCACCTTACCTATCTGCATAGCCATGGACCCCCCTCGCAACCTCGCGTGTGCGTCCGAAACTGCCCCGGACCCGAGCCGGGCTGTCATTACCAGTGGATCCGGAACATCCTCAAACATTCTGAAAACATCTCCATTTTCTTATTTGGACTCCCTAACCAATTTATTCTCGACCGGCCGATTAGGATCGGACGGACTGAATAGCGCTAACCAAAAATCCTCTTGCTATATAAATCAGTCCAAACCCTACACTAGGCAGTCCCATCAATCATTTTCTCCCCGCCGCCGCAAAAACCTCCACCTTGTCTCCTCTTTGTTTTCCCCTCGGGATCAACAGCGAGCCAATCAACACCCTCATCCTCCCCGATCCAAATCCATCCAGCCACCCACTTCCCCCATTGATCCATCGCATGAGAGCGAGTGCTCCCCTGCCTCCTCGATCCTGCCGCGCCCGACTCCGTCCGACCCTGCCGACCACCTCGCTGGAGCACAACACCCTCGGAGCCCAGAGTCCCGTGCCTTCGCAGCCTCCCATGCGCCTCTGCTCATGCCTGAGCACGAACGCCTCGTCGGACTCCTCCTGCAGCAGTCCCGCACCAAGCCTCGCGTCGTCGGCCAGCAGGACCGAGCCGCCGTCGTCCTTTGTCCCCGCAGCCTCCCCGACCTCCTCGTCGGCGCAGGGAGATGAGCTCCTCTCGAAGACCAGCAGGCCGACCCGTGCCACCATGTCTCCTTCCTTCTCCCTCCTTCCCTCCTCCTCCCTGACCTCCCTCTCTGTGTTGCGCGCAGGAGCTTCCATGGACGCCCTGCCTCTCCGCCGCTCAAATCTGGCCGGGAACTGCATCCCCAACGCCCTCTCGTCAGGATCTGGAGCCTCGAAGCCGGGCCCGCTGTCCGCTCCACCACCACTGTCCCAGTCCCATTCGGGCCGGTCCCCGCCGAGGCCGCCTCGCCGGATCTCCTGTCGCGTCGCGCCAAGTCCCTCGACCCGCCTCTGCTCGCATGCTTCGCCAGCGCCAAGCCTCACTCGCGTTGACCGCACCAACCGCCTCGACGCCCTCCAAGCTCCAGACCTCACCTTGCCTGCGCCTCCCCGTCAGTTCCCTCGTCGCCTCCCCATGCTTGAGAGCCCACGTCAGCCATCTTCCTCGCCGGAGTGCCCCGCCTTGGCCTGCCTCGACCCGACTCCTGCCTCCTCCTCGCGTATGCCCGGCCGCGACACCGGAGTCCTACAGGTCGCGCGCCCGTCGCCCTCGCCTTGTCTCTGCTTCCCCTTTCCGTTCTGCTTCTATGAATATCTCTCTCTATGTTCTTCAGAATCGAGCAGGAGAACGCTCTTCCGTGCCCGCTGACTCCGTCGTCCCGCGCGTGGGCCACGATGGCGCCAAGGCCCAGCAGCGCTTTTACTTCGCCAGCTCCTGCGGCCCAGCTCCCGCGCCAAGCCTGCCAGCCTCCGCGGGCCAAAGGCCTCAAGGGCCTGATGTGAGCAGCTCCCCCAGCCCACCAGATCCGGCCTGTATCGTGTTTTTTTACATAGAATGTTTTTTCAGAGAACGTTGTTTTGCAGATAGGTCCCTAAACTTCATGCATATAATAACTTATTAACCGTGCATCGGATTAAAACAGTTTATATATGAAAGTTGCTTAGAATTTTGTCTAGTTTAATAATATGCAACTTTCATCCATGTTTGAAATGTTTAAAATGCTGTTTGGTTAAATTTTCTCCTATGCCATGTTAAAATGATTTATTTCATAACTAAATAACCGTAACTCGGAATTTAATAAACTTTATATGTAAATGGGGGTAGAAAAATGCCTATATTATCATGATGGCTCACTTTGCATGTTTAACAACTCTAAAATTGTGTTTAGGGCAGAACAGTACCAAATCAAAATATGCATATGGGGTTTTACCGGAATTGTTGTTCGTTGTTTCCGGCCTCATTTAAACTTGCCTAGTTAGGTAGTTTTGTTGTGCTTCACCTCTTGCCATGCTAACAACATTTAATCTTGTTGGGTACATAAACGAGACAGAACTAAATAAGTCATGTGGTGTTTTCTTCAATATGCAACTCATTGCATATTGAGCTCCACTTAATTTGTAGTGTTGTTTGTTGCACTTTGCCATGCCATGCTTCATAAACCGGACATGCATCATACTTGGTTGTGCATCATGCCATGTTTATGTGGTGGTTGTTTACTATGTTGTGTGTTTCTTTCCGGTGTTGCTTCTTCGGGTTGGTTCCGATAACGTTGCGTTTGTGAGGACCCGTTCGACTACGTCTGTTTATCTTCTTCATGGACTCGTTCTTCTTCCTTGCGAGATTTCAGGCAAGATGACCATACCCTCGAAATCACTTCTATCTTTGCTTGCTAGTTGCTCGCTCTTTTGCTATGCCTATGCTGCGATACCTACCACTTGCTTATCATGCCTCCCATATTGTTTAGCCAAGCCTCTAGCCCACCTTGTCCTAGCAAACCGTTGTTTGGCTATGTTACCGCTTTGCTCAGCCCCTCTTATAGCGTTGTTAGTTGCAGGTGAAGATTGAAGTTTGTTCCTTGTTGGAATATGGAGATGTTGTTCCTTGTTGGAACATGTTTACTTGTTGGGATATCACAATATCTCTTATTTTAATTAATGCATCTATATACTTGGTAAAGGGTGGATGGCTCGGCCTTATGCCTGGTGTTTTGTTCCACTCTTGCCACCCTAGTTTCCGTCATATTGGTGTTATGTTCCCGGATTTTGCGTTCCTTACGCTGTTGGGTTATAATGGGAACCCCTTGACAGTTCGCCTTGAATAAAACTCCTCCAGCAATGCCCAACATTGGTTTTACCATTCGCCACCTAGCCTTTTCTTTCCCTTGGGTTCTGTAGACTCAAGGGTCATCTTTATTTAAACCCCCCCGGGCCAGTGCTCCTCTGAGTGTTGGTCCAAACAGAGCCACTTGCAGCTTCACCTCGGGGAAACTCGAGGGCTGGTTTTAGTTGTACATAGTGCTCATCTGAGTGTGCCCTGAGAACGAGATATGTGCAGCTCCTATCGGGATTTGTCGGCACATTCGGGCGGTGTTGCTGGTCTTGTCTTACCATTGTCGAAATGTCTTGTAACCGGGATTTCGAGTCTGATCGGGTCTTCCCGCTAGAAGGAATATCCTTCGTTGACCGTGAGAGCTTGTGATGGGCTAAGTTGGGACACCCCTACAGGGATTTGAACTTTTGAAAGCCATGCCCGCGGTTATGGGCAGATGGGAATTTGTTAATGTCCGGTTGTAGAAAACCTGAAGTTGATCTTAATTAAAATGCACCAACCGCGTGTGTAACCGTGATGGTCTCTTCTCGGCGGAATCCAGGAAGTGAACACGGTGTTGGAGTTATGCTTGACGTAGGTTGTTCTAGGATCACTTCTTGATCATAGTTGTTCGACCGTGCTTTTGCCTTCTCTTCTCGCTCTCATTTGCGTATGTTAGCCACCATATATGCTAGTCGCTTGCTGCAGCTACACCTCATACCTTTTACCCTTCCTATAAGCTTAAATAGTCTTGATCACGAGGGTGTGAGATTGCTGAGTCCTCGTGACTCACAGATACTTCTAAAACCAGTTTGCAGATGTCGATGTTACCGAGCAGGTGACGCAACCAAGCTCAAGGAGGAGCTCGATGAAGATCTTGTCCTTTGTGTTGTTTCGTTCTAGTCGATCAGTAGTGGAGCCCAGTTGGAGTCGATCGGGGATCTGTGTAGCATTTGGGGTAGTCTTCTTTTATTTTGGTTCCATAGTCGGACCTTGATTGTATTTGGATGTTGTAATGCTTTATTCATGTAATTGTGTGAAGTGGCGATTGTAAGCCAACTATGTATCTTTTTCCCCTATGTATTACATGGGTTGTGTGAAGATTACCTCACTTGCGACATTGCTTTCAATGCGGTTATGCCTCTAAGTCGTGCTTCGACACGTGGGAGATATAGCCGCATCGAGGGCGTAACACTAGCCATTGACATGGGTTGTCATTTGATTAACGGGATCACATCATTAGGAGAATGATGTGATTGACATGACACATTTCGTTAGCTTAGCACACGATCGTTTAATATGTTGCTATTGCTTTCTTCATGACTTATACATGTTCCTATGACTATGAGATTATGCAACTTCTATTTACCAGAGGAACACTTTGTGTGCTACCAAACGTCACAACATAACTGGATGATTATAAAGGTGCTCTATAGGTGTCTCCGAAGGTACTTGTTGGGTTGGCGTATTTCGAGATTACACTACAAAAAAAGATACATCCGTGACATTTTGGGCCGAACGAATTTTTTTCTGTCATACATATGACACTTCTATGACGATAATTGTGACAAAACCCGGTATCATCATAGATGTGGTGGGCTCCTACTTCTATGACAAAAAATCATGATAGAAAATGGGCTTTTCGTCCTGGGTGGGCCGGAGACGCAGCTGCATGACATTCTTTGGGCCGTCCATGACGGAAAAAATCGTGATAGAAGCGAGGGCGAGGAAAATTTTGGGGAGTTCCCGGTTACGGTTGGAGGTTGGGGGCCGAGCGATGCGCGTTTCTCTCGTACACGTAAGCGCGTGTGTGCGAGGCGTTGGCTCTAACTGAACCCGAGCGAGGCGTTGGGCTCTAACTGAACCCGAGCGATTGCAGGCTACGCGTTACTGAACCCGATCGATCGATCGATGGCTGTTAACTGAACCTGATCGAGCGATTCCTTCGCTACTGCTGCTAACTGAAGCCGATTGATGCTGCCTCTGGATGAACAGTGAGTGTTGCGGGGGGGGGGGGGTTGGATGAACAGTTCCCGGTGGGGGTGGATGAACATGACCCCGTGGTGTTGCCTCTAGATGAACAGGACCCCGCTCGATCGAGCCGGTTGGGCCTGGATGAACAGGACCCCGTGGAGGGCTGGATGAACAGGACCACCCCGTGTAGGGCAAGATGAACAGTAGACGGTGGAGGGCAGGATGAACAGTAGCCCGTGGAGGGGTGGTTGAACAGGAGCCCGTGGAGAGGGCTGGTTGAACAGTAGCTGGTGGAGTAGCGCGCGGTGGAGGTTGGATGAACAGGAGCCCATGGATGAACAGTCGCAGGTGGAGGCTGGAGGAGGTCGACGGTGGATGAACACTAGCTCGTGGAGGCTGGAGGGGGTCAACGGTGGAGATGAACAGTATCCCGTGGAGTCCCATTTTGCGGTACGCCACACCCCTCCCGATGAACAGGACCCCCGTTTCGACCGTAGGAGGGCCGTTTCATCCGTTTTGCTGTACGCCACACCCCTCCCGAGCAACAGGACCCCCGTTTCGACCGTAGGAGGTCCGTTTCCTCCATTTTGTGATACGCCAGACCCATCCCGATCAACAGGACCCCGTTCCGAACGTAGGAGGTCCGTTTCCTCCGTTGTGCGGTGCGCCAGGCCTCGTTTCCATCGCCTGTTCCGTCCAAGCCCTCCCGATGAACACGACCACGCATTCCGTTCCGACCCAGTCGGTTGGCTCCCACGCATTCCGTTGCCTCCCCATGAACACGGCGCATTCCGTTGCCTCCCCATGAACACGATGACGACGTTGTTTCTCCGTTCCGACCCAGCAATGTACACGAGCCCTGGCCGTACGTATGCACGAGTAGGCGTTCGAGACCCCGCTCATATGTACACATACGTGGCCGTATTTTTTTTTCTTGCACCCTGGCCGTTGTACGTACGTGTACATGCTACGTGCGCGCCTCTACTATGACACGTGCGCGCCTCTACATCGACCAGTATGTACGTACATGTTCGCGACCAGAATGACAATGCTACGTACGCTTGGACCAGGTGGGTCCCAACTGTCAGGCACTTCCTTGCCTACGAAGATGTAGCTGGTGGGTCCCAACAGTCAGGGGGCGAATCGTTTTTTTTGCCCGAACGCACTTCCTTGCGTGCGAAGATGTAGCTGGTGGGTCCCAACAGTCAGGGGGAAACGTTTTTTTCGCGAAATACAGTGGCCCGTCCGGTGGGTCCCAGCTGTCAGGTGGAGGAATCATTATTTTCCGCATAATAAGGAGGCACTTCCTTGCTGCGGCCGTGGACCCAGCTGTCAGCCTGTCCACGTACAGTCCACGTCCGATGGAAGTCGTTCCTTGACCATGTTGACCACGCCGCGCCGAGAGCACCAGGGCGGTGGACGACGGCGAGGCCTAGGAAGGGGACGACACGGAGGCAGGGAAGACTCGGCAGTTGTTTTCCACGCGGAGGGGAGTACGACTGTACGAGGGTTTACTGGTTCGTCTGCCATCGCCAGAGAATAACAGCAAGTGTGGGTGAGTAGAGGGATGGCTAGGCCAGCGATGGGAGTACGGTCGGGCGGTGAGGCCTGCGCAGTAGCACAGCCGACCGCGAGGAGGAGGGAGCAGGCAGTCCCTCCGGCGCTTGTTTGAGCGGCTGGAGCAGGAAGAGCAGAAATTGAAGAAGCACGACGGCCGTTGGATGGACATCCAACATTCAGTGCTTGTGCGTCAACCTTTTTTTTAGGAAAGCCTCAAATCTGTGGAAAACAGCATACAGCCCATCTGCCGTTATTTCTAATAATTTACAGCCCACTTGCTAATTCTTAAGGTTTTTTTGGAGCCCATGTTCTTTTTGTTAGCATTACAGCCCATATTGTGGCAACGGTTAAAAAATTATACGAAATTTTGCATATTTCGGTGCGGTCCGAACTATTTTTAATCCCGAAATTCGACTCACATTCAAACTGATTTTAAAAATAAATGTATATCAATATAAAATCCAACAAATTCTCCACGCATAAAAATTAATGTAATTTAAAATCTTGGAATGAAAAAAAAGATATTTGAAACTAATTGCCGGTTTGATGTGTTTTAAAAATGTACAACCCATTTCTCATTACTGATGGGCCATTTTCTCGGCCAGCCGAATGAAAGCTCTTCTCGTCTTGAAAGATTTGCATCCCAACAGGCCTGACAAAGCGACTTACTTGGAAAATCACAAAAAAACTGTGCTGTGGCCATGGACCCAGCTGTCAGCCTCTCCACGTATAGTACTCTTCCGATGAAAGTCATTCCTTGACCACGTTGACCACGCCGCACGGAGAGCACCACGGCAGTGGACGACGGCGAGGCCTAGGAAGGGGACGACGCGGCAGTGGAAGCCCACGCGGAGAGGACTACGAGGGTTCACTAGTTCGGCTGCGGTGTGAGGCTGCCGTCGCCGCAGGGCCTGGCCAGCGGTGGGAATAGTAGGGGGCGGTGAGGCCTCTACGGCAGCATAGCCGGCCACGGGAGGCAGGAGCATGTGGCACGACCGGCGCTGCTTTGGCCGGCTGGAGCAAGAAGACCAGAGGTTGAAGAAGCACTATGGCTGTTGGATGGACATCGTACGGTCACTGGAGCTAGAATCGTTCATATTGACTAAGTTGACAAAGCCCTTCGTCCCCGTCAACTTAGTAGGCCCACAAGTCAGCCTCCCAGCAAGGTGGGTCCCAGCTAGCCGGGGGAGTATTCATTTTTTTGTGCGTAATAAGGAGGCACTTCCGGTGGGTCTGAGCTGACAGGGGGGAACATTTTTTTCACGAAATACGGTGGCCCGTCCGGTGGGTCCCAGCAGTCAGGGGGAAACGATTTTTTTGCAAAATACTGTTGGCCTGTCCGGTGGGTCCCTGCTGTCAGGTGGAGGAATCATTATTTTCTGCGTAATAAGGAGGCACTTCCTTGCTGCCGCCGTGGACCCAGCTGTCAGCCTCTCCACGTACAGTCCACATCCGATGGAAGTCGTTCCTTCCATGTTGACCACGCCGCGCCGAGAGCACCAGGGCGGTGGACAACGACGAGGCCTAGGAAGGGGACGACGCGGAGCCAGTGAAGACGCGGCAGTGGATGCCCACGCGGAGACGAGTATGAGGGTTCACTCGTTCGGCTGCGGTGTGAGGCTGCCTTCGCCGTAGGGCCTGGCCAGCGGTGGGAATAGTAGGGGGCGGTGGGGCCTCCACGGCAGCACAGCCGGCCACGGGAGGCAGGAGCAGGCGGCACAACCGGCGCTGCTTTGGACGGCTGGAGCAAGAAGACCAGAGGTTGAAGAAGCACTACGGCCGTTGGATGGACATCGTACGGTCACTGCAGCTAGAATCGTTTATATTGACTAAGTTGACAAAGCCCTTGGTACGTCAACTTAGTAGGCCCACAGGTCAGCTTCCGAAACGGTGCGCCCCAGATGTCAGGGGGAGGAATCATTTTTTGGGTGGGTGAAGCTAGAATGTCCGAGATTGAAGAAGAAGGACGGCATCCGTTGGATGGACATCCAACGGCCACTGCTGCTAGAACCGCGTGTTGACTATAAGTTGACAAAGCCTTGCATACGCGTCAACTCTGTTTTTTTAGGGACGCGTCAACTTAGTAAGGCCAGAAGTGTGTGGCAGAGAACTTATAGCCCATTTGAGATTTGTAAGAATGTGTAGCCCATTTTTGAATTCTAATGGAATTTACTATAGCCCATTTACAGTTTGTTAAAAGTACAGCCCATTTCAACCAACCGTTCAAAACAGAATTCAATAAAATTTCTCACATTTTGATGGGATCCAAAATATTTTTATCCCAAAATTTCTAGTCAGATTAAATATAATTTCAATATAAATTTATATTACGTAAAAATCCAACGAAACATTGCGCTCGCAACAATTAATGAAATTAAAATTTTCAATATCCAAAAATAATATTTTATAAAGTAATCACGTGTTTGGTACACTTTTGTAATTACTGTCCAGTTTTTATAATTACATCCCATTTATTATTTCTTAAAGCCCATTTTCTTGTTAGGCCTAATGCATCCCTCCTAGGAAAGATTTGCAGCCCAGCGGGGCGGAGAATAACAACTTGACCTTGCCTCGGTATTCCTAAAAAAAGTATAGTTGGGCTAGCCATTTTCAGCTTGAAAAAAATTAATATCTGGGCTGGATATCTGGCCTGGGCTAGATGGGCCACAGCCCGCCCAGTTAATACCTGCAGCGATGTTTTCATTGTTGTTGAGAGGAGAAAAATTAATATCTGGGCTAAACATCGAAAAACTCTGCAGTGCTCACGCCTCAAAAACACAAATACTGCTCGAGCTGCTTGGTCCCAGTTGTCGGCCGCTTCTTGTGCAATTCTCTCGTTTATTGACTAGTACTACATAGGTTGACAATGGTATGGGACCGTGATGTTAGGAAACCAGGGGGAAGCAAAATAAATAACTCCAGTGAGCGCTTCCACCTCTGCCTCATTGTCTCTCGTGGAAACCCCTTTCCTCCCTTTTTTGCTCGGGTAAGGACCAATGGATGCAACACGTCCATGTGGTTATTAGGCAAGAAATAAAAGCGCTTTGCATGCTATGAATTACGATGGCCTGCATGGGTAGCTAATAAGGCATCCTCTTAACTTCTGTGATTAAATGTTGTGTTTAGAAGAGAGAAATATTCTTATTTTGCACCAATCTTCTTGCACCTAGGTCGTGATGCACCTTCTAATACGACTTATTCACCTAGACGGAGGGATTATAGTTTTTATATATATATATAATATGGAGGCACTTGCGTACGTGAGGCTATGGACCTGGTGGGTCCCCATTGTCATCCTCTCCAAATAAAGTCATCTCCTCGCCCGCGCGCGCTTTCCGCCCGAAACAGTCAGCGCCGCCCGCCCCGCTTCCTGGTGCAGGCGATTGCTCCGCCTTCAAACAACACAAGTGTCGTCCATCTGTCCATCTGCCGCCCACATTAATGATACGCGGTTGCCGAGGCGGTTACTCCGGCGCCACACGTCCGTCCCTCCGCCCGCCCACCATTGCTATATAAACTGATGCGCCGGCCATAGCCGCAGTCATCCGCATCCGTTCCCTTTCTCCTGTCCACACCACTACTGCCCACCATGGCTTCCTCGCGCTCCAGCGCTCTTTGGGACGGGCGGACGACGAACCACAAGGAGATGGCAGCCATTGCTGCTGACCGGCTGGCCGGCAGGCAGCCGGAGGATGACGACGTCCCAATGGAGAACATGGTAGTCGATGATGCGGCGCCAACCCCCTCCTCCGCGCCATCCTCGCCAGTGCATTGCACTATGACCATTGCCGAGGCCCGTGCCCAATATATGGACAGTGTAAGGCAGATGCGTCAAGAGCAGTTCCGGGAGGCGCAGGCCAACGCCGCCTACAACCACCATCTCCTCCAGGAGCACCTGCAGGCGGAGGAGCAGATCTCCGCGGAGCGGGCGGAGTAGGAGGCGCTGCTCGACTCGTACCGCTCGGCCCGCAAGGGCCGCCTCGACCGCTGGCGGGAGCGCATGCGGGTGGCGGAGGCTGCGGCCGCCTACAAAGAGGCTAGCAAAGAGGGCGATGAAGCAGGCGAGGCGCTGTTTGGCGAGACCAAGGACGAGGCAGAGGACAATGCCGGCTCCGACGAGTCCCCGTTCCGCTGGCGTCGACGAGGCCCTGCTTCGCCGAGGCCCCGTGGCGCTAACAACGAGGCAGAGGACACCGCCGGCTCCGCCGAGGCCCCGCCCCGCCAACAACGAGGCAGAGGACATCGCCGGCTCAGCCGAGGCCCCACCCTGCCGGCAATGCGGGGGAGGATTTCCACCGCTCCGCTGAGGCGCCGCCCGCCGACAACGAGACAGAGGACATCGCTGGCTCCGCCGAGGGCTCGCCCCACTGCCAATGAGGCCGCGCCACACAGAAAACAAGGAAGAGTAGAACACGGTAGGTCGCTGCCGCTCGGGTTCAAGTAAGGCCACCGCTGCTACCCTCCTATTGAAGCCAAGCTAGGTGGGTTGACCATTGACGGCCGGTTAGCTTCTTGGCGGCGATGTGGAGTCGGGGAGTTCTGCTGGAGAATAATGCTGCTTCTACTTAACTACTAGTGTAGTTGGCTGACTGACACATGGGCCCAACAGCCCACATGTTAGTTACGCAACTGCACCTGCAGTTAAGTCACTGAAACTTCTGTTCGGCTCAGCGGGACACAGGTGGGTAGCTTCGGTTAATTAATTATACCTCCAGCGCACCCCTGTTTAGTTGAAGAATGTATGAAATGTAATGAAATTTGGCATGTTTATATGAAATCCGACCGTGTATGAATGAATTTATTTCGATTAGTTCGAATTCCTGTATCACTGGCATTGGATGAACATGCAAAACAATATGTACTAGCATTATTCCCAGGGTGATCACCTCGTTTGCAGCAGTTTCACATGTACTCCCTCCGGTCCTTTCTAGTCTGCATACAAGTTTTGTCTGCAGTCAAAGTATCTCTACTTTGACCAATCTTATACAAAAAAGTACTCCCTCCTTCCATCTATATAGGGCCTAATGCGTTTTTCAAGACCGCCTTTGACTATTGATAAAATTAATACTACATGACATGCATAATGTGAAAATTATATCATTGAAAGCTCCTTTCACATACAAATTTGATGATGTGCTTTGTGTAAGTTGCATGTCATATATTATTGCTCTAACATTTGGTCAAAGTTAGCCTCGAAAAACGCATTAGGCCCTATATAGATGGAAGGAGGGAGTATGCACTTTCACAATGTGCGAAGTAAAAAGGAACAGAAGGAGTACAAAGAGTTTGAGCAGGTTTTTAGCATTTCTGTACATTGCAATCAAACACACAGGCCTGGCAATTCATAGAGAACATTCAAAACAATCGATGGTTATGCATCTCAGCAACTCACATGTCAGAGGCAATATTTACTTCACAACTAAAGAAAAAAGAAAAAATTGATCGACGCTCCTGACAGCAAGGGCGTCCCATTCGAAAATATCAAACGCATGTATTGCTAAAATCAATGAGCAAAATTTGACAAGGTTGTCCCATTCCAAAATATCAAATGCCTACGATTGTGGAATGGGCAGGGTTTGCCATCAGTTCGGACATTGACATGGCACCTCGTGCTAAATAAACCAGCTGTTCTTTTTGTGCAGTTCCACCAAAATCAACCAAATTCGCGTGTAGCTTGTATGATTTCGCCCTTATATGTTGCAACGCCTTGAACTTATCGGCACCTCCTTTCTTGTGGTGGAAATGAATGATTTGATGTATTCATGAACATTTTGTGCAGTTCCCATTGAAATCAAGCTGAGCACCCCTGTTTGCACAAATACAAAAAAGTGATTAGTATAGAGCAAACTGTACTATGAATTGACAGTTTCAACAGGCACATACATGGTCCATGTAGAGCACACTTTTAGAAAAATGGAACTCACCAGAAAGAATCCTAGAACAACATTGTACTCGCGCATCACAACAAAAAAATGGAGATTTTGTCAGTCCTTCTAAGCTGAAGTTAGTTTGGTCTTGTGGGGAGTAATGTAACCATCCTTCAACTGCTCCTTCTAATGATAAGATAGACAGGGCTTCTTCATCCTGGCATAATCGGAACTAGTCACTTCACATACTCCATATTCTTCTTCAGAGGAAGATGATCCTGTTGTGGAAAGACAAGAGGACTACTAAATGCTAGCATCACTGTTTGCTCGAAAAAAGGAAAGGAAATATTTAAAACAGCACAGATGAAGCACTTCTCAAGGACAATACCACTTTTTCATGACAGTATCTAAACAGTAGCACAACACCAATAGAGATGACAAAGCTCAATCATATGGATGAAATCAGTGGGCGAGTATCAACCTTTGTCAGGAGGCTTATTGTGTAGAGCATACAGATGAAGCAATTCTCCGGAACCATCTGTTGCAATCTACAGTGGTGGCCATGCTTACTATATACTCCTCGATTAGTTTAATGTTTCCAACATCTTCTTGTGCAGTTCCACTAAAATATATGGTATCTTCAAAGAAGATCCCTGTTTGCACAAGTAGAGATAATTAAATATTACATTAAGAGTGGCATCAAATCAGTGGCAAAACAATTGCTCGTTCTAGCCATAGCAATAAATTAAGATGCAAAACTATATCATTACTTGTGTCATCACAGTTCCAGTGCTTCATTACAGCACCGGGAGTTGATTTTTGTTTTTCTTCCCCTTGTTCTTCCCCTTCATCACTTGGTTCAATAACAAACAAGCTTCGCCTTCAATGTAAGATTTGGCATGTCAATTAGGGAGCACAAGTATAGTACTAAACTTAATTTTCTGATGAAAGTGGCAAAATACAGGCCAGCAGTTGTGAAATATCCTTATCTTACCTCAATGGGGAATTACGGTGCACATACAGATTGGAAGTCTTGTCTCCATTTGTGCAGTTCACTAAAATAAAGCAACATTATCGTACAAGTAGCACAACATATGAATGCACACTGCAGAATCATGTGAAAGAAGGCTAGTACTGACCTCTCATGATGCGGAATTCAAACAACTCACAAGAAGAAGATCTGAACCAAATTCGCCTTAACGGATAGGAAGTAAGATCTCCTCTTGTGCAGTTCCACTAAGATCAAGCAATCAAGCAACGTTGTCGGTGTGACATTTTGGTTGAACTGCACAAAACACTCTTAAAACAAAAGTGTTTTGTGTAGTGCAACAAAAGGTCACAATGGCAACGAGGTGAAGCAGATAACCCTGTTTACACAGAGGTGCAAAGGAAACAATTAGTGGTCAATAACGGTGGATGACACAGAAGCCAACAAAAAGAAGCATCTACCTTATCTAAATGGGAAAGAAAGCAAGACAGTAGCATTTCTCAAACGGTGGCATTGATTAATATTAACATAGAGATTATATTAACAATAAAATTCGTTAAACATGTAATTTGCTTTTAACTGTGGCATTTCATCAATTTTCCAGCGGCATTATTAGAGGGTGTTTGTTTACAGGGACATTTTGGTGTAGGGACTAAAAAAACTCCGTGTCAGTCCCATCTAAACCAAAGAGGAGGGACTTTTAGGGACTAAAAGTGGGCATTTGGGACTAAAGAAAGAAGACCCCGAGGGAGTCTTTTTGGGACTTTTTCCAACAGTTGCCCCTGCCACACATCGCACCTTGTCTCTATTAGTTCATTACTAGGGGTAACATGATCTTTTAGCATGTCATTTAATAAACTCTAGTCCATGTTTACTCCCTGGAACCCAGCAGGTAGGGACTAGGGAGTTTTTAACCAAACATGGCCTTAGATTAACAACAACTAATGAGTTGCACGGGACAGTGGACGCACCAGCACCATGTGCATCTACCGATGTACTGTGGTCATGCACAGTCTGTTTCAACAAAGAACAAGCAACCAAGGAGCATATTTGTGTTGGTCCCATTTTGTTATCTTTAGACACCTTTCCCTATGTGAGTGCAGCAAATCTAGTCCTGCTCAAACTCTATAGCCTTGTCCCTTCCTTTCCTTTTTGAACTAGTACTTTCGCCCCTTCTTTCCTCTTTGAACCACGTCCTAGATTTATGCGATACAACTTTCCCCACTACTTTCCCCCATTCCTTTCCTCTTTGAACCACGTCCTAGATTAATGCTATACAACTTTCCCCCTTCATTTCCTCTTTGAACCACGTCCTAGATTCATGCTATATACAACTTTTCCCACTACTTTCCCCCACTCCTTTCCTCTTTGAACCATGTCCTAGATTCATGGTATACATCCAGCTAGAGCAATGCATGTGGAGTAAGTAAATTATACCTTAAGGTTCTTGGGGCGTGGTTCGGTGGGCGACGGGACGACGGCGAAGAAGAAGGGGTCGGAGGCCCTCCCGCACCGCCGCTAGGTGGAAAGTGAACAGCTGCGCCGGTAGTCCCTCGCCGACGGCGACAACGTTAAGCCTCCTTCCCTTCCCGGTGGACGGATCCTGCCGGCTCTTTGAGCAGCAGTGAGGGAAGAGAGAGGCCAACGAAGTCTTGTTTAGATCTGGAGAGGGCGAGAGAGTGTGAAGAGAGCAACTACAAGCGCTGAGGCTCCAGCGGGAGAGGGCGAGAGAGTGAGCGAACAGGCTAACCAGCTACACAAGCCTCCCGTTATTATAACATGCACACATTTTAAGTGAATCCTTATTATAACATGCACACAAATTTTGGCCACTTGTATTCGACTTAAGTCAGTGTGCCACCGTATCTCGTATACTTACTACTCCCTCCGTCTAGGTGTAATAAGTCACGTTAGAAGGTGCAACGGGACCAAGGTGCGTGCGTGTGCACGCGCGCGCGCGCGTGTGTGTGTGTGTTTAACACCATGTGTGTGTTAGAGAGAGCGACAGATCGACCTACTCCTACAGAGAGATGTTGTGTAGTGTACGATTTTAGCCACGAGAGTCGGTGCATCCTCTCATTTCCGGGCGTGTCCGATAGGGACATGCGGACAGCTGCCACGCCCGCTCCTGACCAGCCTGGCCCACCCAAAGCCCCTCCATCGCCCGCGCGCGCTTCCCGCCCGAAACGGTCAGCGCCGCTCCAAAGAATCGGTGCTGCATTCATGCCTGGGCAGAGCGGACGCGACCTCTCACTGGCGCAAGAGTGATAGTTGCTTCGTTCGTCCAACTTACTGCTAGGTCTATGTGATTTGACGGCTCATTGGTCTTTATTACTGAGGTGGTAGGACTGCTGGATGTCCCACGCTTTCGGCGAAAGGAGGTATACTACTACTACTAGATTACAATTTTCTCCATTCTTACAGCGGAGGCGTGCAAGAGCAGTGAAAACACGCAGGCTCAGTGATTACATGGCCCACCTCACACTATCACCGTGCGACACCTAACTCTTTACATAGTACTCCCTCCGTTCCTAAATATTACTAGATGAGTCCCCGCGCATTGGCGCGGAACAGCGGTATATCTCTCTGCGCAAAATTATCGATTTCATAGAACAAAAAAACTCTATAACCGCATGACAAATGTGGTAGCCAAACTAAATAAACTCCCATCATCATTTACATCATCCCATGTAAGGAAAAAATATCAGCCAACTGAACTCCTACTGCATAATGGGATTATATTTTTCTTTTTGACATGTTAATGGGACTTAAAAACTCACTTACATGCATGCTACCGGTCCATGCTTGCATGCAGACATGTTGATGTGATTTAAAACCCACTCACATGCATGTGGCACGGTATTTCTGCATGCTTGCATGTGGCTTAGTGCGGAGCCTCTCAACGTCAAGATCAGACGACTATTATGGACTGATTTACTTCATCTAATGGCTACATCAATTTTGATGACGTGGCTCAAGGAGAGGATAGAGAATTCCTAGTAGTGGGGGCTAGCTATTACTAGTAGATATAAGTCTTTGTAGAGATTCCACTACATACGGAACAAAATGAATGAATCTACACTTAAAATGCATCTATATACATCCGCATGTGGTTCATGGTGAAATCTCTACAAAGACTTATATTTAGGAACGGAGGAAGTACTAGGTTCATAGCATTGTACAAATTTATCTATATACATCCGCATGTGGTTCATAGCAACATTTCATCAAATACAAAGGAGACTAACATGCATGCTATATATATCCGCATGTGGTTCATAGCATTGTACATATTGTTACATGTATCTTGCGTCCAAGGTTTCCCGTTGCAACATTTCATCAAATACAAAGGAGACTAACATGCATGCTATTGCATCTCAATGATTGACAGATCATAGCAAATATGTACTCCCTTCGTTCCAAAATAAGTTTCTCAACTTTGTGCAAACTTTAGTACAAAGTTGTACTACTACTAAAGTTGACACTTATTTTGGAACAGAGGCAGCTAAATAAAAAAATGATCCATGCAGTCCCTAGCCCTTGAACCGTGAACCCTGACTAGGCTTCAATTTGCTGGCAATGTTCGAGCTTCCTAATAAATGAAATTTGCAACCTTCTGACCATCGGATCACTTTGTGCAGTTTCACCAAAATCGAGATGAGCATCCATCTGGCAAAGAAATTGAACAAGCGTGATTAGAATAAGATTACTGGGACTAGTTGATGAGACATAAACTCATCACAAATACAATACGTAGAAGCCAGTAGAGGTATGTGCGGGGCAAAGAAGTAGAGAAATATCCACAGGGAGTGATGTGGGCAGCTGGAGCAGTGGTGCAAGCCGGCTGTAAAGGGAGTTGTACCTGAGGGACGTAGCTCAACCTTGAGGAGGGCGGCGGGAGGCGGCAACTGCCCACGTCGCGGCAGTGAGTAAGGGACGAAGGCAACCTCACCGGCTTTGTGAGAGAGAACGGCGGGGACCCCTGATGGGGACGTGCTGACAGTGGGTTTTCGCCGTCGGCGACGGCCACCGCATCTACACTAAGCACCCACCCCTTCCCCAAGCGGACGTGATCTGCCGGGATGTTTGAGATGTGGCCACAGTCGTTTTGTGCGAGAGAGTGTGAAGAGAGCAACCCCAGCAAGCAACCGTGTAGGTTGGCCTGTCCTGACTATGTACTCATTTTCTCTCCATATGAACCTATCATATTGCGTACGTGCCACTGAAGAAAAAAAAACTTTATTTATAAATGACGCGGCACCTACTACTCGTTCTCCTATAACCTTGCGCTTGGCATCTTCAAAATATTGACCTTGCGATTGGCTCTTCGCCTCTTCGGGAAGTCGAGCAATAATGGTAGTGCAGTATATATCGTTCTGGCTATATGAGACCGAATGAATTGCTGCACGTCCACCACGTGGGCGAGGGTCGAGGGGCGAGGGAGAGTGCTACATACGGAGCAAAATGAGTGAATCTACACTCTAAAATACGTCTATATACATTAGTGTTTGGAGTATGTACTAGTAGTTCATATTGAAGTCTACTAAAGGACATATATATTCCAAACAATATGATATAATCTCTATAACCAAGGTAGTAGGGACGAGGAGTAAACGGAGGGAGTAGTAAATTTTTCTCCTTGTCCCGCGAGCCACCGCGCGCATGGGCGAGGGAGCGGGCGTAAGGCGTAGTAAGCAAGCTTCACCTCATCCTGCGAGCCACCGCGCCCATGGGCGGGGGAGACGGCGTACTAAGCAAGCTTCTCCTCGTTCTGCGAGTTGACGGGACACATCAAAAGTACTCCAGTGTATAGAGCCTTGCCTCTAAGGTAGGCCCCACATGGTTTGCCTCTTTTTTTAACATAACACGTCAAGTCACAATTTGTTTGTTCACCCATGGTAGACGATCCTCCCTCCACCAAGTGGACACGTGCCAAATTACCACGTGGGCTGCCTTTTTCGTACAGAACTGAGCTCCAGTGTGTACCCGCGCGGGTGTGGTTGGGAAAGAGACGGGAGTACGTGCGCCATGCATGCACCTCTTCTCTTCGTGCACGCCCCCCACCTACGTGGGTGTGTGTGAGAGATACAAACCGCGTTCGTGAGTGTTTTTTGTTTTGGGGTGGGGGTTGATTTCGTGAATTATTTGTGGGAATATGTGTCGATGACATCTCAAACAAAATTTTGCATGCAATGTGTGTGAAATGGAGGCCTATCCATATCATACATAGAGGGTCGGGCAATCCACGAGAAGAGAGGGAGGGGTCATAGCTACCGATAGAGTCGAAGAGAGGATCAAGTGGGTGGGTACAAGATCGATGAAGAGAGCCATCGAAATTGTGTGTGTGTACAAGTCAAAGATATATGGCGACTGGCCTACCGGAACGTTAGAGGGCACACGTCAAGTTTGTGTGTGGCAGGGAGACATGACTAGAGCGCTCGATGTATCGGTGTGTGTGTGGGGAGGGGGTGGTGGGAGGGGTAGGCAGAGGCCTAACTATAGAGGTAGAACGACTCGTATATGTGTTGAGAAGGAGAGACCCAGCTATGTCTTGAGGGAGATCGGTCGACATCCATACATAACTGAAGGATGGGAAATATGATGGGAGAGAGAGAGAGGAGAGAGAGAGGGAGGGAGGGAGAGGGTAGAGTGCTGGATGGGTGATGGAGTTGCTTCTCGAAGATGGTGGGAGAGGCCTACTAGACAGACTGAGGGTGGAACTGCAATGTTATCAATAAGAGTGGGGATGTGTTTCTGTGTGTGCCTGTGCGTGATATATCTGTCGGGACGCATCCATGGATGATGAAGGGGAACCATGTGTTTGGTAAGCAAACCTAACTAGATCGGTAGATCAATTGTTGTTTGTCGGAGGAAGGGAGAGACACAACTAATGAGGTAGATCGATTGACGTGTGGGTAAAAACGAGTTATAAGGACCTAGCTAGCTATATGTATAGCGAGAGATCGGTCGGTGTACGTCCATTTGTTAGAGGCAAATAAGGCCCAGCGAGATGGATAGACAGAGAGAATGGAGCTAGGAGGTGGTGCGAGAGGCCCAACTACTAGCTAGATAGGGGGAGGAGTGTGTGGTTGTGAGAGCGATGAAAAGAGGGGTGAGAGTTTAGACGTGTGTCTGACCGTATGAGAGACACGAGGCAAGGACACATAAAGGAGGAGATTGAAGGTGTGTTTGTATGTTGTAGGCATGCATCGCTGGAGAGGTTTATCGATCGGTGTGTGTCGGAAATGAGTTGTGGAGATTCTGGGAGAACGACCTAAAGAAAAAATGAATGTGCCTGGTAGATAGAATGCCGAGGGAGGGGGAGGGCGAGGAGGGCGTGTGCATGCACGAGAGAAAGTTAGTGGTAGCTACAAAGGTTAGAGGATTGTGTGGGTGTAAGAGACTAACAAAGATCATAATTTGATATGAAAGCGGATTCATATATTTGAATAGGAGATCATAGTTGTCGGAGTAAATGGCCATGGGTAGCCTAGCCGGCTTCCCCTGGCACTTCTGCAAAAATTACGAGCCCGCCCGGCTCTCAAGAATCCAAGACACGGGACCACCTTCCCCCCGCCGGCTGCGATCTAGGCAGGCTTTGGGAAGGCAGTCCGACTTCAACCTTCATGAAAGAGCCGACTCCAAGAAGCCGGCGGTGAGAAGGCCGACTCCTTCGAGCCGGCTCGCCATAAAGCCATCAAGACCGTACCCACAAAGTTTGCACCCACCTAACGGTGGTGCGACGGGGCGTGGCTACAGGAGAGCCTGCCACCCCCGAATCCCGGAGCACGCTTGGCACAGTGCGCCGTACGAGGTAGGCACGACCCGTCCGACGCCGCACTGTAGCCACGTTGACCCTGGCGTCACCCACAACGGGCCGCCAGCGCGGCCCACAGGCGGTGGGCCCCTTCGCGCGGAGGGACGGCCGAAGGCGGCCATGCTTCTGACCAGCCGGCCCGAGACGGAGCCGGCTCCCCGCGGCCGGCTTGCCGCCTCCCTCGAAGAAGACGCCCCATTAAGGAGACAAGACGCTGTAAGGCTACAGCGATCGCCCGGCAGGCGGCGGTACTGTAGCCGCGCTTACCACGATGAAGCTCACGTCAGCAAGATGAAGCCAAAGTGACCAAGGAGTTGGCAGCCGGCGGGACCCACCTGCCGGCGGGCCCCAGCAGTCGGCGCAGAAGCCGGCGGGTGCAGTCACAGATGGCTGGGCCCCGCGCCCAGCTGGATTACCATTGTACCCCCGGGGGGTAGGCCTATATAAACCCCCCGGGGCACCCATGCAAAGGGTTGGACCCCCCGCTAGTTCTAGAGACCATACAAGGAGAAGAAGTAGGCTAGCCGTGCCCTTTCTTCCTCCTCCTCCCCCAAAAACAGCTCAAGGAGCGTTGTGTAGCTACTCGATTCATCTAGTGAGCATGCGGAGACCCCGCAGAGCAGCAGTAGGGGTGTTATCTCCTCGGAGAGCCCCGAAGCTGGGTAAGATCCGCCGGTGAGCATGTCTTCGCCTCATCCCGCTTCCAGGCACCGGCGACGTCTTACTGGTTCCCACAAAGATAAGCCACCCATTGGCATATGTCGCACCTACCACCCGACATTTGGCGCCCACCGTGGGGCCAGGCGCACCGTCGTCCGGAGACCTGTCCTGGACGGGAACCCTCTTCCTCCCCAGCGAGCGTAGCCAGCCCGGCACGCCCGATGGCGCCTGCCGCGACGCGCTGCAAGGCGTCACCAGCGTCTGTGCGGCAAGCGGCCTCGCCGATCTCCCAGACGAGCTCGCCTCCGATGCGGGCGCTGACCGCCTCGCCAACCTCCTCGGCCAGCTCCATGTCTCCAGCGAACCCGCTGCGGACCTGGAGTCGGTTGGCTCCACCGACCCGATGCCTGTCGACTCCGACACGGCCTCCTATGACGCCTTCCCCACCAACGTCGCGATCTACGACGACCCGCTTCCTCGAGCCGACGGCCACGATGCTGTCGCCGCCGAAGTGATGGTTGTCGGCCACAGCGGCCCGGCTGACGAGAGCGCCCGCGACGCCTCGCGCGCGGCGGCCCACGACCTGTCCGCTCCTCTCCCGGCCGACGCCGACGACGAAGCCCTGGAAGCACGCCGCCTCGCCCTCCTCGCAGAGGGCCGGAGGCTGGCCTCCGTAAGACGCCTCACTGAGGCCTACCAGCGCGAGGCTGACCGCGCCGCCTTCGGCACGCCGGCCCCGAGCGGGCCAAGCCGGGCCGGCCTTGTCAAGCAACGCGGCGCCGTCATCGCCGACGCACTGGGAGTCGACCGCCCGGTCTATGCCACTCCGCTCGAGAACTTGCGTGCCGCCCAGGCGGCCGTAGACGACCTGGACGGCCTGGAGCCCGAAGACCTCCCCCACATGACCCGGCGCATCCAGCAGCTGATTGATGCCGCCGCGCAGCGGCATGAAGCCGACGCTCGCACGGAAAGCCTTCCCCCGCGCCGAGAGCAGGGCGCGACATCCCGGACGCCGACTACGAGCGATACCCGCGCGCGACGCGAGAAGGAGCCGGCTACCAGCCGTCGACGGACCTGGATCTCCATCGAGCGGGACGCGGACAGTTATCCCCGAGCCATGGAGTGGCGGGGCGACCCGCCTCCGCCTCCGCCCCGTGGAGAGAGATACCCCGCCTCACCGCCAGTGGCGCACCCGACTCTCAGCGGCCGACTGGGCCGCCGCGAAGGAATCGGCGAGAACGACGCCCGCCATTGGCTCGACCGCCTGGCACGATCCCTGGCATTTGAAGAAGAAGACGATGTCGGCCCGCCTTGCTTTGGCCCCCGCATCCGCGATGAGCCCTTTCCCAAAGGGTTCTCGCTCCCAAGAGACACGCCAAGGTACAACGGCTCCGTGAAGCCGGAAGATTGGTTGATCGACTACTCCACCGCAGTTAGCATAGCCAACGGCAACCGGCGAGTCACCGTGAAGTACGTGCCCCTCATGCTGCAAGGCACGGCGCGGACTTGGCTCAACAGCCTCAAGCCGCGTAGCATCAACAGCTGGCTAGACTTCACAGAAGCCTTCATCCGCAACTTCACCAGCACTTACAAGCGGGCTCCCAAGCCCAGACAACTTTCCTTGTGCGTGCAAGGCCCCGCCGAGTCCACTCGCGATTACCTCACACGTTGGGCCGAGCTCCGCAACTCCTGTGAAGGGGTGCACGAGGTACAAGCCATAGAGTACTTCACAGCCGGATGCCGAGAAGGCACCCTCCTCAAGCACAAGCTCCTCTGCGATGAGCCGGCTACTCTCGACGAGCTTCTGGACATAGCCGACAAGTACGCTACCGCCGACTCCACGATGAAGACCGAGCTCCGGGTAGACGCGTCCGGGAAGGTGCTCAACCCGGCGCCCAAGACGCCGGCTGGAGAGCCCGGCCGACACCCCAACTCGAACGACAACAAGCGCAAGGGCCCTGCGCCGCCTCCCGCTAGCCGGCAGGTGGCCACGGTCGAAGATGCGCCGCCTGAAGAACGACCGGCGCCCAAGAAGCCCAAGGGCGGCAGGCCGGCTTGGCAGCCCGCCTTCTCCTACGAGCAAACCCTCGACGCCCCTTGCAAGTTCCACAGCGGCGCGAAGCCGTCCAACCACACGACCCGGAAGTGCAACTGGCTCACCCGAATCTCTAAAGGCGAGGGGCTCTTGCCACCTCCGCCTGCCGGCCCGCCGCCTCCGCCGCCTCCGGCCGCTCGGCCCGCAGTCGGAGCCGTGCATGACGAGTTTCCTGATGAGCAAGCAACCTACGTCGTCTTCACCAGCTAGCCCGAAGACCGGCGCGGCAAGCGCCGAGAGCACCAGGAAGTCAGCGTGATCACTGCCAACCCCGCTGAACACATGCATTGGTCAGAAAAGCCCATCAGCTGGAGCCGGGCCGACCACCCGGAGGTGATGCTGTCTCCCGGCTCTTACGCTCTGGTCCTGGAAGCCACCCTTGCAACGGACAGACGCGCCGCCCGCTTCTCCCGTGTGTTGATAGACGGCGGGAGCAGCATCAACATCCTGTATCGTGACACCCTCGAGAAGTTGAACGTCAAGACGAGACAACTCACGCCCACTCGGACAGTGTTCCACGGCATCGTGCCCGGCCTGTCCTGCGCCCCCATTGGCAAAATGAAGATTGATGTACTTTTTGGGGACAAGGAGCATTTCCTCCGGGAAGCAATCTAGTTCGAAGTGGTGGACCTGGAGAGCCCCTACCATGCACTGTAGGGCCGACCTGCCTTGGCCAAATTCATGGCGGTCCCCCACTATGCATACCTCAAGATGAAGATACCAAGCACCAAAGGCGTCATCACCGTAGCCGGCGACTACAAGAAGTCCTCCGAGTGCGCAGCGGCCAGCAGCCGGCTGGCCGAGTCCCTTGTGATCGCCGAAGAGAAGAAGATGCTGGACCGAGTCGCGGCCCTAGCCGGCAAGCAGCCGGCCGTGTCCCCCGACCCCAAGGAGCACGATGATCAAGGATCTTTCCAGCCGGCCAAGGAGACGAAGAAGATACCCCTTGACCCCGAGCATCCAGAGAGGTTTGCCGTCATTGGGGCAAATCTGAACAGCAAATAGGAAGGCGAGCTCGCCGATTTCCTCCGTGAGAATCGAGACATCTTTGCGTGGTCCCCCAAGGACATGCCAGGTGTTCCGAGGAAGTTCGCCGAGCACAAGTTACATGTTCGAGAAGACGCAAAGCCAGTCAGACAGCCCCTCCGCCGACTGTCGGAGGAGAAACGCAGGATTGTAGGGGAGGAAATAGCCCGGCTCCTGGCGGCCGGCTTCATCATGGAAGTTTTCTTTCCAGAGTGGCTCGCCAACCTGGTCCTTGTGTTGAAGAATAATAACAAGTGGCGCATGTGTATAGACTACACAAGTCTCAACAAAGCCTACCCCAAAGATCCTTTCGCCCTGCCAAGGATAGACCAAGTGATAGACTCCACAGCCGGATGCGAGCTGTTGAGTTTTTTGGATGCTTACTCTGGATATCACCAGATAAAGCTAGACTCGGATGACCGCCTGAAGACCGCCTTCATCACGCCGTTCGGAGCCTTCTGCTACCTGACTATGACATTCGGCTTGAGAAATGCCGGTGCCACCTTTCAGCGTTGCATGCAGAAGTGCCTCCTCAAGCAGCTCGGCAGGAATGCCCACGTGTATGTGGACCACATCGTGGTGAAGACGGAGAAGCGTGGCACCTTGCTAGAAGACCTCAAGGAAACATTTGAGAACCTGCGCCGGTTCCAAATCAAGCTCAACCCCGAGAAATGCGTGTTCGGGGTGCCAGCCGGCCAGCTCCTAGGCTTCCTGGTCTCCGAACGCGGCATCGAATGCAACCTAGCGAAGATCAAGGCCATCGAGAGAACGGTGATCCCCACCAAGCTTCGAGACATTCAGAAGTTCACCGGGTGCTTAGCCTCCTTGAACCGCTTCATGAGCCGGCTCGGAGAAAAGGCCCTCCCCCTCTACCGCCTCATGAAGAAGAGCACTCACTTCGAGTGGAACGACCAGGCCGACCAAGCTTTCCACGAGTTGAAGAAGATGCTGGCCACGCCGCCTGTCCTCGCAGCGCCGACTGAGAAAGAGCCCATGCTCCTTTACATCGCTGCAACCAGCCGGGTGGTCAGCACCGTCATCGTAGTCCAGCGCCCGGAAGAAGGCCGAGCCCAGCCGGTCCAGAGGCCGGTGTATTATTTGAGCGAGGTGCTGTCCGCCTCAAAGCAGAACTACCCGCACTACCAAAAGATGTGTTACGGCATGTACTTCACCGCCAAGAAGCTGAAGCCCTACTTTCAAGAGCATCCCGTCACGGTCGTATGCACTACCCCGCTAGCCGAGATCATAGGCAGCCGGGATGCGTCCGGCCGGGTCGCGAAATGGGCAATCGAGCTGGCCCCTTACACAATCTTCTACCAGCCCCGCACCGCCATCAAGTCCCAAGCGCTGGCCAACTTCCTCGTCGACTGGGCCGAGACCCAGTACCTGCCGCCGGCTCCGGACTCCACCCATTGGCGCATGCACTTCGACGGGTCCAAGATGCGCACCGGCTTGGGAGCCGGCATCGTCCTTACCTCTCCCAAAGGCGACAAGCTCAAATACGCACTACAGATCCACTTCGCCGCCTCCAACAATGTGGCCGAGTACGAGTCGCTCATACACGGGCTCCGGCTTGCCAAAGAACTTGGCATTCGCCGGATCCTATGTTATGGCGACTCGGACCTGGTAGTCCAGCAGTCATCCGATGACTGGGACGCCAAGGACGCGAACATGGCGAGCTACCGTTTCCTGGTCCAACAACTCAGCGGATACTTTGAAGGGTGCGAGTTCCTCCACGTACCTCGAGCCGACAACGAGCCAGCCGATGCCTTGGCCCGAATAGGCTCCACCCGGCAAGCAATTCCAACCGGCGTCGCTCTACAACGCCTATTCAAGCCGTCTATCAAGCCGTCTCCGGAATCCGATTCCATCTTCGTGCCTCCTGACCCCGATGCGGCCAGGTCCGGCTCGAAGAATCAAGTAGCCGACCTCAAGACCCCTGTAGCCGGCCCGGGGACTTCGGCAGCCGGCCCGGGGACTGCACCAGCACTACAGCCGGCGGCCGACTCCAGCACCTCACCGCCCAGCCCGCCCACCCTAGTGGCAGTAGCCACTTTGGCAGTAGAAGAAATCGCGGCTCCATCTTGGGCTCAGTCCATCCTCAACTTCTTAGTGAACCAAGACCTGCCGGCCGGCGAAACAGAAGCAAGACAAGTCCAGCGTCGAGCCGGAGCGTACACAATCGTCAACAGAGAACTACTCAAGCGCAGCGTCACCGGAGTCCTCCAGCGATGAGTCGAGCAAGAGAAGGGCATCGCAATCCTCGCAGACATTCACCAAGGAGAGTGCGGCCACCATGCGGCCTCAAGATCACTTGTCGCCAAAGCCTTCCGCCATGGTTTCTTCTGGCCGACTGCTTTGGACGACGCCAAAGAGCTAGTCAAGCATTGCAAGGGATGCCAGCTCTTCAGCTCCAAGCAACACATGCCGGCCTCGGCACTCAAGACCATTCCCCTCACTTGGCCCTTTGCCGTTTGGGGACTGGACATGGTGGGCCCATTCAAGACGGCGCACGGCGGCATGACGCATCTGCTCGTCGCCGTGGACAAGTTCACCAAGTGGATTGAAGCAAAGCCGATCAAGAAGCTGAATGGGCCGACTGCCGTGACCTTCATCGCAGACATAACAACTCGGTATGGCGTGCCGCACAGCATCATCACCGACAATGGCACGAACTTCGCCAAAGGAGCCTTGGCACGTTTCTGCGCAGCCCAAGGCATCCGGCTGGACTTAGCGTCCGTCGCCCATCCGCAGTCAAACGGCCAGGTCAAGCGAGCCAACGGCCTCATCCTCTCCGGCATCAAACCCCGATTGGTTGTACCTCTGGAACGCTCGGCCGGCTGTTGGCTCGATGAGCTGCCGGCTGTCCTCTGGAGTCTGCGCACTACACCCAACAAGTCAACCGGCTTCACCCCCTTCTTCCTTGTGTACGGTGCCGAGGCGGTCATCCCAACTGACATCGAATTCGACTCGCCTCGAGTAACCATGTACACGGAAGCGGAGGCCAAGGAAGCACGAGAAGACGGCATCGACCTGCTGGAAGAAAGCCGGCTATTAGCCCTCAGCCGGTCTGCCATTTACCAGCAGGGTTTACGCCGCTCCCACAGCTGGAAGGTCAGGCCAAGATCTTTCCAAGAGGGCGACCTTGTGCTCCGGCTGATTCAGCAAACAGCCGACCAGCACAAGCTTTGAGCCCCTTGGGAAGGCCCTTTCGTCATCAGCAGAGCTCTAGGCAACGACTCCTACTACCTGATCGACGCACAGAAACCGAAGGCACGCAAAAGAGACGACTCCGGCAAGGAGTCGGAACGGCCATGGAACGCCAACCTCCTTCGAAGATTTTACAGTTGAAAGGCAGTATGTATCACACTAACTTTTGTATTAAGTACAAGACAATAGGCTCCCCGAGGAGGGCTCGGGGACTGCCATCCCTTATTTATGAATGAAAATATCATGCTTGTCGTATCATTTACTTATTCTGTCCGACACCGAGTCCGACTAGTCGGCTCGGGGACTGGCCGACTGAAGTTATATTAGAAGTCCTACCTGCAGTCAGACAAGTAGTGTGCCGGCTCTCAAGCCTTCCCTTGCCAAAGTCGCAGTTCAAAGAACAGGCTGTCCGGCTGGCAAGGGTTAAAGGTAGGAACGACCGCCCACACGAAAAACGGCTAGGGACTAACGGACTAATATAACAAAGCCGGTTTTTCCCGCACCGCCGACCGGCTACCAGAGTAGCCGGCCGGCCGGTTTCCATTCACTTTACTTTAAATCCAAGAAAGCTCAAGTACTTGCCTCCCCAAAGAGGGAAGGCGGCAAAGGAAAAGCCTAAGGACAAACAAGCATACGTGAATGGAAACCAAACATGCACGTGATAATATTTACATAAAAAGACCTCCAAGAGGCCAGCATTCAACATAGTTTGGATACACCCCCAATGGGTGGAACTGCGAAACTTAACAAAAGATTGTTCAAAGACAACAAAGCAGGAAAGATAAAGATGGCAGGTCAGGCTGGCGGAGCGGCCGACTGGTTGGCGGAGACGGTCGCGCCGGCTGAAGGAGCGGCCGGCTGACGAACTTCGGCTTGGTCGCCGCCTCCTGCAGAGGGCGCGCTTCCACGCGCCTCGTTGCTGGAGGCACGGTCGGCCTGAGGTGGGCTGGTTGTTCCACCAGCCGGCTCGACGTCTCCGCCGCCGTCGTCTTCGTCCTCTTCGCCCTCGTCGCTGGAGGCAATCTCCTCCGCCGAGTCCTCGCCCACCGCCGGGTTCAGCCCGAACCACTCCTCCGGCTGCGCGACACCGTCATCATCGATTTCGGGTGTGAAAACGCTGATGTCGGTGCACTCGGCGATCGTTGAAGATCGCTGGGCGATAGCCGGCCTCACCTCCTCCAGCTCCGCATCGGCCTCCATCCGCCAAGTACGCAGCTGGTCCAGGCTCAGTCCTCGGTACCAAGCCCGTACGAATTCCAACGCCCGCCCGGCTCCGAGGCGGGCCGCTGACGCCTTCCAAGCCTCGAAGCGTCCGACTGCGACTTCCAACCAGTCGGCAGTTCGGCTCGGGGTGCGGGGGATCGTCTCGCCAGGCTAGAGGGCGGCCAGCACCTGCACCCCCGCACGTTGGAGCCGGCGGAGCATCCGGTGGGCCGGCTGCAGCCGCGCCTGGACAGCCAGAAGCTGCTCCTCAAGGGTCCGGTTTGCATCCGGCGCAATGTCGGCCCCCGCTTGACGGCGCGCTTCGCGATGAGCCTCGATGGTTTGGGCAGCGAAGACAGAGTAGCCCGGGAAGTAATCTGCAAGAAACAACAAGCAACAGTCCAAGATAAGTCAAAAAAAAACCCAGACGGCAAGGGACGGGGGAAGGCCGTGGAAAGCAGCTTACCGTCGATCAAGTCTTCAATCCGGCCGTAGCCTTCCTCCAGGCCTCGCCGGGTCTCGGACCAGGTCGCCGCCGCTATCTCATACTCCGCCAGCACGGCGGCTTCGCTCTCCTTCGCCGCCTGAAGGGCCGTTTTGTGGCTCTCCTCTTGGTCGGCCAGCTTCTTGGCCAGGCGATCCCGTTCCTGGACCAAGGCAGTGCACTCGGCCTCTTTGGCGAAAAGGGCGGCCTTCGCTTCGCCAAGCTCCTTCCTCAAGTCGGCGTTGGCCCCTGAAGACAAAGAAGAAGAAAAATCAATAAGAAAGGAGTCGTCAAGAAAGATTCGACCCGACTGCGCGGCAGTCGGCCCGAATCTCGGGGACTACACCCAGTGGGTGCACTGGCGCGCCCCCACAGGAGACAAGCAAACCAAGTACTTACTTCGGCTGTCGGCTAGGTCGTTGGTCCGCCGGCTCAGCTCTCGAGCCTGGGAGTCGAAGGCGGCGACATGAAGGTTGTGGTATTCCTGAAAGTTTAGAAAGAAAGCAAAGTAAGGTGGCCGTCGAGAAAGATCCGACCTGACTGCGCAGCAGTCGGCCCGAATCTCGGGGACTACACCCAGTGGGTGTGCTGACGCGCCCCCACGGAAGAAATCAAGAAAGCAAAGCAGCCAAGAGCGAAGGACTTACCCGAACAGAGGTTCGTGTCGACGAGAACTCTTGGTTGAGCTGCTGCAGCAGGGCGGCTTGAGCTCGTAGCCGGCCCCGGACCCCTTGAGCCGCTGCTTCTAGCTCGCCGGTCCCCCCGATGGGAGTCCACTCGGACACGGCGGAGCTGGCCACCTCCAGATCTCCTGCCGGCTGGCCTGCGCCCGCGGCTCGGTGCAACTCCGGCGGAGCGGCGCCTCCTTCAGCATGCCGGCCCGTCGCCAGCTGCACCTTAAGGCCGGCCCGGCTCCCTGGCTCACCTCCGGCCGGCTCCTCCGGCGCCGCTGGCGATCGACTGCCTTGGCCCGCCCCGGTTGGCGCCGCAGGCGGCGTTCTCCCGGCCAAGACCACGGGCTCCTCCTCCCTCTCCAACGGCGGCGGGTCTTGGATGATCTCCTCCGCCATGGGCAACGGGGTGTTGGGGGCCACGGCTCGGAGGGGAACGGCGAGCAGCGGAGGCTGGCTGCGCAAGCTTTCCGCCTCCGTCTCTGCAGGAGCCGCCTCCTTCTGGGCCTTGGCTACGGCTTCAGCCTGCCCCTTTGCCGCCTGGGCGGCCGCCTTCTCCGCCGCCTCGCGCTCCTCCCGCGCTTCGCGGGCGTTCCACTCTGTGGCCTCCCTAAGATCGGCGCGGGGGTCCACGCGGCGGGAGCTCGAAGAACCTACAGCCGGCCCCACGACGGAGCCGCCTGGGCCCAGCTCGAGAGAAAGCGGCGCCCTGTCCAGCAAACGAAGAAAGCTAAGAGTGCATTTGAAGAAAAAAGAACAACGACGAGGCTACGGCAAGTGGTTAAAAACTTACGCCGAGACCGCCTGGGGCTGTTTCACGGCTTTGCGGAAGCGGGCCGCCTTCGCGGCCGCCTCTTCTCGCTTCGTCGCCGCGGCGGAGGGCTTGGACTTCTTCGGCCGGCTGCCGAAGAGGCCTAGAGCGGCCCGACGTTTCTGCGCGCCGCCGGCAGCCGGCGCGACGGACGAGCCGGCGCCCTGTTGATCGGCCGCCGGCTGGCGGCGCGGAACGACTTCGGCTTCAAAGTCGTCCGGACAGTCCTCGAAGCTCGCGGTGAACTTCGAGCCTCCGGGCTCGGCGCTGTCCCCCACGACGGCGTCTTCCATGGCGGCCGCCCCCAAGTCTGGGTCATCAACATCATCCACCGTGCGGTCGGGGATGTACTGGCGCTCGATCCCTGCCGCCCCGGCCGGCGGCGGGAGAAGAGGGTTCTGCACAGAGAGCCGGAAGGTCAGAAGCCGGCCGTCGCGAAGCCGGCCGACGATGAAAAAGAGGACAAAGAGAGAAGCTTACCACGGGTGGAGGATTCGCGCGAGAGTACGGCGCCTTGCCGTACTGCCAGTCCCCGCTGAGCTTGCAATTGGCGATGTAGTTGACCATAAGTGCCACCTCCGCGTGGGGCATCTCCCATGTGCTGAGCCGGCTTGGGTCGAACCGGCCGCTCATCTGACACATCATGTGGGGCCGGCTCTGGAGAGGAAGGATCCGGCGCTCCACGAAGGCGGCCACCAAGTCGGCCCCGCGCAGGCCTTCTGACTGAATGAGCACCCGAAGCCGGGAGATGGCGGCGTTCCCGGCTGGAGACAACGACCGGGATCGGAAGCTCCACGAGGGCTGCCTCCCAGCCGGCGGGCCGGCTACGTAAGCCGGCAAGTTGATGTAGTCTTCTTGCTCGGCGACGTTCTTCACATAGAAGTAAAATCTCTGCCAGACCTTCACCGACTGAATCAGGGGGATGGGCGGGAACGGATTGTTCTCGCTCGCCCTCCTCATGGCGATGAAGGCTCCGCAGGGGGCGGGCACGCCGGCGACGACCGTGCCGAGCTTGCTCTGGAAGAATTCTCCCCAGAGCTCCAGCGTGGGGAGCAGCCCCAAGAAGCCTTCGCAGAGGGAGACGAAGGCCGACAGCAGCATCACCGCATTGGGCGTGAGGTGATGCGGCTGGAGGTTGTAGAAGTCGAGGAAGGAACGAAGAAACCCGCTCGCCGGGAGGCCGAAGCCGCGCATGCAGTGCGAGCGGAAGACGACCCGCTCGCCCTCCTCCGGCGCCGGCGAGATCTCCCTCTCGGGCGCCAGATGGACCTGAACGCGGTTGGCGCCGGGCAGGCGCCGGGTCTGGCGAAGGAACTCCACGTGATCTTCATGGACGTTGGAGCCGTCCCAAGAGCTTGACAATGCCATGGCGACGAGGTGGCGTGGAGACGCGACGGCGTTGAGGAGGAGGCTGCGGCGGCAGCGAGAGTAAGGAGACGAGGGCTAGGAGGGACGGAGTGGGAGGGAGCGCACGAACCTCTGTCGCTCCCTCTCCTCCCCCTACTTATAGGCTCACGTGACGGAGTCGAGGAGGCGGGGCGTGGGGAAGCGTGGGGGTCGATCGTGCCCACTTCCCACGCCCCACGATTACCGATCCTTAATGGCGAGGCGAAATTGCCTTGAGAAGGCGAGCGGCCCTGTGGGCCACGGGAGATCCGTGCCCGGACCGAGGCTCGCGAGTGGTGGGCCCGGGCCTGCGGCGGCATCCCATCGGGCGCGTGCGCTCGCAGAATCCTGCCGCCACGTGGCCGCGAGAGGGCCCGTGGTCAGCATGCAGGCCCCCTCTCCTCCCGCTTACGTGGGTTATCAGAAGTCGGCGTACGCCCGCGAAGCCGGCTCTCCGGGATAGGAAGCTGACCAAGCTTCTCGTCCCCTTGTTCACCTCGGAGCTCGATCAGCTTCGGGGACTACTGTCGGAGTAAATGGCCATGGGTAGCCTAGCCGGCTTCCCCTGGCACTTCTGCAAAAATTACGAGCCTGCCCGGCTCTCAAGAATCCAAGACACGGGACCACCTTCCCCCCGCCGGCTGCGATCTAGGCCGGCTTTGGGAAGGCGGTCCGACTTCAACCTTCATGAAAGAGCCAACTCCAAGAAGCCGGCGCTGAGAAGGCCGACTCCTTCGAGCCGACTCGCCATAAAGCCGTCAAGACCGTACCCACAAAGTTTGCACCCACCTAACGGTGGTGCGACGGGGCGTGGCTACAGGAGAGCCTGCCACCCCCGAATCCCGCAGCACGCTTGGCACAGTGCGCCGTACGAGGTAGGCACGACCCGTCCGGCGCTGCACTGTAGCCACGTTGACCCTGGCGTCACCCACGACGGGCCGCCAGCGCGGCCCACAGGCGGTGGGCCCCTTCGCGCGGAGGGACGGCCGAAGGCGGCCATGCTTCCGACCAGCCGGCCCGAGACGGAGCCGGCTCCCCGCGGCCGGCTTGCCGCCTCCCTCGAAGAAGACGCCCCATTAAGGAGACAAGACGCTGTAAGGCTACAGCGATCGCCCGGCAGGCGGCGGTACTGTAGCCGCGCTTACCACGATGAAGCTCACGTCAGCAAGATGAAGCCACAGTGACCAAGGAGTTGGCAGCCGGCGGGACCCACCAGCCGGCGGGCCCCAGCAGTCGGCGCAGAAGCCGGCGGGTGCAGTCACAGATGGCTGGGCCCCGCGCCCAGCCGGATTACCATTGTACCCCCGGGGGGTAGGCCTATATAAACCCCCCGGGGCACCCATGCAAAGGGTTGGACCCCCCGCTAGTTCTAGAGACCATACAAGGAGAAGAAGCAGGCTAGCCGTGCCCTTTCTTCCTCCTCCTCCCCCAAAAACAGCTCAAGGAGTGTTGTGTAGCTACTCGATTCATCTAGTGAGCATGCGGAGACCCCGCAGAGTAGCAGTAGGGGTGTTATCTCCTCGGAGAGCCCCGAAGCTGGGTAAGATCCGCCGGCGAGCATGTCTTCGCCTCATCCCGCTTCCAGGCACCGGCGACGTCTTACTGGTTCCCACAAAGATAAGCCACCCGTTGGCATATGTCGCACCTACCACCCGACAATAGTGTTTTAAACATTGCATGCATGAATATAGCGGTGATACACGTGTTGTGCACATGTTATACCATAATGTGATAATGCATGGTGTTTGCAACTCACAGCTAAATGCCGAACAATCTAAACCATACTATACATCAAACAATCTCACATTTTATTTGAATTTGTGATAATGTGTGGCGTTTGCAGCTTACAACTAAATATCGAACAATCTAAACAATACTATATATCGAACATTCTCACATTTTATTTGAATTTGTGGTAATGTGTGGTGTTTGCAACTCACGTCTAAATACTTGTAGGCGTAGGGGGCGGGGCACCATACATAATGTGATAAACACATTATACATATGAGACATGGTTTAGATTATGAAGATCTAGCTAGAGCTAGAAATATAATGTGATTTGAAATCAAAATAAAGTGGATTCAAAAAATCTAGTTCGAGTTCATATAGTACACATAGTTCATATGTAACTCGAGACTAATCATGTGGTGTGCTGTGAAGATAATACACAAACGATGGTTTAACTTGACAATAATGATGATTGTAGATCTTATTAAAACAGAGAAACGAATTCAAATGCTTTGACTTCACAACAATCATTATTGTAGATCTTATTCAAATAGAGAAACGAATTCAAATTTAATTCATATTGAAGCGGTAGTATATACGTTTGGAATGCACTAAAACGTTCATTTGAGTAGTAGGTTGCATGCATTATACACGTAGCGAAATATTTTAATTGAACATAACATGAATTCAAAGTTTTGAATGACATTTGTAGGGCGCATTGATTTGGTACAGTACACGTTAGGCTTGTCCGGAAATTTCAACCCGTGCCTTGTTAGCCCGAAATATTTAAGATATATCTTTGTCTCGTTGTGCTCCGACAACTCCCTCCATATCAACCCGCGCCTTGCTATTCCGAAATTACAACGCGCGCGAAAACTCCCACCTCCTGTGAAATCCCGACACACGAAATGCCCGTGGTACCCCTGAACCTAAGGAACCGCCTCAAATCGGTGGGGTACTTTCGTAACTTACCCCACATTTCAGACAAGCGCGTCTCTAAGCCATGGTTCCCCACTGCCATCCCATCCGCCCACCCATTCGTACACCGAGGCCGTGAAAACCCGCGACGAAACCCCACACCCTACTTCGTCCGCCACCCAGCCGGAGCCTCTTCCCCGACGACGTCGTCCACAGCAACACCTTGACGTCCCTCATCCATCATACTGGATGAGGATCCGTCGTCGATCTCATCGTCCCGCCGGTTCAGCCACCCCGTCCTCCACCTCCAAGGAGCTGCCCTGATGTTCCCCTCGTCTTTCGTGCCACCTCCATTCCCACACCGACGTCTTCACCTGCACCACCGGAAGAGCATCATCATCACCGTTTCCTCGGATGAAGCTGCGGCCTAATCAGTGCCACCAAAGAGGTTGTACACTAATCGCCACATTTTCTTCTTGATTCGATCTCACGGTGCTGCGGGCGCTCGGTCCCGAGCCGACACGGTGCGGCTCCATCCACGGCGGCGTCGCCGGCCACTTCCTCCACGGCGTCGCTCCCTCGGCGGTGACGTCCACATCAGTAGGATCTGCTGCTGCTTTAGCTCTCGCTCGCGCTGCTGCTCTGCTCTTGCTCTCGGTCCCCTGCCTGGTCTGCTCTTGCTATTGCTCTTGCTCACGCTGCTGCTCTGGCTCTTGCTCTTGCTTGCGATGCTGCTCCGATTTAGCTACACTTCACTCCGATGCCGCCGGGGTAAATGAAGAACCAGCCGCAGCGGGGAGGGGGGCTCGCCGGAGAGGTACCCCACTATCTATCTTAGGGTTCAGGATGGGGGCGGTGGTCGCCGGCGGTGGCGGGGCGTTGGCGGGGCGGTGGCGTGGGGATCGCCGGAGAAAAAGCTCGTCACAGGGGGGGACTAGAGGGATGGCCGGGGCGGCGGCGGACCGGCGGTGGGGAGTGTTTTCGGGGCGGCGCACCGCGGGCGATGGGGGGCTGCTATTTGGCCGACTCAGGGGGGTGAAGGTTGAAGATGAACCGCAGGCCCTTGATTTTGTATCCAACGGCTACAAAATCGACTGACCAGAGATGAAAAAGTCAGTCGACCGACGTGTAGCCTCACCGTGCTACTGCGTTCAGTTTCGACATCAAAATTCAGTTTCGACCGTGAAATTCAGTTTCGACAGCTAAGTTCAGTTTTGACAGTTAAGTTCAGTTTCGACAGTTAAATTCAGTTTCGACAGTTAAGTTCAGAGATGAGCGGCTGATGTATTTTACATCTAGCACTTTGTGGTTATGTATTTTACGTCATGTATTGGAGATGCTATTAGAATTCCACTTAGGTTAACGTTGTTCGTTGTCTCTCTTGTCCTGCTTCAGCCTCGGCATCCTACAACTCACCGGAGCTGCTCCAACGACGAAACCCTCCATCACAGTGGAGCAGTACCTCGGCCTCCATCTCCAGACGCCTAAGATCTTCTTCTCCTCCTCCGATAGCCAAGTCAGCCGGAGCATCCTCACTGGCCAACCCAATCACGCTGAGATTGACATGGCTTCGCCAAAGAGGTTGTACACTTGTTGCATCTCTTTTAAACTCTACATGTTATATATATTGTCCACTGAGCACAAGGATTTGTTCCTTTAATGTCTCCTTGAAAGAAAAAATGTAGGAATTTTAATTTTCACTTGTCCTCCTTTTCAAATTCCTATTCATGAAGCACAAGACTAAGAGATAGTAGCATAATAGCATTATAACCATACATTTTCTTGTGGTTTGACTTAATCTCGCCATGCTTCTTTGCATCCTGTGATCTTCCAATTGTTGTGAATCAAACACCCAGATTGGCGGAAATCCTATGTTTTTAAATTCTCTGTTTTGCACGTGCATTCCTATCCTATTCCTGTCTATTTCCTATCCCTACATTGTTGGAATCCTCCAATTCAAACGAGCCCTTACAGAATTACTTCTCTTATAGATAGTTGTCAAAGAAAACCTTGCGAGGTTTGTCCCGCTCGTGCTGCGCCGTCGACCACCCCAGCTCAGCTGCTCCAACGACAGAAGGGTCCAGCACAGCAGGGATCCAGCCTCCAAACTATCTTTCGCCGCCTCAGATCTTCTTCCCTGCCGCTGGCAGCCATGAAAACTGCACTACCATCATCAACCGAGCAGATGACCTTGAGGACTACACGGGTCCGCAAGAGAGGTCGCACTCTTTCGTGTCTGCTTACGTTATGCATCGCTTAATATTACATGCTACTTTATCGTCCTGTTCACCGATTAGGCTCTGAGTCAGCTCCAAACTAATGGTCAAACTTGAGTTTTTAAATGGTTGTGGGGTACATATCGGGGCCGCTATCAATAGTATCTATCTACCATCTGGTTAATCTCCAGTGTCTACTATGAGTTTCATGTTGGGTGGGAAACAAACAGTAAAGAAGCCATTATCTGTATTTTTTAACTGAAGCCATTATCTGCCTGCTATTATTTGTTTTGGGTCTATCCACAGGTTGCTACCATCACTCTGGATTTCTGCATGCACTCCTTACATAATCTCACTATGTTTTATTCCTATGCATGACAGTTATTGTAAACAATGGAACCGAACATGTAGAGCAAAAGAGACGAGCCTTGTGTGGCAATAAAATTTCATGCAGACGTCGCTCCATGGTAGGCGCAAAGGCAGCCCCCCTCCACGCATTTCGGATTGTAATCAAGAGGAAGATATCTGTTCTGAGGGGGATTCAGAAGGAGAAGACAACTCCTATTTACCCCCTGAGGTCTTCGCTCTAACTTGGCATGCTGATGTTGGTTATATCATGCATATGGTGTCTTGCATTGCTTACTTTATACATCAAATATGTCATCTGCTTAGTTTAGACATCCTTTGTGTGAATGCCATCTGTTTAGTTTATTCATCGTTTATGTGAATTATGCAATGCCATCTTGTTTAGCCAGGCATCATATATGTGAATTTTGCAATGCCATCCTGCTTAGCCAGTCATCTTATATGTAAATTATATCAGGCCATCCTTTTTTTGTTACATATTACATTTGTCAACAATGTTATTACATTCAACTTCTCTTCGTGTGCATCAGCCATTTGACACGGTGATGGCAAATTCTGGAGTGAAAATAAGGTCTTTAGAGCAGACTATGCTATCTGACGAAGCGCATATCTCGCTGGTTACGGATAGCTCCTGACAGGAGGATTCAAAGACAGATGACCAGTCCTATCCCCCCCCGAGGTGTATGCTCTAACTTGGCAGGCTTATGTTGCTCATATCGTGCGTATGGTGTCTCGCATTGCTATGTCATTTGATTAGTTTAGACATGCTTTGTGTGAATGCCACCTGTTCAGTGTCTAATTACCATATATGTGAATTATGCATTGCCATCTTGTAGCAAGACATTATATATGTGAATTATACAATGCTATCTTGTTGCAAAGGCATTATATATGTGAATTATGCAATGCCATGTTGTTTAGCCAATCATCATGTTTGTGAATTATATCATGCCATCATTTTTTTGTATTACGTGTTCCATTTGGCGACAATGTTTGTATATTCAACTACTCTTCCTGTGCATCAGTCATTTGAAGCGGTGATGGGAGTATCTGGAGTGAAAACAAGGTATTCAGAGCAGACAATGCTACCTGCTGAAGCAGACATCTTGCTGGTTACAGAGAGCTCCTCAGAGGAGGATTCAGAGACTGATGACCAGTCCTATTTCCCCCCTGAGGTCTATGCTCAAACTTGGCAGGGTTATATTACCCATGTCATGCATGTTGTCTTGCATTTCTTAGTTTTTACATCATATATGGATTGCCATCTGCTTACTTGCTTACTATATAAATCATATATTTGAATTATATCATGCCATCATGTTTACATAGTACATACACATCATCTATCTGAATTATGGCATGACAACCCATTTAATAAATACATCATATAGTTATATCACCTCATCATGTTTAGTGTTTACAGTCATCATATTTTGAATTATGGCATTCTATCCGTGAATGTATGTGAATTATGGCATGCCAACCTATTTAATAAACACATTATATAGTTATGTCATGTCATCCTGTTTACATAGTCTCATATTTTGAACTATGTCTTTCCATCTTTTTTAGTTAGCCATCATAATGTGAAATTGTGTCATGCTATCCTGTTTACTTAGCCATCATATATGTGAAATTGTGTCATGCTATCCTGTTTGGTTAGACAACATAAATATGAATTATTTCATGCCCTCTTTTATTCCCCACTATCCATTGCACCTGTCTATCATACAATGTCTATACTTTCAACTAATTTTCTTGTTTATCAGCCATTTGAATTGGAGAGCGCGATGGCAGTATCTAAGGGAGTAACACACGGTCTTCAGAAAAGATAGTGCTACCAGTTGATGCAGATAGAACCATGGTTGTACTTTCCCAAGGACCAGATCCACCACACATAACCCAGACTCTCGCAGATTGTACCCCTACCCAGTTAGACAGAGAACCAGCTACACCCCTTCTAACCCCAACCCCGGCAGATAGTAACCCAGTTCCAGTTGACACAGCACTGTCTCCACCACAGAGCACCCAAACACGAGCAGTTAGTAAGGGAACTGCAGTGCCCAAAGCACGAGGACCACCACTCCGAATCCCAACTCAACGCTTAAAGGAGAAGAAGATTTGTTCTCAGGTTAGGTTCTGTAGCTATGGTTCATACTCCTTTGCTCTTGCATGACTGTATTTACTCATACCAACTATTTTCAAATTTTAAGGATGGAATTGAAACTCCAATGGCGCAACAGGTATGTTTTAAACCTGTTTCTTTAACTGGTTTGCTGTTGTAACCTGCTCTATGTTGATTTTAGTTTCAATTGAATAAACAGTTATGTTCTCATGTCATGCACATTACAAGTGTTGTTATTGCTCTATAGTTACCCACACTTATATTCTGTCTATTCTGCCTTGTCTTGAACAAATATTATTTGAACTGTGTCTCTATCTTGATTTGGCAATAAAAACTAGAATGGTATAGACCATAAAGTGACCATGGTACATAGATATATGTTTGTTTCATGCTGTTATCCTGTCCACTTTACTACTGAACTCATTTACCAAAATGAGTTTCATATACAACATGGTAAACATGTGATGTGTCTGCTTGTTTCTCTTTTAGAATGCGGACAAAATATTGGAGAACAGTACCGCGTTATCCAATGGTAAAGGAAGTAATGCAGATAAGGTTCAAGATAGTGAGACATCCCTGTTGGTCTCCAACAAAGCTGATAAAAACTATCTTGACGACAGTGAGGGAACCCAAAAGTCCTGTCTTGATGTAGTGTTCGAGTTACTAGCCACTACTGCTGGCACAAGCTCTTCGAACTCGCTGCCTGAATCAGTTCGTCTTCTTGAGTCTCAACTTCAAGTTGAAAGACATCGATCAGATGTGCTGCGACAGGAAGCTAAAGGACTGAGGAAGTCCCTGCAGAATTTAGATGCATATTTGCTGGTGCAACAGCAAGCGCTGGAGGATTTAAGCGCCAAACAAGAGAAAGTTAATAAGCTTGCTAAGCATCTTGCCAGCATTATGGGTACCCAGGATATTGTTTCTTGAGATCTTCTGAAGTGGTTTCAGTTCTGGATTTGTTTTGTTGTGGCGTTTATTTGCGCTGGTCGCCAACTTTGACAACCAGTGTATATGATATGCTGCTTTGTTCCCTATATTTGCACTGGTGGCGAACTTTGATGCCCAGTGGATGTAATATGTGTAATAGCCGTGATAGCCTAGCGTTAGTTGCTTGCTTATTTATTTCCTTATTGTCTTATTTATTTGTTTGCTTGTAGTCATTGCAGTTCTTTTTCCGTGGTTAGCTAGTGGCTGCAATAACCTATTTTTTAAAACTAGGCCACAATAACCATGGGCTAATATTTATTGTAGTGACACTGAGCCTCCTACTGGCCGTAGAAACAGTGGGCCTTCTACGGGTCGTAGAAACAGTGGGCCTTCTACGGGTCGTAGAAACAATGGGCCTTCTACGGGCCGTAGAAACAATGGGCCTTCTGCGGGCCGTATTATCAATGGGCCTTATACGGGCCGTATAATCGATTGGCCAAACATGGGCCAAACAGACCGCATTATGGTCGTAAACAAGCTAGAGTTAGAATCATCCGTCCATGGGCCGACCATAACGGGCCATCGTTAATAGACCGTATTTGATGACGCTATGAAATCGGCCCAACGTATTAACGAACCACAAATGGGGCGACTATAACCACGGGCTGAATTTGGCCCACAAGCAGAAAATGACAGTAACAGGTCGTAAGTAAATGAATGCTGGAAATGAGCCCAAGAATAAATGGGCTCTGAGAAGGCCGAAAGATAACATGGGCTGGAAACGGCCCAACGGAATAATGGGCTATTAATGGGTATAAAGTGATACACTGTTCATTACGGGCCAGTTTCACCACAGGCCATTAATGGGTGTAAAGTGATACATTGTTTATTACGGGTCAGTTTCACCACGGGCCGTTAGTAGGCCAAGAATTACATAGTGCCTCATATGGGCCGAAAGACGTCATGGGCCATACATGGGCCAGAAGTGAAAACGGGCTGGAATCATATTGGATGGCCCAGATGACGCTACTGGGCCTAATTCGGATAGGGTGTAACGGGCCTTGGGTTAGCGGGCTGTAAATGGGCTATATTCGAATAGGCCGTTAACAGGCTTTCCATGGGCCGGCCCAACAGCTTTTGACCAAGTCAAACGGGCCGACCTTTTCACAGGAATGGGCCTCTGTTGGGCCGTGCCACGTGTCGACGTATCATAGGCGCCTTTCCGTCCAATGAGTGGTTGACATCTATCCCAACGATGAGCCGACACGTGTTTCCTCCAGCCAATGATGATTTTACACATGGAAAATCCCCATTGGTCGGGGCTGTTAACGGGTTATCGGATCCAAAACCCGACCCGATAGCTTAACGGCGTTCCGTTACGGTGGATGCCACGTGTCGATCACCCTTGACGAAAGCACTTCTGTGACGCGCGATTTATCGTCATGGAAGTGGACACTTTCGTGATGATAATTTTGGTAATGTCATGGAACACTTCTACGACAGCACAGGTATAACTATCTTGATTCTGTCATAAATTTGTCATGGATGTACATGCATGACAAAAAAGCGACCTACTGTGATAAACACGTATCATCACGGAAGTGTATTTTTTTGTAGTGTTAGGATTTGTCACTCCGATTGTCGAAGAGGTATCTCTGGGCCCTCTCGGTAATGCACATCACTTAAGCCTTGCAAGCATTGCAACTAATGAGTTAGTTGCGGGATGATGTATTACGGAACGAGTAAAGAGACTTGCCGGTAACGAGATTGAACTAGGTATTGATATACCGACGATCGAATCTCGGGCAAGTAACATACCGATGACAAAGGGAACAACATATGTTGTTATGCGGTCTGACCAATAAAGATCTTCGTAGAATATGTAGGAGCCAATATGAGCATCCAGGTTCCGCTATTGGTTATTGACCGGAGACGTGTCTCGGTCATGTCTACATAGTTCTCGAACCCGTAGGGTCCGCACGCTTAACGTTACGATGACAGTTATATTATGAGTTTATATGTTTTGATGTACCAAAGGTTGTTTGGAATCCCGGATGTGATCACGGACATGACGAGGAGTCTCGAAATGGTCGAGACATGAAGATTGATATATTGTAAGCCTATGTTTGGATATCGGAAGTGTTCCGGGTAAAATCAGGATTTTACCGGAGTATCGGGAGGTTACGTGAACCCCCCCGGGAATCAAATGGGCCTTAGTGGGCCTAGGTATAAGAGAGGAGAGGAGGCAAGGGCTGGCCGCGCGCCCGTCCCCCCTAGTCCGAATAGGACAAGGAGAGGGGGCGGCGCCGCCCTTCCTTCCTTCTCCTCCACTCCTTCCCCCTCAAGTCCTAATCCAACTAGGAAAGGGGGGAGTCCTACTCCCAGTGGGAGTAGGACTCCTCCTGGCGCGCCCTCTCCCTTGTCCGGCCACACCCCCTTGCTCCTTTATATATGGGGGCAGGGGGGCACCCTAGAGACACAACAATTGATCATTGATCTCTTAGCCGTGTGCGGTGCCCCCCTCCACCATAGTCCACCTCGATAATACTGTAGCGGTGCTTAGGTGAAGACCTGCATCGGTAGAACATCAACATCGTCACCACGCCGTCGTGCTGACGAAACTCTCCCTCAACACTCGGCTGGATCGAAGTTTGAGGGACGTCATCGGGCTGAATGTGTGCTGAACTCGGAGGTGTCGTACGTTCGGTACTTGATCGGTCGGATCGTGAAGACGTACGACTACATCAACCGCGTTGTGCTAACGCTTCCGCTTTTGGTCTACGAGGGTACGTGGGCAACACTCTCCCCTCTCGTTGCTATGCATCACCATGATCTTGCGTGTGCATAGGAATTTTTTTGAAATTACTACGTTCCCCAACAGTGGCATCCGAGCCAGGTTTTATGCGTTGATGTTATATGCACGAGTAGAACACAAGTGAGTTGTGGGCGATATAAGTCATATTGCTTACCATCATGTCATACTTTGGTTCGGCGGTATTGTTGGATGAAGCGACCCGGACCGACATTACGCGTACGCTTACGCGAGACTGGTTCTACCGACGTGCTTTGCACATAGGTGGCTGGCGGGTGTCAGTTTCTCCAACTTTAGTTGAACCGAGTGTGGCTACATCCGGTCCTTGCGAAGGTTAAAATAGCACCAACTTGACAAACTACCATTGTGGTTCTGATGCGTAGGTAAGAACGGTTCTTGCTAAGCCCGTAGCAGCAACGTAAAACTTGCAACAACAAAGTAGAGGACGTCTAACTTGTTTTTGCAGGGCATGTTGTCATGTGATATGGTCAAGACAGGATGCTAAATTTTATTGTATGAGATGATCATGTTTTGTAACCGAGTTATCGGCAACTGGCAGGAGCCATATGGTTGTCGCTTTATTGTATGCAATGCAATCGCCCTGTAATGCTTTACTTTATCACTAAGCGGTAGCGATAGTCGTGGAAGCATAAGAAGGCGAGACGACAATGATGCTACGATGGAGATCAAGGTGTCGCGTCGGTGACGATGGTGATCATGACGGTGCTTCTGAGATGGAGATCACAAGCACAAGATGATGATGGCCATATCATATCACTTATATTGATTGCATGTGATGTTTATCTTTTATGCATCTTATCTTGCTTTGATTGATGGTAGCATTATAAGATGATCTCTCACTAAATTTCAAGATAAAAGTGTTCTCCCTGAGTATGCACCGTTGCCAAAGTTCGTCGTGCCCAGACACCACGTGATGATCGGGTGTGATAAGCTCTACGTCCATCTACAACGGGTGCAAGCCAGTTTTGCACACGCAGAATACTCAGGTTAAACTTGACAAGCCTAGCATATGTAGATATGGCCTCGGAACACTTAGACCAAAAGGTCGAGCATGAATCATATAGTAGATATGATCAACATAGTGATGTTCACCATTGAAAGCTACTCCATTTCACGTGATGATCGGTTATGGTTTAGTTGATTTGGATCACATGATCACTTCGAGGATTAGAGGGATCTCTTTCTAAGTGGGAGTTCTTAAGTAATATGATTAATTGAACTTAAATTTATCATGAACTTAGTACCTGATAGTATCTTGCTTGTCTATGTTTGATTGTAGATAGATGGCCCGTGCTGTTGTTCCGTTGAATTTTAATGCGTTCCTTGAGAAAACAAAGTTGAAAGATGATGGTAGAAATTACACGGACTGGGTCCGTAACTTCAGGATTATCCTCATTGCTGCACAGAAGAGTTACATCCTGGAAGCACCGCTAGGTGTACCTCCTACGCCAGCAGCTGCAGACATTGTGAATGCCTGGCAGTTGCGTGTTGATGAATACTCGATAGTTCAGTGTGCCATGATTTACGGCTTAGAACCGGGACTTCAATGATGTTTTGAACGTCATGGAGCATATGAGATGTTCCAGGAGTTGAAGTTAATATTTCAAGCAAATTCCCGGATTGAGAGATATGAAGTCTCCAATAAGTTCTACAGTTGCAAGATGGAGGAGAATAGTTCTGTCAGTGAACATATACTCAGAATGTCTGGGTACCATAATCACTTGACTCAGCTGGGAGTTAATCTTCTAGTTGATAGTGTCATTGACAGAGTTCTTCAATCACTGCCACCAAGCTACAAGAGCTTCGTGATGAACTATAATATGCAAGGGATGAATACGACAATTCCCGAGCTCTTCGCAAATGCTAAAAGCTGCAGAGGTAGAAATCAAGAAGGAGCATCAAGTGTTGATGGTCAACAAGACCACTAGTTTCAAGAAAAAGGGCAAAGGGAAGAAGAAGGGGAACTTAAAGAAGAACAGCAAGCAAGTTGCTGCTCAGGAGAAGAAACCCAAGTCTGGACCTAAGCCTGAAACTGAGTGCTTCTACTGCAAGCAGACTGGTCACTGGAAGCGGAACTGCCCCAAGTGTTTGGCGGATAAGAAGGATGGCAAGGAGAACAAAGGTATATGTGATATACATGTTATTGATGTGTACCTTACTAGAGCTCGCAGTAGCACCTGGGTATTTGATACTGGTTCTGTTGCTAATATTTGCAACTCGAAATAGGGACTACGGATTAAGCGAACACTGGCAAAGGACGAGGTGACGATGCGCGTGGGAAACGGTTCCAAAGTCGATGTGATCGCGATCGGCATGTTACCTCTACATCTACCTTCGGGATTAGTATTAGACCTAAATAATTGTTATTTGGTGCCAGTGTTGAGCATGAACATTATATCTGGATCTTGTTTGATGCGAGACGGTTATTCATTTAAATTAGAGAATAATGGTTGTTCTATTCATATGAGTAATATCTTTTATGGTCATGCACCCTTGAAGAGTGGTCTATTTTTGATGAATCTCGATAGTAGTGATACACATATTCATAATGTTGAAGCCAAAAGATGCAGAGTTGATAATGATAGTGCAACTTATTTGTGGCACTGCCGTTTAGGTCATATCGGTGTAAAGCGCTTGAAGAAACTCCATACTGACGGACTTTTGGAACCACTTGATTATGAATCACTTGGTACTTGAAAACCGTGCCTCATGGGAAAGATGACTAAAACGCTGTTCTCCGGTACTATGGAAAGAGCAACAGATTTGTTGGAAATCATACATACAGATGTATGTGGTCCGATGAATGTTGAGGCTCGTGGCGGATATCGTTATTTTCTCACCTTCACAGATGATTTAAGCAGATATGGGTATATCTACTTGATGAAGCATAAGTCTGAAACATTTGAAAAGATCAAAGAATTTCAGAGTGAAGTTGAAAATCATCGTAACAAAAAAATAAAGTTTCTACAATCTAATCGTGGAGGAGAATATTTGAGTTACGAGTTTGGTCTACATTTGAAACAATGCGGAATAGTTTCGCAACTCACGCCACCCGGAACACCACCGTGTAATGGTGTGTCCGAACGTTGTAATCGTACTTTACTAGATATGGTACGATCTATGATGTCTCTTACAGATTTACCGCTATTGTTTTGGGGTTATGCTTTAGAGACGGCCGCATTCATGATAAATAGGGCACCATCGAAATCCGTCGAGACGACGCCTTATGAACCATGGTTTGGCAAGAAACCAAAGTTGTCATTTCTGAAAGTTTGGGGCTGCGATGCTTATGTGAAAAAGCTTCAACCTGATAAGCTCGAACCCAAATCGGAGAAATGTGTCTTCATAGGATACCCAAAGGAGACTGTTGGGTACACCTTCTATCACAGATCCGAAGGCAAGACATTCGTTGCCAAGAATGGATCCTTTCTAGAGAAGGAGTTTCTCTCAAAAGAAGTGAGTGGGAGGAAAGTAGAACTTGATGAGGTAACTGTGCCTGCTCCCTTATTGGAAAGTAGTACATCACAGAAATCGGTTTCTGTGACACCTACACCAAATAGTAAGGAAGTTAATAATGATGATGATCATGAAATGTCAGATCAAGTTGCTACTGATCTTCATAGATCAACCAGGGTAAGATCCGCACCAGAGTGGTACGGTAATCCTGTTCTGGAAGTCATGCTATTAGATCATGATGAACCTACGAACTATGAAGAAGCGATGGTGAGCCCAGATTCCGCAAAATGGCTTGAAGCCATGAAATCTGAGATGGGATCCATGTATGAGAAAAAAGTGTGGACTTTGGTTGACTTGCCTGTTGATCGGCAAGCAATTGAGAATAAATGGACCTTCAAGAAAAAGACTGACGCTGACGGTAATGTTACTGTCTACAAAGCTCGACTTGTTGCGAAAGGTTTTCGACAAGTTCAAGGGATTGACTACGATGAGACCTTCTCACCCGTAGTGATGCTTAAGTCTGTCTGAATCATGTTAGCAATTGCCGCGTTTTATGATTATGAAATATGGCAGATGGATGTCAAAACTGCATTCTTGAATGGATTTCTGGAAGAAGAGTTGTATATGATGCAACCGGAAGGTTTTGTCGATCCAAAGGAGCTAACAAAGTGTGCAAGCTCCAGCGATCCATTTATGGACTGGTGCAAGCCTCTCGGAGTTGGAATAAACGCTTTGATAGTGTGATCAAAGCATTTGATAGTGTGATCAAACTCTCGGAGTTTGGAGAAGCCTGTATTTACAAGAAAGTGAGTGGGAGCTCTGTAGCATTTCTAATATCATATGTGGATGACATATTGCTGATTGGAAATGATATAGAATTTCTGGATAGCATAAAGGGATACTTGAATACGAGTTTTTCAATGAAACACCTCGGTGAAGCTGCTTATATATTGGGCATTAAGATCTATAGAGATAGATCAAGACGCTTAATTGGACTTTCACAAAGCACATACCTTGACAAAGTTTTGAAGAAGTTTAAAATGGATCAAGCAAAGAAAGGGTTCTTGCCTGTGTTACAAGGTGTGAGGTTGAATAAGGCTCAATGCCCGACCACTGCAGAAGATAGAGAGAAAATGAAAGATGTTCCCTATCCTTCAGCCATAGGCTCTATCATGTATGCAATGATGTGTACCAGACCTGATGTGTGCCTTGCTATAAGTCTAGCAGGGAGGTACCAAAGTAATCCAGGAGTGGATCACTGGACAGCGGTCAAGAACATCCTGAAGTACCTGAAAAGGACTAAGGATATGTTTCTCGTTTATGGAGGTGACAAAGAACTCATCGTAAATGGTTACGTTAGTCCAAGCTTTGACACTCATCTGGACGATTCTAAATCGCAAACCAGATACGTGTTTACATTGAACGGTGGATCTGTCAGTTGGTGCAGTTCTAAACAAAGCGTCATGGCGGGATCTACATGTGAAGCGGAGTACATAGCTGCTTCGGAAGCAGCAAATGAAGGAGTCTGGATGAAGGAGTTCAAATCTGATCTAGGTGTCATACCTAGTGCATCGGGTCCAATGAAAATCTTTTGTGACAATACTGGAGCAATTGCCTTAGCGAAGGAATCCAGATTTCACAAGAGAACCAAGCACATCAAGAGACGCTTCAATTCCATCCGGGATCTAGTCCACGTGGGGGACATAGAAATTTGCAAGATACATACGGATCTGAATGTTGCAGACCCGTTGACTAAGCCTCTTCCATGAGCAAAACGTGATCAGCACCAAGGCTCCATGGGTGTTAGAATCATTACTGGGTAATCTAGATTATTGACTCTAGTGCAAGTGGGAGACTGAAGGAAATATGCCCTAGAGGCAATAATAAAGTTATTATTTATTTCCTTATATCATGATAAATGTTTATTATTCATGCTAGAATTGTATTAACCGGAAACATAATACATGTGTGAATACATAGACAAATAGAGTGTCACTAGTATGCCTCTACTTGACTAGCTCGTTGATCAAAGATGGTTAAGTTTCCTAGCCATTGACAGGGGTTTTCAGTTGATTAATAGGATCACATCATTAGGAGAATGATGTGATTGACATGACCCACTCCGTTAGCTTAGCACACGATCGTTTAATATGTTGCTATTGCTTTCTTCATGACTTATACATGTTCCTATGACTATGAGATTATGCAACTCCCGTTTACCAGAGGAACACTTTCTGTGCTACCAAATGTCACAACGTAACTGGGTGATTATAAAGGTGCTCTACAGGTGTCTCCGAAGGTACTTGTTGGGTTGGCGTATTTCGAGATTAGGATTTGTCACTCCGATTGTCGGAGAGGTATCTCTGGGCCCTCTCGGTAATGCACATCACTTAAGCCTTGCAAGCATTGCAACTAATGAGTTAGTTGCGGGATGATGTATTACTAAACGAGTAAAGAGACTTTCCGGTAACGAGATTGAACTAGGTATTGAGATACCGACGATTGAATCTCGGGCAAGTAACATACCGATGACAAAGGGAACAATGTATGTTGTTATGCGGTCTGACCGATAAAGATCTTCGTAGAATATGTAGGAGCCAATATGAGCATCCAGGTTCCGCTATTGGTTATTGACTGGAGACGTGTCTCGGTCATGTCTACATAGTTCTTGAACCCGTAGGGTCCGCACGCTTAACGTTACGATGACAGTTATATGATGAGTTTACATGTTTTGATGTACCGAAGGTTGTTCGGAATCCCGGATGTGATCACGGACATGACGAGGAGTCTCGAAATGGTCGAGACATGAATATTGATATATTGGAAGCCTATGTTTGGATGTCGGAAGTGTTCCGGGTAAAATCGGGATTTTACCGGAGTACCGGGAGGTTAACTGAACCCCCCGGGAATCAAATGGGCCTTAGTAGGCCTAGGTAGAAGAGAGGAGAGGAGGCAAGGGCTGGCCGCGTGCCCCTCCCCCTAGTCCGAATAGGACAAGGAGAGGGGGGCAGCGCCCCCCTTCCTTCCTTATCCTCCACTCCTTCCCCCTCAAGTCCTAATCCAACTAGGAAAGGGGGGAGTCCTACTCCCAGTGGGAGTAGGACTCCTCCTGGCGTGCCCTCTCCCTTGGCCGGCCACACCCCCCTTGCTCCTTTATATACGGGGGCAGGGGGCACCCTAGAGACACAACAATTGATCATTGATCTCTTAGCCGTGTGCGGTGCCCCCCTCCACCATAGTCCACCTCGATAATACTGTAGCGGTGCTTAGGCGAAGACCTGCGTCGGTAGAACATCAACATCGTCACCACGCCGTCGTGCTGACAAAACTCTCCCTCAACACTCGGCTGGATCGGAGTTCGAAGGACGTCATCGGGCTGAACGTGTGCTGAACTCGGAGGTGCCTTACGTTCGGTACTTGATCGGTCGGATCGTGAAGACGTACGACTACATCAACCGCGTTGTGCTAACGCTTCCTCTTTCGGTCTACGAGGGTACGTGGGCAACACTCTCCCCTCTTGTTGCTATGCATCACCATGATCTTGCGTGTGCGTAGGAATTTTTTTGAAATTACTATGTTCCCCAACATCATGATCATTCTTAGAGCAGCAACACACACACACACACATACATATATATATATTGTCATATGAGATCTTATGCTAAAGTAACAATTCAATCACAATTTCAAGTATGAATCATAAACTTTATTGAGAACCAACAAACTCTAATCTCAGTCATTGAGGCAATTGCAATTTATCATAACATAGGAAAGAGTCAATATAAGAGCTTTTCAGCAAGTCCACATACTCAACTATAATAGTTCATGAAAACTCACATCCAATTAGCTATATATATCTGGATCTTTCCAACACATTGTGCTTGCCAAAGGATAAAATGTAAAAGGAAAGGTGAAAATCACCATGACTCTTATATAAGGTAGAAGATAAAAGTAAAAGATAGGCCCTTCGTAGAGGGAAGCAGAGGTTGTCATGCGCTTTTATGGTTGGATGCACAAAATCTTAATGCAAAAGAACGTCACTTTATATTGCCACTTGTGATATGGACCTTTATTATGCAGTCCATCGCTTTTATTTCTTCCACATCACGAGATCGTATAAAGCTTATTTTCTCCACATTAATAAATCATACATATTTAGAGAGTAATTTTTATTGCTTGCACCGATGAAACTTACTTGATGGATCTTACTCAATCCATAGGTAGGTATGGTGGACTCTCATGGGAAAACTGGGTTTTAAGGATATTTGGAAGCACAAGTAGTATTTCTACTTGGTGCAAAGAATTTGGCTAGCATGAGAGGGAAAGGCAAGCTCAACATGTTGGATGATCCATAACAATATAATTTATCTCAGATGTAAGAAAACATAACCCATTACGTTGTCTTTCTTGTCCAACGTCAACTCTTAGCATGTCATACTTGAATGAGTGCTCACAATCATAAAATATGTCCAAGATAGTATATTTATATGTGAATCTCTCTTTCTTTATTACTTCCTATTAACTGCAACAATGACCAAAACTATGTTTGTCAACTCTCAACAGCTTTTATTCGTCATACTCTTTATATGTGAGCTCATTACTCTCCATAAGATCCATATGATCTCTTTGTTTCTTTTTATTTCTTCTCTTTTATTTTATTCCCTCAAGATCATAGCAAAATAATAAAGCCCTTGACTCAACACTAATATTTATTATATATAGCTCACGACTCGATTATATAGAAGGATCATAAAGCAAAACTCACAACTAGATCATACTAAAACTTTATTCTACTAGATCAAGATATTATCAAAAGGATTGAATTAAGAAAAACGGTAAAGATAAAAGTGATGGTGATACGATACCGGGGCACTCCCCCAAGCTTGGAAGTTGCCAAGGGGAGTGCCCATACCAGATACTTAGTTCTTCTTTGTTGGTGAAGAAGGTGGGGCTGTTGATGATGTAGGCTTGTCGTCCCTCTTCCAAGGCATAGGCTCACCATCATAGAAGGATGTTCGAGTTTCCTGAATCCTCAAATCTGCAGCCAAACTCATCCTCTTGAATCTATATTCATACTCATAGTTTTGATTTTGTAGGTCATAGATCTGGGCTTGGAGGTGCTCGATTTTCTCGTGAAGCTTGAAGATGGCCTCCCCGATGTCCTTGACGTCCAGCTTGTGGTTGTTGGTGAACTCTGTGATCATTAAGTGATTGGAGTCGAGTCCACGCTCCACCATCTCCTGACACTTGAAAACTTGTTGCTTGCCTCGAGCCTTGCCTCCGTGCTTCCGATCCTCCTTGGTCCCTCAACATCACGGATGTGTAACAACCCCTCACGCATCTCAATGGTTTGAGGGTGTTGCAGCACCTCCGCGAGGTAGGGGTTTATGACCTTCTCGAAGAACTTGTCCTTGGGGGCACTTGAAGACGACATGATGACCTAGATCTGTCAGAAAAACAGCTCGAAACAAAGACAAGAGATATTTGCGTGATACAGTGGTCAAAACCTTCGGGAGATTATATAATGAACTTTTACCGACCAAAAGAAGTATCATGCAAGAAAACGGAGTTCGGAAAGCGCACGAGGTGCCCACAAGGCAGGGGGCACGCCCTCCACCCTCGTGGAAGCCCCGTGTCCTTTCTGGTCTGCTTCTTTTTTTCCTATTTTTTTTATATTCCAAAACAGAGAAATATTGCCATTAGAACTGTTTTGGAGTCGGTTTACTTACCGTACCACGTACCTATTCCTTTTCGGAGTCTAAAACGTTCCGGAAAGTGTTCCTTATGTATTCCTCTAGGGTTACGGTTTCAATAACATTAGTTTCAACATTTAGGGGATTACCTGAGATATTATGTTTGATTCTTTGACCGTTTACCACCCTCGGATTTGTGCCTTCGAAGTTGTTGATTTTTATGGCACCGGAATGATAGACCTCCTCGATAACGTAAGGGCCTTCCCATTTAGAGAGAAGTTTTCCTACAAAAAATCTTAAACGAGAGTTGTATAGCAATACATAATCACCTACAATGAACTCATGTTTTTGTATCCTTTTGTCATGCCATCTTCTAACTTTTTCTTTAAAAAGTTTGGCAAATTTGAAGAGTTGGCTTGGGTTCTCCATTCATCAAGTGAGCTAATGTCAATAACCTCTTCTCACTGGCAAGTTTGAAATCATAATTGAGCTCTTTAATGGCCTAATATGCCTTATGTTCTAGCTCAAGAGGTAAGTGACATGCTTTGCCATAAACCATTTTATACGTAGACATACACATATGATTTTTGTATGCAGTTCTATAAGCCCATAATGCATCATCAAGTTTCTTGGACCAATTCTTTCTAGATCTATTAACAGTCTTTTGCAAAATTAATTTGAGCTCTCTATTACTTAATTCTACTTGACCACTAGACTGTGGGTGATATGGAGATGCAATTCTATGATTAACATCATGCTTAGCAAGCATTTTACGAAAGGCACCATGAATAAAATGTGAACCACCATCAGTCATTAAATATCTAGGGACTCCAAACCTCGGAAAAATAATTTCTTTAAGCATCTTAATAGAGGTGTTATGATCAGCACTACTAGTTAGAATAGCTTCTACCCACTTAGTAACGTAATCAAGAACAACTAAAATATGTGTATACCCATTAGAGGAAGGAAAAGGTCCCATATAATCAAAGCCCCAAACATCGAATGGTTCAATAACAAGTGAATAATTCATAGGCATTTCTTGATGTCTACTAATATTACCAATTCTTTGACATTCATCACAAGACAAGACAAACTCACGGGCATCCTTGAAGAGAGTAGGCCAATAAAAACCGGATTGCAATAGCTTGTGTGCAGTTCTATCTCCAGCATGGTGTCCTCCATAGGCTTCGGAGTGACACTTGCGTAGGATCTGTTCCTATTCATGCTCAGGTACACAACGTCTAATAACACCATCTACTCCTTCTTTATAAAGATGTGGGTCATCCCAAAAGTAATGTCTTAAATCATAGAAGAACTTTTTCTTTTGCTGGTATGTGAAACTAGGTGGTATAAATTTAGCAACAATATAATTAGCATAATCAGCGTACCATGGAGCAGTACGAGAAGCATTTATGAAATTTAATTGTTCATCAGGAAAGCTATCATCAATAGGTAGTGGGTCATCAAGAACATTCTCTAACCTAGACAAGTTGTGTGCAACGGGGTTCTCAGCTCCCTTCCTATCAATAATATACAAATCAAATTCTTGTAGCAAGAGAACCCATCTAATAAGTCTAGGTTTAGCATCTTTCTTTTCCATAAGATATTTAATAGCAGCATGATCAGTGTGAATAGTTACTTTAGAATCAACAATATAAGGTCTGAACTTATCACAAGCAAATACAACTGCTAAGAATTCCTTTTAAGTAGTAGCATAATTTCTTTGGGCATTGTCTAGAGTTTTACTAGCATACTGTATAACATTCAATTTCATATCAACTCTTTGTCCTAGAACAACCCCTACAGCATAATCACTAGCATCACACATAATTTCAAAGGGTAAATTCCAATCAGGTGGCTGAAAAATAGGTGCAGAAATTAATGTTTTCTTAAGTATTTCAAATTCTTCTACACAATCATCATCAAAGACAAAAGAAATATCTTTTTGTAATAGGTTAGTCAGAGGCCGAGAAATTTTTGATAAGTCCTTAATGAACCTCCTATAAAAACCGCATGACCCAGAAAACTTCTTATACCTTTGATGTCCTTGGGACACGACATCTTTTCTATAGCATCAACTTTAGCCTTGTCAACTTCAATACCTCTTTCAGAAATTTTATGCCCCAAGACAATACCTTCATTAACCATAAAGTGGCACTTCTCCCAATTCAAGACAAGATTAGTTTCTTCACATCTCTGCAAAACTCGATCAAGGTTGCTCAAGCAATCATCAAAAGAGGATCCATAAACGGAGAAATCGTCCATGAAAACCTCACAAATCTTTTCACAAAAGTTAGAGAATATAGCCATCATGCATCTTTGAAAGGTAGCAGGTACATTACATAAACCAAAAGGCATGCGTCTATAAGCAAAGGTACTGAAAGGGCAAGTAAAAGTGGTCTTAGTAACCATCTAGAAAGCAAAAATGTGTATGTTTGGATAATCTTTCTAGAATTTGATCAATAAAAGGCAAAGGGTAATGATCTTTTTTAGTAGCTTTATTTAATTTGCGGAAATCAATTACCATCCTATAACCTGTAATAATTCTTTCTGGGATCAATTCATCTTTATCATTAGGAACAACGGTAATACCTCCCTTCTTAGGGACACAATGGAGAGGACTTACCCACTGACTATCATCAACGGGATAAATTATACCTGCATCAAGGAGTTTTAATATTTCCTTTCTTACCACTTCTTTCATCTTAGGATTTAGCTGTCGTTGGTGATCAATAACTGGTTTGCCATCCTTCTCCAAATTTATTTTGTGTTCACATAGAGTGGGACTAATGCCCTTAAGATCATCAAGAGTATATCCAATAGCAGCACGATGCTTCTTCAGAGTTTTCAATAATTTCTTTTCTTCATGTTCTGAAAGGTTAGCACTAATAATAACAGGATATATCTTCTTTTCATCAAGATGAGCATATTTAAGAGTATCAGGTAACGGTTTAAGCTCAAACACGGGATCACCCTTGGGTGGAGGAGGATCCCTTAGGATTTCAATAGGCAAGTTGTGTTTCAGAATAGGTCTTTGTTTAAAGAATACTTCATCTATTTCCCTTCTTTCATTCATGAACATATCATTTTCATGGTCGAGCAAATATTGCTCTAAAGGATCATCAGGAGGCACAACAATAGAAGCAAGACCAATAATTTCATCCTTACTAGGTAATTCCTCATCACGGGGTTGTCTACGAAATTTAGAGAAGTTAAACTCATGAGACATATCACCCAAACCAATAGTAACAACATCCTTTTCGCAGTCTATCCTAGCATAACAGTATTTAAGAAGGGTCTACCAAATATAATGGGACAAAAGCTATCTTGTGGGGAACCAAGAACAAGAAAATCAATAGGATATTTAACCTTCCCACACAATAATTCAACATCTCTAACAATCCCAATCGGTGAAATAGTATCTCTATTGGCAAGCTTAATTGTAACATCGATATCTTCTATCTCAGCAGGTGCAATATCATGCATAATTTCTTTGTATAATGTATGAGGTATTGCACTAGCACTAGCACCCATATCACGTAAGCCATGATAACAATAATATGCTATTTTAATAGAAATAACATGCATGCCTATAACAGATCTATGTTTATCCTTAGCACCAGGCTTAGCAATTCTAGCAGTTTCTTCACAGAAATAAATAACCTGCCCATCAATATTATCGACCAAGAGATCTTTAACCATAGCAATATTAGGTTCAACTTTAATTTGCTCAGGGGGTTTGTGTGTCCTAATATTACTCTTGTTGACTACAGTTGAATCTTTAGCATGATCCTTAATTCTAACAGGTAAAGGTGGTTTCTCAACATAAGGAGTGGGAACAACAGGATCATCATAAGTGATAGTTTTTTCTTCAACTTTAATAGGTGCAACTACTTTTGCTTCAATGTGAGGATTATATTTAAACCACTTCTCCTTAGGGAGATCAACATGAGTAGCAAAATATTCACAGAAAGAAGCTACTATCTCAGAGTCAAGTCCATATTTAGTGCTAAACTTACGGAAAACATCAGTATCCATAAAAGACTTAACACAGTCAAACTTAGGTGTCATACCTGACTCCTTACCTTCATCGAGATCCCAATCTTCAGAGTTGCGTTTAATCCTATCCAATAAATCCCATCTGAATTCAATAGTCTTCATCATAAAAGAACCAGTACAAGAAGTATCGAGCATGGAGCGATTGTTGTCAGAAACCCGAGCATAAATCTTTTTGAATAATCATTTCTCTTGAGAGCTCATGATTGGGGCATGAATATAACATTGACTTAAGCCTCCCCCAAGCTTGAGCTATGCTTTCTCCTTTGCGGGCCAAAAATTATATATATAATTAAGATCACAATGAACAAGATGCATAGGATAAAACCTCTGGTGAAATTCCAATTTCAATCGCTTATAGTCCCATGATCCCATATCATCACATAGCCTATACCACGTCAATGCATATCCCTTCAAAGATAAAGGGAAGACCTTCTTCTTGATAACATCATCGGGCATACCTGCAAGCTTAAATAATCCACAAACTTCATCCACATAGATTAAGTGCAAATCGGGATGCAATGTTCCATCTCCTGCAAAAGGATTAGCTAACAGTTTCACTATCATACCCGAAGGAATTTCAAAGTAAACATTTTCAGTAGGTTCAGTAGGTTGAGGGGTAACTAATTGTGGCTCCGGACGAGGTGAAGATACCCTGAACAAACCCCTCAAAGGATTATGTTCCATAGTAACAAGTGACAGTAAATTTCAGCACACTATATAAATTTTTCCTTACCAAATTCCACCTACCAAAGGCGCTTCACTCCTCGGCAACGGCGCCAGAAAAGAGTCTTGATGACCCACAAGTATAGGGGATCTACGTAGTCCTTTCGATAAGTAAGAGTGTCAAACCCAACGAGGAGCATAAGGAAATGATAAGCGGTTTTTAGCAAGGTATTCTCTGCAAGCACTGAAATTATCGGTAACAGATAGATTTGTGATAAGGTAATTGGTAATGAGTAGCAAGTAATAAAAGTAAATAAGGTGCAGCAAGATGGCCCAATCCTTTTAGCAAAGGACAAGCCTGGACAAACTCTTATATGAAGGAAAGCGCTCCCGAGGACACATGGGAATTATCGTCAAGCTAGTTTTCATCACGTTCATATGATTCGCGTTCGGTACTTTGATAATTTGATATGTGGGTGGACCGGTGCTTGGGTACTTTCCTTACTTGGACAAGCATCCCACTTATGATTAACCCCTATTTCAAGCATCCACAACTACAACAGAAGTATTAAGGTAAACCTAACCATAGCATGAAACATATGGATCCAAATCAGCCCCTTACGAAGCAACGCATAAACTAGGGTTTAAGCTCCTGTCACTCTAGCAACCCATCATCTACTTATTACTTCCCAATGCCTCCCTCTAGGCCCAAACAATGGTGAAGTGTCATGTAGTCGATGTTCACATGACACCACTAGAGGGATGACAACATACATCTCATCAAAATATCGAACAAATACCAAATTCACATGACTACTAATAGCAAGACTTCTCCCATGTCCTCAAGAACAAATGTAACTACTCACAAAGCATATTCATGTTCATAATCAGAGGGGTATTAATATGCATAATGGATCTGAACATATGATCTTCCACCAAGTAAACCAACTAACATCAACTACAAGGAGTAATCAACACTACTAGCAACCCACAGGTACCAATCTGGGGTTTGGATACAAAGATTGGATACAAGAGATGAACTAGGGTTTGAGATGAGATGGTGCTGGTGAAGATGTTGATAGAGATTGACCCCCTCCCGGTGAGAGTATCGTTGGTGATGGCGATGGTGATAATTTCCCCCTCCCGGAGGGAAGTTTCCCCGGCAGAACAGCTCCGCCGGAGCCCTAGATTGGTTCCGCCAAGGTTCCGCCTCGTGGCGGCGGAGTTTCATCTCGTAAGCTTCCTTATGATTTTTTTTCTCGGATGAAAGACCTCATATAGCAGAAGATGAGCATCGGAGGGCCACCAGGGGCCCACGAGGTAGGGGCGCACCCAGGGGGTAGGGCGCGCCCCCACCCTCGTGGCCAGGGTGTGGCCCCCCTCTGGAACTTTCTTCGCTTAGTATTTTTTTTATTCTAGAAATAACTCCCGTGAAGTTTCAGGACTTTTGGAGCTGTGCAGAATAGGTCTCTAATATTCGCTCCTTTTCTAGCCCAGAATCCCAACCGCCGACATTCTCCCTCTTTATTTAAACCTTGTAAAATAAGAGAGAATAGGCATAAGTATTGTGACATAATGTGTAATAACAGTCCATAATGCAATAAATATCAATATAAAAGCATGATGCAAAATGGACGTATCACTCGGCTTATAGTGATGTGCATTACCGAGAGGGCCCAGAGATACCTCTCCGATACTCGAAGTGACAAATCCTAATCTAGATCTATGCCAACTAAACAAACACCATCCGAGACACCTGTAGAGCACCTTTATAGTCACCCAGTTATGTTGTGATATTTGATAGCACACTAAGAGTTCCTCTGGTATTCGAGAGTTGCATGATCCCAGAGTCATAGGAACATGTATAAGTTATGGAGAAAGCAATAGCAACAAAACAAAATGATCATCGTGCTAAGCTAACGGATGGGTCAAGTCAATCACATCATTCTCTAATGATGTCATCCCGTTAATCAAATGACAACTCATGTCTATGGTTAGGAAACATAACCATCATTGATTCAACGAGCTAGTCAAGTAGAGGCATACTAGTGACACTCTGTTTGTCTATGTATTCACACATGTACTAAGTTTCGTTAATACAATTAGCATGAATAATAAACATTTGTCATGACATAAGGAATATAAATAACAACTTTATTATTGCCTCTAGGGCATATTTCCTTCAGTCTCCCACTTGCACTAGAGTCAATAATCTAGATTACATTGTAATGATTCTAACATCCATGGAGTCTTGGTGCTGATCATGTTTTGCTCGTGAGAGAGGCTTAGTCAACGGGTCTGCAACATTCAGATCCGTATGTATCTTGCAAATCTCTATGTCTCCCTCCTTGACTTGATCGTGAATGGAATTGAAGCGTCTCTTGATGTGCTTGGTTCTCTTGTGAAATCTGGATTCCTTTGCCAAGGCAATTACCAGTATTGTCACAAACGATTTTCCTTGGACCCGATGCACTAGGTATGACACCTAGATTGGATATGAGCTCCTTCATCCAGACTCCTTCATTTTCTGCTTCCGAAGTAGCTATGTACTCCGCTTCACACGTAGATCCCGCCACGACGCTCTGCTTGGAACTGCACCAACTGACAGCTCCACAATTTAATAAAAACACGTATCCGGTTTGTGACTTAGAGTCATCCGGATCAGTGTCAAAGCTTGCATCGACGTAACCGTTTACGACGAGCTCTTTGTCACCTCCATATACGAGAAACATATCCTTAGTCCTTTTCAGGTATTTCAGGATGTTCTTGACCGTTGTCCAGTGATCCACTCCTGGATTACTTTGGTACCTCCCTGCTAAACTAATAGCAAGGGACACATCAGGTCTGGTACACAACATTGCATACATGATAGAACATATGGCTAAAGCATAGGGAATGACTTTCATTTTCTCTCTATCTTCTGTAGTGGTCGGGCATTGAGTTTGACTCAACTTCACACCTTGTAACACAGGCAAGAACCCTTTCTTTGCCTGGTCCATTTTGAACTTCTTCAAAACTTTATCAAGGTATGTGCTTTGTGAGAGTCCAATTAAGCATCTTGATCTATCTCCATAGATCTTGATGCCCAATATATAAGCAGCTTCACCGAGGTCTTTCATTGAAAAATTCTTATTCAAGTATCCTTTTATGCTATTCAGAAATTCAGTATCATTTCCGATTAACAATATGTCATCTATATATAATATCAGAATTGCTACAGAGCTCCCACTCACTTTCTTGTAAGTACAGACTTCTCCAAAAGTCTGTATAAAACCATATGCTTTGATCACACTATCAAAGCGTATATTCCAACTCCGAGAAGCTTGCACCAGTCCATAAATGGATTGCTGGAGCTTGCACACTTTGTTAGCACCTTTTGGATCGACAAAACCTTCTGTTTGCATCATATACAACTCTTCTTTAAGATATCCATTAAGGAATTCAGTTTTGACATCCATTTGCCAAATTTCATAATCATAAAATGCGGCAATTGCTAACATGATTCGGATAGACTTAAGCATCGCTGCGGGTGAGAAGGTCTCATCGTAGTCAACTCCTTGAACTTGTCAAAAACCTTTTGCAACAAGTCGAGCTTTGTAGACAACAACATTACCGTTAGCGTCAGTCTTCTTCTTGAAGATCCATTTATTCTCTATGGCCTGCTAATCATTGGGCAAGTCAACCAAAGTCCACACTTTGTTCTCATACATGGATCCCGTCTTACATTTCATGGCCTCAAGCCATTTTGTGGAATCTGGGCTCATCGTCGCTTCCTCATAGTTCATAGGTTCGTCATCGTCAAGTAACATGACCTCCAGAATAGGATTACCGTACCACTCTGGTGCAGATCTTACTCTGGTTGACCTACGAGGTTCGGTAGTAACTTTATCTGAAGTTTCATGATCATCATCATTAGCTTCCTCACTTACTGGTGTAGGAATCACTGGAACTGATTTCAGTGATGAACTACTTTCCGATAAGGGAGAGGTACAATTACCTCATCAAGTTCTACTTTCCTCCCACTCACTTCTTTAGAGAGAAACTCCTTCTCTAGAAAGGATCCATTCTTAGAAACGAATATCTTACCTTCGGATCTGTGATACAAGGTGTACCCAACAGTCTCCTTTGGGTATCCTATGAAGACACATTTCTCCAATTTGGGTTCGAGTTTATCAGGTTGAAGCTTTTTCACATAAGCATCGTAGCCCCAAACATTAAGAAACGACAACTTGGGTTTCTTGCCAAACCACAGTTCATAAGGTGTCATCTCAACGGATTTAGATGGTGCCCTATTTAACATGAATGCATCCGTCTCTAAAGCATAACCCCAAAATGATAGCGGTAAATCAGTGAGAGACATCATAGATCGCACCATATCTAGTAAAGTGCGATTACGACATTTGGACACACCATTACGATGTGGTGTTCCGGGTGGCGTGAGTTGCGAAACTATTCCGCATTGTTTCAAATGAAGACCAAACTCGTAACTCAAATATTCTCCTCCACGATCAGATCGTAGAAACTTTATTTTCTTGTTACGATGATTTTCCACTTCACTCTGAAATTCTTTGAACTTTTCAAATGTTTTAGACTTATGTTTCATTAAGTAGATATACCCATATCTGCTCAATCATCTGTGAAGGTGAGAAAATAACGATATCCGCCACGAGCCTCAATGTTCATTGGACCACATACATCAGTATGTATGATTTCCAATAACTCTATTGCTCGCTCCATTGTTCCGGAGAATGGAGTTTTAGTCATCTTTCCCATGAGGCATGGTTCGCAAGTACCAAGTGATTCATAATCAAGTGATTCCAGAAGTCCATCAGAATGGAGTTTCTTCATGCGCTTTACGCCAATATGACCCAAACGGCAGTGCCACAAATAAGTTGCATTATCATTATCAACTCTGCATCTTTTGGCGTCAATATTATGAATATGTGTATCACTACTATCAAGATTTAGTAAAAATAGACCACTCATCAAGGGTGCATGACCATAAAAGATATTACTCATATAAATAGAACAACCATTATTCTCTGATTTAAATGAATAACTGTCTCACATCAAACAAGATCCATATATAATGTTCATGCTCAACACTGGCACCAAATAACAATTATTTAGGTCCAAAACTAATCCCGAAGGTAGACGTAGAGGTAGTGTGCCGATGGCTATCACATCGAATTTGGAACCATTTCCCACGCGCATCGTCACCTCGTCCTTAGCCAATCTTCGCTTAATCCGTAGCCCCTGTTTCGAGTTGCAAATATTATCAACTGAACCAGTATCAAATACCCAGGCACTACTGCGAGCATTAGTAAGGTACACATCAATAACATGTATATCAAATGTACCTTTCACTTTGCCATCCTTATTCTCTGCCAAATACTTGGGGCGGTTCCGCTTCCAGTGACCAGTCCCTTTGTAATAGAAGCACTCAGTTTCAGGCTTAGGTCCAGACTTGGATTTCTTCACTTGAGCAGCAACTGGCTTGTTGTTCTTCTTGAAGTTCCCCTTCTTCCCTTTACCATTTTTATTGAAACTAGTGGTCTTGTTGACCATCAACACTTGATGCTCCTTCTTGATTTCTACCTCCGCATCCTTGAGCATTGTGAAGAGCTCGGGAATAGTCTTATCCATCCCTTCATATTATAGTTTATCACGAAGCTCTTGTAGCTTGGTGGCAGTGATTGAAGAACTCTGTCAATGACACTATCATCAGAAAGATTAACTCCTAGCTGAGCCAAGTGGTTGTGGTACCCAGACATTATGAGTATATGTTCACTGACAGAACTATTCTCCTCCATTTTGCAGCTGTAGAACTTATTGGAGACTTCATATCTCTCAATCTGGGCATTTGCTTGAAATATTAACTTCAACTCCTGAAACATCTCATATGCTCCATGATGTTCAAAACGTCGTTGAAGTCCCGGTTCTAAGCCGTAAAGCATGGCACACTGAACTATCGAGTAGTCATCAGCTTTGCTCTGCCTAGAGTTCACAACATTTGGCATTGCTCCTACAGCGGGTTTGTCACCTAGCGGTGCTTCTAGGACGTAATTCTTCTGTCCAGCAATGAGGATAATCCTCAAGTTACGAACCCAATCTGTGTAGTTGCTACCATCATCTTTCAACTTAGCTTTCTCTAAGAACACATTAAAATTTAACGGAACAACAACACGGGCCATCTATCTATAATAACATAGACATGCAAAATACTATCAGGTACTAAGTTCATGATAAATTAAAGTTCAATTAATCAAATTACTTAAGAACTCCCACTTAGATAGACATCCCTCTAATCATCTAAGTGATCACGTGACCCATATCAACTAAACCATGTCCGATCATCACGTGAGATGGAGTAGTTTTCAATGGTGAACATCACTATGTTGATCATATCTACTATATGATTCATGCTCGGCCTTTCGGTCTCAGTGTTCCGAGGTCATGTCTTCATATGCTAGGCTTGTCAAGTTTAACCCGAGTATTCTGCATGTGCAAAACTGGCTTGCACCCGTTGTATGTGAACGTAGAGCTTATCACACCCGATCATCACGTGGTGTCTCGGCACGACGAACTGTAGCAACGGTGCATACTCAGGGAGAACACTTATACCTTGAAATTTAGTGAGAGATCATCTTATAATGCTACCGCCGAACTAAGCAAAATAAGATGCATAAAGGATAAACATCACATGCAATCAATATAAGTGATATGATATGGCCATCATCACCTTGTGCCTTTGATCTCCATCTCCAAAGCACTGTCATGATCACCATCGTCACCGACTTGACACCTTGATATCCATCGAAGCATCGTTGTCGTCTCGCCAACTATTGCTTCCACGACTATCGCTGCCGCTTAGTGATAAAGTAAAGCAATCACATGGCGATTGCATTTCATACAATAAAGCGACAACCATATGGCTCCTGTCGGTTGCCGATAACTGTGTTACAAAACATGATCATCTCATACAATAAAATTTAGCATCATGTCTTGACCATATAACATCACAACATGCCCTGCAAAAACAAGTTAGACGTCCTCTACTTTGTTGTTGCAAGTTTTACGTGGCTGGGACGGGCCGAGCAAGAACCGTTCTTACCTACGCATCAAAAACCACAATGTAGTATAGTGATTGCTTTTTGATCTTCAGAAAGAACCATGTTCATTGAATCCGGTTCAACTAAAGTGGGAGAAACTGACACCCACCATCCACCTGTGTGCGAAGCACGTCGGTAGAACCAGTCTCATGTAAGCATACCCGTAATGTCGGTCTGGGCCGCTTCATCCAATAATACCGCCGAATCAAGAATCAACTAGTGACGGCAAGCAATATGTATATACCCACGCCCACAACTCCTTTGTGTCCTACTCGTGCATATAACATCTACGCATAAACCTGGCTCGGATGCCACTGTTGGGGAACGCAGTAATTTCAAAAAAAAATCCTACGCACACGCAAGATCTATCATGGTGATGCATAGCAATGAGAAGGGAAGAGTGATGTCCACATACCCTCATAGACCATAAGCGGAAGCGTTATGACAACGCGGTTGATGCAGTCGTACGTCTTCATGATCCGACTGATCCTAGTACCGAAAGTACGTCACCTCTGCGATCTGCACACGTTCGGCTCGGTGACATCCCATGAACTCCCGATCCAGCTGAGTGTCGAGGGAGAGCTTCATCAGCACGGCGGCGTGATGACGGTGATGATGAAGCTACCGGCGCAGGGCTTCGCCTAAGCATTACGATGATATGACCGAGGTGGATTATGGTGGAGGGGGGCACCACACACGACTAAGGGATCAATGATCAACTTGTGTGTTCTAGGGTGCCCCCCTGCCCACATATATAAAGGAGCAAGGGGGGAGGCCGGCCGGCCCTTCGTGGCACACCAAGGAGGGGAGGAGTCCTCCTCCTAGTAGGAGTAGGACTCCCCCTTTCCTAGTCCAACTAGGAGGAGGAAGGGAGAAGGAAGGAGAGGGAGAGAGGGAGGGAAAGAGGAGGTTCCGCCCCCCTCCTTGTCCAATTCGGACTCCCAGGGGGGCACGGCCAGCCTTAAGGCCCCCCCTCCTCTCTCTCTCACAAGGCCCATGTTAACCCCCCGGCACTCCGATAATTATCCGGTGACCCTCGAAACTCATCCGGTGTCCAAATATAGTCATCTAATATATCAATCTTTATGTCTTGACCATTTCGAGACTCCTCGTCATGTCCGTGATCATATCCGGGACTCCAAACTACCTTCGGTACATCAAAACACATAAACTCATAATACCGATCGTCACCGAACGTTAAGCGTGCGGCTCCTATGGGTTCGAGTACTATGTAGACATGACCGAGAAACGTCTCCGGTGAATAACCAATAGCGGAACCTTGATGTTCATATTGACTCCCACATATTCTACGAAGATCTTTATCGGTCAAACCGCATAACGATATACGTTGTTCCCTTTGTCATCGGTATGTTACTTGCCCGAGATTCGATCTTCTATCTCAATACCTAGTCAATCTCATTACCGGCAAGTCTCTTTACTCGTTCTGTAATGCATCATCCTGTAACTAACTCACTAGTCACTTTGCTTGCAAAGCTTATAGTGATGTGCATTACCGAGAGGGCTCAGAGATACCTCTCTGATACTCGGAATGACAAATCCTAATCTCGATCTATGCTAACTCAACAAATACCATCGGAGACACCTGTAGAGCATCTTTACAGTCACCCAGTTACGTTGTGACGTTTGATAGCACACTGAGTGTTCCTCCGGTATTGGGGGGTTGCATGATCTCATAGTCATAGGAACATGTATAAGTTATGGAGAAAGCAATAGCAACAAAACAAAACGACCATCGTGCTAAGCTAACGGATGGGTCAGGTCAATCACATCATTCTCTAATTATGTGATCCCGTTAATCAACTGACAACTCATGTCTATGGTTAGGAAACATAACCATCATTGATTCAACGAGCTAGTCAAGTAGAGGCATACTAGTGACACTCTGTTTATCTATGTATTCACACATGTACTAAGTTTCCGGTTAATACAATTCTAGCATGAATAATAAACATTTATCATGATATAAGGAAATATAAATAACAATTTTATTATTGCCTCTATGGCATATTTCCTTCATGTGCATTCCCGGAGCACGGCTTATATAGCCGCGGGTAGGCCACGTGAACAGGTGATCTATCCGCTTTAATGCGGTGGAGCGGCCAGAGTTGGTTTCTCGAGACACGGCGTCCGTACTGAAGCGGCGACGTCAGAGAGGTCGCGTCCGTCAGCGCCGCCTTCACGCCCGGTCGCGTCGCTCGGCATCAATGCCGACCATTGCATGCTCTGGGATGACATGAATGTGGCATAGCAAGCGGCGCGGATGTTGGATGGAAAGCGCAGGAGAGGCGGGTGGCTGTTTTAATTGGGTGGATCAGGGCGGTCAGATGCGCGCGTGGCAGCGGTATGGACACCCACAAGCCCCCCCCCCCCCACTTTGTCTCCGGTTTGTGGGGAAAAAGTGTGTCCGGACCGCTAAGCCAACCGATACAGGATCGTTGGAT